>NC_072409.2:21414500-21723500 GCF_028858775.2 Pan troglodytes
TGTGCATCTGTGAAATGGGGAATGTCACACTAAACCACCTTAAAGGGTGATCTTGCGTAGCACATATTCAATACTTGGAAAACAATAGCCCCTTCCAAAGCTACTTTAAGGCCCTTATTGGCAGAGAGTGTAGCTGTCTTGTTCCTTTGTAATCCCCAGTACACAATCAGTGTTCAATAAAGATTTGTTGAATGACTGATCACAATGTGAAAGGTGAATCTGAGGTTGCCTAAGCTGGAGACAAGGAACCTGATAGGCGCTGCCATATTGAGTTCATAAGATAATGCCTGAACAAGGGCATTAAATGTGAAAATAAAGAAAAAAGAGTTCCTGTAGAGCTAGAAAAAGGAAATATAGCAACTAACTACAAGTAGAGACCAAGGAAGAGGAAGAGTCAAAGATGATGTGGCATCTGCCACCTGGGATCCCTGAAAGGTTGATGACCCCAGACATCAATCAACATAAGAAGCCCAATTGAGTTGAGGAAGCCTTGTAAGAATAATCCCCTTTTTGTAAAGCTGTGAGGTGTGGTAGTTATGAGCTTCAACACCAATGCCAGAGTACATGGGTTCAAATCCTAACTAAGCTTCATCTTCTGAAAAATGGGGATGCTAAAACACCAGAAATTAGACTGTTATTGTGAGAACTAAATGGTTGTTCATTTCAAGGGCCTGGCCCATGGTAACCACACTCAAAAACTAGGGACTGTTACAATTCCGCTGAAGCACCAGCATCCCGATGTGAGACCAAAGATCAGATGCCTACTTCTTGGCTACATATTTAGATTTAAAGAAAAAAGAAAGAAAAGAAAAAAATACAAGCAACTTTAAAGAACACACAATAGGCTGGGCATGGTGGCTCATGCCTGTAATCCCAACACTTTGGGAGGCTGAGGCGGGCAGAATACTTGAGGTCAGGAGTTTGAGACCAGCCTGGCCAACACAGTGAAACCCTGCCTCTACTAAAAATACAAAAAATAGTCCAGCTACTCAGGAGGCTGAGGCAGGAGAATCACTTGAACCTGGGAGGTGGAGGGTGCAGTGAGTCAAGATCATGCCACTGCACTCCAGCCTGGGCAACAGAGCGAGACTCTGTCAAAAAAAAAAAAAGAAAAGAAAAAAGAAAAACCACAATATTAGAACCTTTACAAATGCTGCCTGGATAAAAGTTATTAGTAGGAGATGTCACTGTGTCCTGCGAGTAAAATTAATTTGCCGGATCTCTGAAGGCTGCTCCCCTGAAGGTTTGAATCACTGGAGTAATATCTCAGGTGACATCTCACTGCAGTATTTGAACCAGGGTGGAGGATGAGAGAGTGATCAGTGTGTGGCACCCACATGAGTGTTAACATGACCTATGAGTTTCAAGGTTCCAGGGCCAGCCATTCCCTGCAAAGACTCAAATGAAGCATTAATGTGCTGGGCAGTGGACTTTCTATGGAAGCAGAGGCCTGAAAAAAGATACAGAGGCCTGGTGATGGGAGCTGGTGTCACACTTGAAATGTGGAATCAATTAAAGATGGCAGCTTCTGCTACCCCAAAAGGGGGGGCATGAGTACAGGGGTGAGGGCACATTGTGGGCATATTGCCAAGTAGCTAGTTGGCAGTTTTCTAAAGTGTAGAATGTTAGAGCCAGAAACTATTTTGAGCCTAATCTTAGCCCATTCTCCTCCTTGGGCATCTCATCCTCAGGCCAAATGAAATAGCTATTTCCCGAAGGCCCAGACTCTGTTTTGTTTCTTTGCAGCATTTCTTTCCTTTTTTCTAAATCCCTTTGCCCCTTGTATTAGTCTGTTCTCACGCTACTAATAAAGATATACCCGAGACTCGGTAATCCTAGAGGAAGGAGGTTTGACTCACAGTTCCACATGGCTGGGGAGGCCTCACAATCATGGCAGAAGGCAAGGAGGAGCAAGTCACATCTTACATGGTGGCAGGAAAGAGAATGAGAACTAAATGAAAGGGCTTTCCCCTTATAACCATCAGATCTCGTGAGACTTATTCACTACCATGAGAACAGTATGGGGGAAACCGCCCATAATTCAATTATCTCCCACCAGGTCCCTCCCACAACATATGGGAATTATGGGAGCTACAGTTCAAGATGAGATTTGGGTGTGGACACAGCCAAAGCATAGCACCCCTCTACTCCATTTAGCTGCTTTCTTATATTGAACTCAATATAAGGAAGTGTGACAGCTCAAGTGTGACCGTTTGTAGGAAGCATTCTCTGACTTTGCAGAGGAGGTGAGCATCCCTGCTCTGTGTGCCCAAAGCTTCCTGTTTTATCTTTATCACTACACTGATTATGTTCTATTATAATGGTCTATCTTGTCATCTCTCAATTGAACCATACACTACTTTTGGGCAGAGACTCTTTCTTCCACTTTTATAACCACCGCCTTTTGTCACGGTATTCAACACAGAGTGGGAGCTCAGTATATTTAGATCTGTTCCCTATTCAGGATACTTTTAAAAATAACTTTTAAAAAAAAACAATTCTGAGACATCTAATACCGTTCCTGTAATTATGATTCCTGTTATTGAATTATTGGTTGCAATTTTATTTTGAAACCCAAAATTACATCACAAGATTTGACAATGAGGTAGACTCTTCAAAACCAGTCTTGAGCCCAGTAAACATAAGCTGCATTGCTCTCAAAGCTACATGAGGAATTGGGTAGAAGATAGAGAAGGTAATTCTCACTGAGGTAGACATCAAAAGATTCTTAGAGAAGGTAGAAGCTGAGATGAGCATAAAAGGGTAAGTTGGGCTTGGACAGATTCATTGTCCACCTTGAAGAACTCGTTTGAGGATGGGATGAGACTGGTTTGTGCAAAAGGAAATTGGCCTCAGCTTCTCCTCTCTCCCTAGTTGACCTGCAGCATCAGCCCTCAGTGGCGCCCAGTCCCATCCCCTCCCCAACCTCACACCCTCAGTAAGATCCATCTAGACAACAGGTGCATGCTTATGCCATATTGCATGTTCCAAACACAGTGTGAGGACAGCAAGTTGGCATCTAGAGGCCTCCAGTCCTATTTCAGTCCCCATCCTTCTCTCCTTCCGGAAACAACCTCACCACTAGAATGCAAATCCATATAATATTGGATCCTTATGAAAATAACAGCTAGAATTCATCATGTGCCAGGCAGTACACTAGGTATTCTACCTATAATACCTTTTTTAATCTTTACAGAATTTATTCATTCATTGAACAAATATTTATTTCCTGTTTCTTATGTGTCATGGGGCAGTCAAGATGCTGTGCTGGAAAAGACACAGCCCCTGCCTGCAGCATGCTTTCATTCTCAGCAGGAGACGAACACCAAAGCAAATTAGCAAAATAAAGTAAGTAAGCATTGGCAACAGGTGAGAGTGGCTGTGAGGATAATTAAAATGGTGTAAAATAATTAAAATAGAGGAGAGTTGGGATAGAAGGCTCAGATATGCTGGTCAGGGAAGATCTCTCTGAGAAAACGACATTTAAAGGAACATGTGAAGTTGTGTGGTAGAGGAAAGTGTGTTCCAGGCAGAGGAAACAACACAGTCAAAACCATTTGGGTGACTTGAACAAGGTGGAACAAGGTCAATGTGGCTGGGGCAGACTGGGTGATGAGTTGTAGAAGTGAGCACAGGAAAGCTTTTCTGTGGAATGGGCATTCTCTTTCCTTTCTGTGGACAAGGACACGGAGGAAAGTAGAGCAAGATAGAGCTCTGAGCAGTATTCTTTGATTCAGGGACCTGTACTGTCTGCTCCAATTTTGTGTATTTAAGCTAAGCTGGTTCATTCCACTCCTGGCCAGTTAATGCTCGTGAAGACTTTCAATGCCACAGCTTTAGTCATTCCTCCCCCTTCGTTTACCCCACCCCTCTCATTTATTGTCTTCAGTTTTGTTGTTGTTGTTGTCGTATGTTTGTTTGATTTGTTTTCACTATCTTCCTGTTTACTGTCATAGTTTTTGCTGTTTCTCCTGTACCTCTCTCCATGCTACCCTGAGAACCCGGGACAGGTGGTCTTCTCGGACCTGCTTCTGAGCACTCATCTCAGACGCAGCCCCTCTGCCCACTGCCCACTGCCCACTCTGATTCCATCCACCATAGCACTCTTGCAGCCAGCACATTTAACTATCCTGCTGCTGAGTCCCCAACTCCCAGCTGACAATCGTCTTCATTATTTGAGGAGAATCAATTTTACTAAGCACCTTGACTATTTGGAATTTCAAAGGACGAATAAATTTGCAAGGTGAAATTTCAGGACAGTGGATGACAACATTTTTTAAAGGAATTTGCCCCCACCTCCCGTGTTAAGTCTAGTTTTCAAAATCAGTGCGTTGCCATTGAAGATGCTACTAGGAGAATCTCAGGGCACTTTCCCTTAATAGAAATGAGGAATTCAAAGAGAAACACATCAGCAAATGATGTTGTTTTTTTTGTTTTTTGTTTTTGTTTTTTGCCCTGGGATACTGTACATGACTATTTCTCAGAAGTGATCTTTAATTGTTTCATCTAAAGGGTATGCATCTTCTTTGCTCTGACTGTCTTCTCATAGAGGTTGTGAATTGGATCCAGCTATTAGTAGCACTTACTAATTTCCTCTGAGTCTTGCTGGCTGAAGCGCCAGGCTTGGAACAACTTTTAATTTTGTTTTTAATTAAATTTCAGTTGTTTCAAATCACTCACTTTTAATGTCATTTCTTTGCAGTCCTCAGAGGCAGCAGGAGCTGTGTGTTCTTGTTTATGCACACACACAATCTGATGTGTATATATCCATGTGTGGCTAAAGACTGACTCCTGGCTGAGGACCAGAGCAGGAACAGGCAATTAGGAAAGTAGAAATGAGTCACAGAATGGGCTTTTGATTACACTGCTATATCCACAGCTAATATGTTGTTCAAGCAGGAGTCTTGGTTATTGTGTTTGTTTTTGCGAAACTGTATTTGAACAAGGCAATATTTTCTTTTATTTCACAGTAGAACTATCAAATATATGTAGGTAGAAATAGTGTAAGAATAGCTAATATTTATCCAGCATTTATTATGTGTCGGGTGCAGTTTTAAGCACTTTACATCTATTACCTCATTTATACTAAAAGTGAGTAATCTGAAACAAGGGAAATTTAATTTACATGTATTACCTCCCACATTCCTGTGAGATTGTTATCCAAATTTTTATAGCTGAGGAACCAAGGCCCATTTAACTGGATCATTATCATTTGGTTAGTTAGTGGCATGGCCAGAACGTGAATACCAGCTGCCTCGCTCTGTATTTCTGCTCTTAAACTTTACCCTGGACTCTCTGTTTTTAAAAAACAGAAAGACTTCATCATCTAAATGAATTTAACAACAACAAAGAATAGCAGTTGACTAGTTTTTTGAAACAGCGAGATGATGTTAACTTTGTTTGATCTTTTATAGGGTCTCTGCGCATGCCCATTCCTGTTGTGTAAACCCCAAGAATGCCCCATGGGGTTTGGTCTGGATTCATAAACCATGGTTTGGCTATTTAGCTGTGCTCTTCCAGATATTAGCACCTCAGAAAGGGCAATTAGGTTTGATAGCAAAAGCATAAATACACTCCAAATGTCCTATGTATCCCATAGTTTAGCTCATCATTTGCTAGACCATTGGTTCCAACTGAAAATAGAACCCAACCTATTTTCTATGTCAGAAACTTCACATTTAAAAAAAAGGCTCAGCATGGTGGCTCACACCTGCAATCCCAACACTTTAGGAGGCCGAGACAGGAGGATTGCTTGAGTTCAGGTGTTCAAGACCAACCTGGGCAACATAGGAATATCTCATCTCTACAAAAAATTTAAAAGTTAGCCAGGCATTGTTGCATGTACCTGTAGTCCCAGCTACTAAGGAGGCTGAGGTGGGACAGTTGCTTAAGCCCAGGAGTTCAAGGCTGCATTGAGAGATGATTGCTCCACTGCACCCCAGCCTGAAGCACCACTGGAGAGTGTGGGGAGGGAACTGTGGGGTTTGTCTCTTTTGTTTCCATTTGATAACATCTATGGCAATATTCTGCAAATAGTTGCCTTAAAGCACCATTTGTCACTCCATTCATTCATTCATTCAAAATGCTTTACTGATTGCACGCTAAGGGCCAAACACTGTGCTTAGAGATGCCAATTTAAAGATGAATTAGATATGGATTCTTCTTTAGAAAACTCACTCTCTCCCTAGGTAGATGAGACACCAGCATGCCCTAAACCTTGCCACATGCTGACTCCTCTGAAAGTGTGGGCTAAATTCAAATGCATCAGTGGTGATACCGATATAAGAAAAGAGATGCATGTAGCAGGCTTCAGGACAGAGGAAGGACAGGCTACTTCCAGGTGATGGGACCAGGGAAGGAAGATAAATGAGTATAATCTGGGAAGATAGGGGTAGTAAGGAGGAAACTTCAGGATATGAGGACAAAGGCAAGAGTGAGAAGAAGAAAGTGGCATTATTTAGTCAATTTCCACCTATCTTGGCCCAGTGCCTCAGACTCTTCCAACAGAAGGAGAACATATTCTTGGCAATTAGCTAGAGACCAAAAAAAAAAAGCAATTTTTCATCACCTTCTATGTGTTTGACTCACTACTACAATTTTGTATATATTCTACCCTTTCTTCCTTCCCAAACCTTCTGAAGTTGGTGTTATTGCTGTTTTCAATATCATAGAAGTACTAGTAATAGTACCATCATCAGTATCCTTATTACAAAGGTAATATGGGTGTAAATGAAGCACATATTAAATATACCCTCTTTCCTATTCCTAGGATATTTCCAATCCTAGTCTGCCCGGTTGATTACTCTTTTGATGTATATCCTTCTAGAATGTTTGCTACACACACACACACACACACACACACACACACACACACAGAAACCCTGAATGGCTATTTTTATGTTTGTTTATTTCAAATCTGAGATAATACCTTATCTATTTTTGGGCAACTTGCTTCCTTCATGAACCATGGACATCTCAATGTGCCATTACACACAGGAGTTATGTGTTAGGTATTGTTGTCCCATTTTACAGAAGAGGATCCACAAGGTTCACAGAGTGAATCATAGGCATAAAGTGCTTCAGGTGGTAAATGGCAAGGCTGGTGTTCCAACCAGTCTTCTCTGGCTCCAGGGACTGGCTCCTTCAGACTACGTTTCATCAGCTGCCTCCAGGAACAGAAGACAGGAATTCACCTTTCATGCGACATATACCAGAAACGTGGACCTCAGCCACCCTGGGTCCTATTTGATCCGCAGGGCCTTCATTTGGCCCTTGAATAAAAACCTTATTTTTTTTTATCTCCTTACCTTTCCTAGAATTCATAGTAGGACTTGGCTGGTGAAAGGCGGGTTGCTGAGAAGGCTACAGTGTGGCTAGGCTGCAGATCCCTGTTATTACATTGCCCCAGGTATTAATATTGTATATTTAGGCAGCTGTTCTCATCTGTGCCTGGCAGTGAAATTTGTTCCATCAACATGACTGTTGAAACCGCTGATTTTTGGATGCTTGGCCCCATGTAGTCCTTTGTAGCATCATAAAACAATTAGATTTAGGTTTAGCATTAATTTGAATTATTGTCCAGTTTCCAGAAAATATCTCCTGAAAATGTCATGACGATGTATTACATGTCTTTGGAGATATTAAGTATTGAATTACAATATTATGTCACCTTCTCCCTGACTTCTTTGTTTTTTTTTCTCCCTCTCTTTCAACATGGTATGATTTATGTTTCGGCTACCACCATGAGAAGCTCAGTATTTACAGAAGTAATGAGAGATGTATGTTGACAGAAGCAAAAAAGAAAAAAGAAAAAGAAAAATACAACAACCAGAAATCTTAGTGATGTGGATAGGTTTTCCTTGAAGCAAGCAGAATGCAAGGCAGCCATGTGTTAACAGAGCTCTTGGGTCAGAGTCAGGTAGCCTGCATTCTAATTTTGAATCATCAGTTTCCTCGCTGTGCAATTTAGGACATGTACAGTTAACCTCTTTTAGCTCCAATTTCCTTGTCTGTACAATGGGAATAAAAGTAACACCTACCCTCTACTGGTATTTCTAAGCGATAACAGTAGTAAAAAAAAATCCCATTTTCCATGTGCATTCAATGAGTGAGGCACAGACACAGACTTACATTTACCTTGCAAATACTGCAAGATAAGTGCTATTCACCCTCGTTTAGATGAGGAAGCAGAGAAAAGAAATATCAAGCATGTTCCCAAATGATGGACAGTCAAGGCACCATTTGAATCCAGATGTTCCCTCTTCAAGGTCTGTGCTTTTTCCAGTGAAGCCATTTCCAGACAGAAGAGAGTAGAAAGGAAGAGATCTAGAGAAAAAGGAACACTTACAAACATACACACACTGACACAAGAGACACAAGCAGGCAGGTACCTATGCCTAATTTGGTCAGTTGGCATCGAACCCACAGTGTAGTAATGAAAGAGATTTGGGGAAGAATTGCTAATATGGTTATTCTTAGTGCTCACAGTTGTGAGCTGTCTTTTCCAAACAGCTCCTGATGTTTCTGCAGATTTCTTGGGAAAGGCAGAAGGAAGCACATCTCATACAAAAGGGTAGACCCTAAGAAGTGGAAACAGGCTGCAGGGAGCATAGTGAAGCTGGTGGGTCCTGTAGGCCACAAGGTGCACTCATTCATTTGTTAATTTACTCAGCTATTCATGTCTTACCACAAATTTTCATTCCAAATGTATTGCACCTAATATATGCCAGGCATACTTCTAGGACCCCACAGTGGTTCCTCACTCTTGCAACATGTCTTCAAGTAGGGTCCCTCATTCCCACCCTATGCAGATCATCCCAGGATATTGTGACAGTCAGGGGAAAAGCTGCTAGGATAAGTCAGCCTAGAAGAAATGAGTCTAGCCTAGGTAGGTGAGAGCAAGGTGACTTTTTTTTTTTTTTTTTTAATGAAACTGATATCTGGCTGTGTCCCAAGGAGGATCACCATGTTGCACAATTTCAGAAGGCACCATCTACATAGGACACATTATTGACAGAATTATCTGTGCTTATGTGTATGTACAAGTGTGTATGCACATAAACATGGACATACACAATTACCAATTGTATATGCACATGCAAAATATATAGTAATATGTATTGTATATACAGACAGATATACAATTGTAAATGGAATGTGTAATTTATCATGTACATTTTGTCCCTAGAATAAAAAAAAAACATGAAAGCCTTAGCCAGGAACTGTACTATCCATAGGCAATCGAAATGAATCTTATTTAATTTCCATAGAAGCTCTATGAAGTAAGCATTATTCACATTGTACAGATTAAGAAATGCAGGAGGCTTACCAAGACTATGTGATTTGTTCTACAATCGTACAGCAACTCAGTGGCTGGGCCAGATTTAATCTGTTCCTGTTAGACTCCTATCAAAGTTTCCATCTAAGTTCGTGTCTTACTTGAGCAACTGACATGGAGAGAGATTTTTCATTATTAGGAATTCAGAGCTAAATGACCTTTGGGTTTGGGGAGTAGTCGTCAACCGTGTTCATTCAAACAGCACAGATCTTAGTTAAAAAAGAAATCCAACACTAAAATTGGGTCTGATGCCTAAATTCCCAATGAAGTCATAAAAAGAGTTCAAAAAATAAAGAAAGAATTAAATTAAAAGTAAACAGCTGCTTTCAACCTTCAGCCAAAATTCGTCTTTAAAAATTTAAATGATTAAAGAAAAATGAGAAAACGTGTCATGACTTTATTCTTTTCCCATTGCCTAGTTTGGTACCAAACTGCTGTATTCTTGGGGGAAAAGATACTTTTTTGAAACGTCAAAACTTCAAACCTTTTTTGTCCAGACTCAAACACCCCTAACTCAACTTTGAAGCAAGACCGTGGATACATAAAGGCATGCAGAATTCTGTGGCAACGTGTTTTCAGCCAGACTTTGATCACAAGTCTGCGGTAGGGAAGACAGAAAACAGTAGACACACATTTGCCTGGAGCAAATTTGGGCACAGCACTTCAGGAAGACGTCTATTTGGAAATAGGTGCATTTTGATACAGCTTTATTTGGAAACACACACATACACACACATATATATATATAACCTATATATATAACCTGTATATGTATAACCTATATATATAAAACCTATATATAACCTATATATATAACATATATATCCTATATATAACATATATAACATATATATCCTATATATATAATATATATATAATATATATATATAACCTAGAATACCCCAAATCCCAGTGGACTGTTCATCTCCATGGTCTTTTTTCTGGGATATGCAGTAATGAGATCTCAATGTCTCTTCTATGAAGTGGTCCTCTCACAGTTATTAGCATTTCCTACTCCCACTGGGCTCTAGCCCAGTGACAGTTTCCCTCCACCAGGACGGTTCTTGATTGTCAGTGGAAGATACTGGCACAGACTCTGAGCTCTTAGAAGTTATGGCATTTAGATTCTGGTCTGGCCCTGACACCTGTGGCTCTTGGAGAGTCAGTTGACTTCTCTCACTCCCACCTCCCTCATGACCAGAAGAGGTTGAGAGTCACAAAGTCCATGTTCTAGCTGTGGCTACTTCACTAATCCCAGAGGGGATCTTGGGTACGTCCCCTGCCCCTTTCCTTGACCCTCAGTTTCGTTATCTCTGCAAAAGGGTCTGATTATAACATACATTCTCAATAAGGACATAACATCCCCAAAGAGGTAAAAATTGATCTTGGGTAGGGAGTGAAAATATTTAATCTATGTACAGTGAAAGCATAGTATATAAACAGTACATACAGTGTATAAGCAGATATACAATATATCTCTGGTATTAAAATTTCATGGGTGGGAAGTGGTTAAGGAAAAATGTCTAAAAACACTTGATAAAAATATTAAAAGTTGAGAGACTCTGGACTAGAGAGACTCAAATTTTTCTGATAGTCTGTAAAATTAGATATATAACTAGCATAGCACCACAAAATTCTAATCTGTTGTATAATGATTCCAGGAAACCCCAATCTCAACCAAGTTGCTATCTTCTTCAGAGCATGAAAAAAAAGTACTTTCATGTAAAATTAACAGAAAGAGGTTGACTGTCCTTAAAATAACCACTGGAACATCTCAGCATTTTCTTAGCTTCTTTCTTCGCTTTGTCATTTCCATCTGATTCACACACTTTATGGGTATTATAATAATCCCTCTGTCCATCCAGTGATGTTGGAAGTGTTTGGAACCAGATAAGACACCAGACTTGGTATCTGGGGAGTGGATGAAAATAGCTTAGTTCAGACTTGGGTTTTTATCCTGAGCTCCATGAACCTCCATGGGGTCCATTGAAAGAACTGTGCTTCACTTATTCATGACATTTGTTATACTATAAATTTGGTTTTATACATTTGAAAGCTTTATTTTGAGAAGTGATTCATAGGTATCCCAAGCACAAAATAAAGGTTACTAAGTGGAGCAAATGGCAAGCTTGAGATATTTGCTGTCAAAGAAGTCGGAGGTGGCCAAGGGCAGTGGTTCACACCTGTAATTCCAACACTTTGAGAGGCCAAGGCAGGTGGATCACTTGAGCCCAGGAGTTTGAGACCAGCTTGGGAAACATGTCAAAATCCTGTCTCTACAAAAAACACAAAAAATTAGTCACGTGTGGTGGTCCTGTAGTGTCTCTGTAGTCCTAGCTACCTGGGAGGCTAAGGTGGGAGGATCACCTGAGCCAGGGAGGTCAAGGCTGCCATGAGTCATGATCACACCACTGCACTCTAGCCTGGGTGAGTTAGAACTGTTTCAACAACAACAACAACAAACAAACAAACAAAAAGAAATAAGATAGAGGTAATTTGCTAGGGCTGCCATAAAGAAAAAAGTTTCATAGCCTGAGTTGCTTAAGCAACAGAAATTTATTTTCTCATATTTCTGGAGGTTAGAAGTTTGAGATCATGGTGTCAGCAGAGCTGGTTTCTTCTGGGGCCTCTCTCCTTGGCTTGTAGATGGCTGTCCTCTCCCTGTGTCCTCAGATGGTCATTCCTCTATGTGTACCTGTGCCCCAATATCCTCTTCTTATAAGGACATCAGTCGTATTGAAATAGGACCCACCCTAATGACCTCATTTAACCTGAATTACCTCTTTGAAGACCCTGTCTTCAAGGACAGTTACATTCTGAGACGCTAGAGGTTAGAACTGCAGCATATGAATTTGGGGCAGAACACAGTCCAACCCATAACAAGTAGGAACCATAGAGAAGAATAGAAGAAGGCTGGGGTTGATCCAAGGCAAAAGGAAAGAAGATGACAGAGGAAAGAGCTGGGAGTGGAAGGTCAGGAAGTGAAGACAGAGATAACCAGAGGAGGACTCTCGAAGATCCTTGTAGGAGAACCACCGCCACGATAATGTTCCTCCAGAGTGGTTGCTCTCAGAGACTGTTTTCTTCCAGGTATACAGGTTGCCTTTGCCCATACTCAAAAACCCTCAAGCTTGTTTTTAACCACATTTTTGCAGTTCTATCACCCACCCCGTAAATAGTTTTCTGTTGATGGTAGGTGGTGGAATGTATTAAAGCCTGACTTGGGGCTCTGTGGACCTGGGAGAAGAGTAAAAGTGATACATTCTTCTTGGGTCTGTCGGGCTGATAGTAGATATGATCTTCATTCCTGCTTCATCACACAGTTTGTTTTTCATCTTGTTCCCAGGAAGACATTTCTCCCAGGTCCAAGACAGCTAGGACCCGTGGTATTCATGATGTAACAGAAGGGAGGGAATCTTTAATTATTTTTACCCAAAGAAAGAGGGAAAATAAAAATGAAAACTTTTGACCAAAACAGTCTGTACACTTCATTTGTAAAGACCATCTTTTAGCCACACATTTTTCATTACTCTGCTCACCATTTGCCACTGTGACCAGAGCCTTCTTTTGAAATCTATCCATGGTTCTCAGAGGTCTATTTCATGATGTGAGGTGTAATGAAAGGGATTTGCAGCTGCTGTCTGGCTCTCCAGGCAATTTTGTCTGGTGATACCTCCTTCCGTGGTATTTTTAGTTCTCATCTGTAGCCTTCTGTTTCTTTGGTGGCTGATGTGCCTCTGGCTTTTCAGAGTATGCTACAGAGTGGCCTGAGCTCCCCAGCTCACCCCTGATCTATGCTGCACAATTACAGAAGCAGGATGATAATCAATGTAATTGAAGATCAGAGTTAATGAGGACCTCCGTGCCCGTGCAGTCCCCTGAGCAACGCTGGGCTTCAGATGCTAGATAACGAAATGATTGGGCTGAACTGAAAATCCATTTGGCTAATTAGATGATGTATATTCCCACAAGTAAGTGGGAGAAAAAAAATATATATATATATATATTTAAAAATAAGGAAACATGACATTTTGAAGTTGAGATTTTGGCAGAGATTTATTTCAGAGTCATTGCTCTCTGGGGAGATCTATATGAGCGTAGAGAGGAATTCAGAACAGTCAGTAAAGTGGGGAGGACACTTTTAATTTAAAGCCAAAAAATAAAACAAGGGTCCAAAGAAAAACTAGAAAAACATGAGACACATGGAATAGTGCCTTTTATTCCTTTTCTGTGTAGTTTGTATTCCCAAATAAATGGAATTTATTCAGAGAGCTCTGCTAGACATTCCTTAAACTTAGAGCTCTCTTTCTCTCTTGTTCTCTCTCACATGCCCACACTGAACCTCAACTTCACCCTAAGCACGGCAGTGATTGTAGAGTTAAATGAAGCCGGGCTTTGCCTTCAAGAAATGCACAATCGGAGGGGCAAATAAGTAAGGGAAGTGAGGGATGGGGGGAGGGGAACAGACAGTCATGCTTTGCCTTAGATTTTTCATATCTGATCTTCCTTTCTGGGCTATAAGTTCTCAGTAGGCAGACGCCATATTTTACTCAACCAGAGCCTGCTGCAGGGCTTGGCACATAGCCATATCTGAGTGAATGAATGACACTCTAGCACAGCACATATAGGTGCAACTTGAGTGGAGTGCCTTGCAAATAATAAAGAGATTAAGAGTAGTGCAGGCCAGTTATGGAGTCTAGCCTTAAGGGGTAAATGCCACACAGGTGGCCACTTACTCCCACTTACTCTGGAGGAAACAGTTCATTATGTCATGGTCTCCTTTGCATCCTTCAAGGTATAGCTTAAAGGCCAACTCTTCAATGTTCCTCTTTGAGTCCCCTTTTTCCTCTCCCTTATATCCAAAGACAATGCCTATATTTTTCAGGCAATTCTTACCACACTGTAGGTTGTATTAAAGATATCTGGGCAGATATTTGATCTCTCTTGTTTTATCCCTAACTTTCTCAATGGATTAAGCCCATTTCTTAGTCTCTATGTCTATTTCTTACACAGGAAGAAGTTTCATCAACGTTGGGTAAATGATTACATTAAATTTGGCACAAAGTTACTTCTTTTCAGACTCTGATATGGCACCTCCCTGCCACACATCCTTGACCCTTGTCACTGAGTTTCTCTGCCTGCCTCTCTACTTTTGCCATATGCATCATGAGCCCATTGGGTGAATAAGAGCTCAGGAGCCACGATAGTGATGTTCAACATTTAGTTTGGAACTGGGGAGATTCTGAAGGGCTAGTCTTGTATTCTGGCTCTCACAGGATGGAAAAATTAAACTGTGGGATCAACGTGGAAGCATTTCTGCTTCACAATTCCATGATGAAGTGAATTGAACTTCCCTCTAGTCAAGCATGGAACTCTGATTTCATTAATGCACTTGACATTCACTAAAGTCCTAGTATGTGCCAGGCATTTTACTGAGAGTTGGATTGACAAGGACTAACGAGTCATGACCTCTTCTCTGTAGGAAATCACGGTCTATGAGAGAAAAAAAAAGCCCTCCAACTCTACATGATATGCACTAAAGAGGAATTCACAGACTACTGTAGATAGAGGAAAAGGACCATAAAAAGCAACTGACCAAAACCCCTGAGCCTCAAGATAGCTTGAAGAAAGGCAAATGTTCCAGCTTCGAAGGCTGAAAAATCTTGGTTTAAGTTCCATTTTGGCCACTTTCTGGTTGTGCAAATTTGACCATGTCAATTTCTCTCTGAACCTCATGTTCAATTGGAAGAAATACCTATCCTGAAAGGCTGTTGTAAGGATTAAATGAGCAGAATACATATCACATTCATGCCACGAATGAGCAGAGGACATTCAAAGGATAGTAACTCCCTTCTGCCATTAAACCAAATGTATAACTCTGCATAATATCTTTTTAAAGACATTAAGGATAAACTGCTGTCTTAGTTTGTTCAGTCTACTATAGCAGTTGGTTTATAAACAACAGAAATTTATTTCTTACAGTTCTGGAGACTGCAGATTCCAAGATCAAGGTGCTAAAATATTAAGTGTTTGATAAGGGTCCATTTCCTTATTCACAAATGGCCACTTCTCCCTGTGTTCTCACATGGTGGAAGGAGTGAGGGAACTCTCTGGAGTCTCTTTGATAAGGACACTCATCCCATTTAGGGGCTCCACCCATGTAATCACCTCCCAAAGACTCCACTTCCAAATATCACTACATTGGGGATTAGGTTTCAACATAGGGATTTGGGAGGACACAAACTTTCCATTTATTGTACCTGCTTTCAAGCCAATCTCTTTCATGGAAACCCATATTTCTCATAATAGAGAGAAATCTGTTTACTGGTATTGCATTTAGAGCTTCTAAGTTCATAAGAATTCAAAATAATAATCAAAATAGCTCCTGTTCCTTGAGATTTCACAGAGCTTGTAGTGGACATCATGATGCTGCACTCAGGTTTCCAGTCAGCACCTAGGCACTTATTCCCCAGCTGCCAGAAATGTGGATGGTTGACCACTCTCAGCTGAGTCCTTTTTTGAGAAATGCCTTCCTTTGAAAGGGACCACTTCACGCAAGATTATGTCCCCTCTCCAGGGATAGCTCACAGCTTATGACTGGCCAATGTGAGGATAGAAAGTCCTGACATCTTTGTCTTGATTTGGAACATCACTGAAGGATCATCCCAGCCCCAGAGCTCCCTATGGGATCAGCTGAGGGATTTGCTGTATGTCAGTTTGACCTCTCCCTTTGCCCAATCCCACTTTGCTCATCCTCTTACAAGAATATGTACCCCAAAACATCCTGAATGCCTGTGTCTGCCTCTGAGTCTGTTTTCTGGTGATTCTGACCTAAGACAAATGCATTGTCTTATGTAATCTTTATATCAACCTATGAAAAGGGAATTGGTATCACACTTTTCATATATGATAACTGAGGGTTTGTTTTTTTGCCCAAGTTTGCAGAGCTGGTAAGTTAAAAAGTGAGGATATGAACTCTTATCTTGCTGATTCTATTCTCTTTATCACTGCACTGTGTAGCTTTCCTGAAGTAGAGGGTTTAACCAAACTCAGCCCTGGGACACAATTCAATATCCATCTTTCAGTCTTTAGTGAGAATAAATACAAGAATTATCCATTTAAACAGCATGACTGTGCTTTTTTAAAGAAAAATCTGTAGTTGATACTGATGTTCTGTGCCTTCCTCAAGGACCCATGTGACATGTTTCTGCTTGGGCTTATTTCCAGGGGGGAAATATGGCTTTGCAGATAGATTTGCATATCTTCTCCTGCCAGAAATTTGAAATATGGAATCCAACAGATTCCTTCCATTTTTGCTTTAGCTGCCAAGGACTTTAGGGCCAACTTGAAATGTGGTCATTTCCTTATCTCAGTCCTGATACTGTCTATTCCCCCTACTTCACAAAGACCCCTCTTTCTTTTGCACCAAAATTATGTTGTCCACTGTGCCTTTACTTAGGGATTTATTGCATAGGATGACAGAAATCATATGATTTGTGTGAATTAGAGAAGATAATCATTGCCAGTCATACCCTTACTATTTCCAGGGAAACTTCTCCTCCCACAGTCTTAGATGCTCAGACAGCCAGGTGTGGTCTGATGTGATCCCACCTCCCTGGCCATTGCTCATTGGACCACAGCTGTGCACCGGAGCCAAGAGGAGTCCAACCATAGGTCAGCCAGCAGAGTAAGATGTGACCTGACAGATAGACCTCCATAGAACCCATATGATTCTTATTAACTGAGTCTGTCTTTGGAGAACTTGAATTGCATACACAAAGATGTGTTTCTTTGTTTTTACTTGACAGTGAGGTAGAAACAAGGAGAGAAGCTGAGTCATGTTAATTATAAAATACAATTTAAAGTCTCCTGCTGCTGCAGTCTCTAGATCTGCCGTCAATCTAGACTCACGCTCCCTGTCCAGCTTTGTGAAGCCTGGTTCTGTTTGGGTACATATTTTTCCCCCTGTGAAATTCTATCTTTGTTTTGTTTTATTGCTATACATGCATACACTCACCATTTGCAACTTACATGCAGCCATCCTGAATGGGCGTCTGTTTCTTGCCTCCCAAAAAAGGTGTGTGTGTATGTATATGTGTGTGAACATGTGCATGTATGTGGAATATCTACATAGATTATTATTATACATTTATATGTAATATAGTACTATATACATATATGTATGTTTCCACATATATGTGGGATAAGGAACATTTTAGAGCAAATATTGGCCTACGCAAGTATTCAAGAAGAAATGTTAGCCATCAGAAATGTTGAAAAATTGGTTGATAATAATAAAAATGTTAATATTTAGCTTCTCCTGAAGAAAATCTGAAGATCTAGTGCCACTAGCCTTTAGTTCCATGTGGCAAGAGCTGCTGGAGCTGAGTCATAGCTGCTCCATTTTAATGGAGCCTACAGTGTTTATTGTGTCCCAAACCCCACCTTCTCCTTCTCCCTATTGTTTTGCCACATCAGGGCATTTTTTTCTTGGGTGAGTGCTGCTCTTTTCCTTAGAGGTGCTGGGGATTTCTTTGGAAATCTCACTTTGTCTCTGTTTTCTTTATCTCAGTCTGTCTCTCTATATCTTTCTGTCTTTCTTATAATAAAACAAAAACAAACAACACAAGCTAGGTGAGGAGGCCTGGATGCTATTTCCCTCACACTCAGCCAGTCTTTCCTATTGATGTTAGCCACCTGGCCCCTGTGGACATCAATGACCCCTGTTCCAGAGGAGACATCTGAGTGACAGGGACATTAGCTTTTTTCTTTTCCTTTGAAATTTAATGTTTAATCATTATTTCCCATAATAAGTCAGGTGCCAGCTAAGCATTTTATCTACATGAATTTATTTCATTCCCCTATCAACTCCATGAGGTACATTCCATTAATATTCTCCTTTACAGAGGAAGTAACCAAGACCCAGGGGCACTTTGTGACTTGCCCAAAGTCAATGCCTAGTAAGGGCAGATCCTGAATTTGACCCTACTTCCCTCTCAGTCCTAAGGGCCTATCTTTCATCACTAGGTTGAATTATCTCCCATGTTTGATTTGCCTCTATCTCCCTATGGGCTTGCAACACCATGACGGGCGCATTGCAAGTGCACTTAGACAAATGAGATCAGATGACCTGGGGGACGTGGATTGTACACACCTCTCTGTGTTCTGTAGCATCAGCTAAGACCTTAAAATCAGTAAGAAAGTATCTGTCTCTCTGTTCACCCATAGGAAGCAGCTTCGTGGTGAGTGAAGGGAGCTACCTGGACATCTCCGACTGGTTAAACCCGGCCAAGCTTTCCCTGTATTACCAGATCAATGCCACCTCCCCATGGGTGAGGGACCTCTGTGGCCAAAGGACGACAGATGCCTGTGAGCAGCTCTGCGACCCAGAAACCGGTGAGCCATGGGAGCCGGGATGGGGATAGAAGGTGGGAGAGGCTGGGTTGAAAGAGGCATTGTGCTCCCTCTACCTAAAGAACCATGGATTCTGAGCCATTGACAAGTGGCTGAATAAGAAGGCCCATCAATCTAATAAACACTAATCTATGTGCTGCCATTGCCTTTCAAGGGAGGAAATTCTTAGAGAGCCACAGACTCTCAGAGTAAGAAAGGACCACAAAGAACACCTGGCCTAGCTCCAGACAAGCAAAATGTCTGCACTTCACATATCCCTGCATTCAGAGCCTATCTTCTTGGTACTAGCTGGGTGATCTTGAGCAAGACACTGCCTACCTTTCAGTTCAAGAGAATGAAAATAGCACCAACCCACAAAACTGTCATTAGGATTGAATGAGATGCTGTGTGGAAATCTCATAGCATATTCATTAATTCACTCAACAGGTATTTTTTTTTTTATTATACTTTAAGTTTTAGGGTACATGTGCACATTATGCAGGTTAGTTACATATGTATACATGTGCCATGCTGGTGCGCTGCACCCACTAACTCGTCATCTAGCATTAGGTATATCTCCCAATGCTATCCCTCCCCCCTCCCCCATTGCAAGAACAAAAATCAACAGGTATTTCTTTAGTAGCCAGGCATATTTTTAGGTATTGGGAAGACAGCAGTGATCAAAATATGCAAAATCTCCACCCTCATGAAGCTTACATGCTAGTGGGGTAGACACTAAACATGCACTGTGGAATATGGTAGCCACTAGCTACATGTGGCATTTTATTTTAAATTAATTGAAATTAAATAAAAGTAAACATTCATTTTCCCAGTCATACCACCCAGATTTCAAGTGTTCCATAGCCACACACTAGCAGCTACATTGTTGCACAACATAGATATAGAATATCTTCATCACTCTGAAAATTTCTATGGGACAGTGCTGCAGTGGTCAAACAAGCAGGTAAATTATATGACTCTGTGAGATGATGATAGATGCTGGTGTGGGGGAAAAGAATGATGTACAAAGCATGTGGAGTGCTAAGCTGGGAGTTTGGGTGGAGTTTCATTATACAGAAAGTGGTCAGGGGAGGCCTCTCTGAGAAGATGACATTTGAGCAGACACCTTGAGATGGGAGAATAAACCATGTCAATATCCGAGGGACGTGTTCCAGGCAGAAGGAGGTAAAAGAGTCAGTGGCTGATCTCGACTCACTGCAACCTCCGCCTCCCAGGTTCAAGTGATTCTCCTGCCTCAGCCTCCTGAGTAGCGGGGATTACAGGCATGCGTCACCACACTTCGCTAATTTTTGTATTTTTAGTAGAGATGGGGGGTTTCACCATGTTGGTCAGGCTAGTCTTGAACTCCTGACTTCATGATCCGCCCACCTCGGCCTCCCAAAGTGCTGGGATTACACGTGTGAGCCATCACGCCCAGCCTAATGTGCTGTTTATTTAGCACTAGTAGTGGGGCCAGGATGGGGAGTGAGAAAGAAGGGGAGTAGGAGAAGAAAGCTGAGAAGAAGAAGTTTGGGGGCATGGTGGTCCTCAGGGCCTTGTATAGTATAATATGGACTTCAGATTCTACTCTGAGGAAGATGGACAGTCCTTGGGAGATTCTGAGTAAAGAAGCAACATGCTATGACCTGCATTTGAATAGGACCATTCTGGCTGCTGTGTGGTGAGTTGATTCAGGGGTGTTCAAAGGCCCTATTACTCTAATCTAGGCAAGAGTTGGTAGTGGCTTGGACCATGGAGGTAAGAGAAGAAGATGGTGAACAGTGATCAGATTCTGGATACATTTAAGAGTATACCCTCAACAGAATTTATTACTGAGAATAGAATGCAAGAAATAGAGTGGAGTCAAAGATTATCCCAAATTTTTCAGTCTGAACAATGGGACACATTGAGTTACTATTTACTGAGTCAGGGGATGCAGTGGGAAGGTCAGGGTTGGGTGAGGAAGATAAAGAGTGTTGTTTTGGGTGTAAGTTCAAAATGACTACTAAACATCAATGGAGAATGGGCATTTGGGTCCTGATCTAAGAGCCCCCTGCTAAATTGGGGTTCCAGTAGTAGAACCTCTAGCAACCCTGCCAAAATGGGAAATAAAGTGGGGCTGGGTGTGGGTGTTTACAGTGTGCCCTTCATGGGATACTTCTTTTACCTGGTGGGCAGCCTAAGATCTGGTTGTCTGATGGTGACCCAGGAGTCCCTCACACAGGAAGTTTGATTACACTGGCTGCCACCCTTGGTGGTTTATCTAACCTGTGTGCAGTTAATGCCTGCCTGACCATCAGTCTGGTGCTGGGAGCCTGCACTTGTATTCTCCCCAATATCCAGGGCCTAGGATAGCTCCTGCTTCTTCAAACAGAAGGCACAGATTCAATTAAACACCACAATAGGAAACAAGTTCAAGGATTAATTACTTACAGATCCTGAGTCAGGAAGGCAATCTTCTGTCCCTGGGTCACAGGAAGCAGGACAGGAGTGAAGAATCAGGCAGAGAGAGAGACAGACAGAGAGAGAGAGAGAGAGAGAGAGAGAGAGAGAGAGAGAAGTATGTACTGGGGAATAGGATATGGGTCACTTTAAGTTCATGAGCAAATGTCTGAATGATACCTGTAAAGGAAGTGACAGGAAAGCAGGAAGCCCATCTGCTAGGTGGGAAAGATGCCTCTAAGTTCTTATCTCTGGCCACTGGCTTGGGCCATTTTGGTGTGGTGGTCTACTTCTGTTGTCCAGGCAGCAACCTTTGCTGTGTCATTTCCATTGCAGGCAGGTACCTGGATTGACCACACTGAGGAACTGGAAGGAAGTGTAGAACTATAAATTTTGTCAAGGATGACTGAGCCCTACTTCTGATGGAAAAAATTAAACTTGTATTTTAAATGGGTGCCAAGACAACATAAAATTATAAGAACTCTCGCCTGTAATCCCAGCACTTTGGGAGGCCAAGACAGGTGGATCACTAGGTCAGGAGATCAAGACCATCCTGACCAACATGGTGAAACCCTGTCTCTACTAAAATACAAAAAAAAAAAAAAAAAAAAATAGCTGGGCTTGGTGGCGCATGCTTGTAGTCCCAGCTACTCAGGAGGTTGAGGCAAGGGAATTGTTTGAACCCAGGAGGTGAAGGTTAGAGTGAACCGAGATCATGCCACTGCACTCCAGCCTGGTGACAGAGCAAGACTGTGTCTCAAAAAAAAAAAAAAATCGACTACAGGTCCACAACTCAAATTCAAAGAAGAAGTCTTAGCTGGGGATAGAAATTTGCTAGTCTACAGCATCTAGATGGCATTTAAACCCATGAGACACTATCTTATTTATACTAAATGCTCATTAAATGGGTAGTATCTTATTCATAGTTGATACTCAATAAATGATGTTCTTATTGTCCTCAAATAGAGAACAGCAGCCAGAAAGAAAAAGGAACTTACCAAGGTTCCAAAGCAAATTACAAGTGAAGCCAGGATTAGAACCTCAGGTTTCCTTCCTGTCAGTCTTCTGCTTCCCCCTATAATTGTTATTGGTCTATTTTCTCTGGAACTTCATCTTTCTCTCCATTCCCAAGAGTCTGGCTGGCTTGCACGAAAAACTGGTTACGTGAATACCATGACAACAGCCTCTGTGCAGAGGTCAGAGGTCTCAGTGCTCAGTGTAGTAGCCCAGGTCAAGGATCTCCTCCCTCTATTTGAGGATTTCTTCACCTCTCAATGGGACGCCTGTTCAGAAGTAAGGAGACGACTTCTCCAGGTTAACTTTTGTGTCTCTGCCAGGTAGGGCCATGATTTGGCTTTATAACCACCATTCCCTCTAATTGTTTAGTCAGGAGCCTGTTTCAGCATATTTTTTGTAGCCTCTATATAGGCCAACTGGGCCAGGTGCGATGCCTCACACCTGTAATCCCAGCACTGAGAGGCTGAAGCAAGTGGATCGCTTGAGCCCAGGAGTCCAAGACCAGCCTGGGCAACATAGTGAAATCTTGTTTCTACAAAAAAATACAAAAATTAGCCAGGCATGGTGACACATGCCCATAGTCCCAGCTACTCTAGAAGCTGAGGTGGGAGGGTTGCTTGAGTCCTGGAAGTCGAGGCTAGAGTTAGCCATGATCATGCTACTGCACTGTAGCCTGAGCAACAGAGTGAGACCTTGTCCCAAAAATCAATCAATCAATAAATAGCCCAGCTGGAGAAGCTATGTGAAAATGCAACACAGCTCTTATGCATCATATGACCAGACAGCCAAGCTTCTTTTTGAATCAAGATATTTAAGCTTTAAGTCACTGCCACCCTGACCAGTACCCCAACATGCAGAACATACACACACGCGCGCGTGAAAAGAAACACAAATTCTGGGATATTCTTACCCAAAAGCCAGGTAAGCCCTTGTGGGATTATATATCTCTGCATCTGGCCCCTTAGATTTTTTTTTCCATTATTTTTCCTTGAAAAGGAAGCAAGATTATTGGTGGAAGGAACAGAAGGGGTCCCCTTCTTTGCCTCCATCTGTGAAGCCCGGTAGACAAGTGGTGAGTGCCTGTGGGTCTGACCTTCTAGCTCCCCAGCTGATCTGCTTTCAGGTGCAAGTTTGTGGTTTCTAATGCTGTTCTCCATTAGACACAGGCTTGAGGGCATAATTCTAAACAGCGGGTCATCCAAGGTGTGTGTTAGCCAGTTTGAAAAATAAGGCACTCTTCCACCAATAGCCTCTAGATTTAAATACACACACACACACACACACACACACACACAGACACACACACCACTCTTTAGAGCTGGAAATATCACTGGAATCCACTAGGTCCACCTCCTCAACTTCATGGCTGATTCTACTGCCGCCCAGAGAAGACAGGGGACAGGACGAAGATCACACAGCTGGCAAACTGCAAAGCCAGGATATAAAGCCAGGTTTCCATGCCTTCAACCAGTGCTTCTGAAACCTCAGCAGGTCTGGAGTTAAGCCTGAGGTTCTGCATTTCTAACAAGCTGGGAGATGTTGCTGATGCTTCTGGCTCAAGGACTACCCTGTTGCAGCAAGGCTCTGAACACTCCCAAATAGTCCACCCGTGTTCTGCACTCACAGGGGATGACTCAGTTGCCAAACTTGTTAGTTTCATTATCTTGACAAAACTGTCTGTTTCTTTCACCTCATCTTCTGCCTGTATTTGCCTTGTGTCCTGGGTTCTAGGTACACCACCCATGTGCAGTTTCCTGAAGGCACCATGCCCTCTCATGCCTCTGTCCCTTTCACAGGCTGTTTCTTCCCCTTGAAAATGTCTTTTTCCTTTTAATGGGAGAGCAAGGGCTTCTTTTTATTTCCTACACATTCAGCCCAAACACTTTTCCTCCCACAGGTGGCATTCCTGAACCCCTCTCCCTAGCTCTGAACAGATGAAGGGGCCCCCCCACCTACTGTCATAGCCTTCTGTGCTTCCATATGTCATGGCTTTGTTCCTCTATGGAGTCATTGTTCTTTCCTTGTCTGGAACTATCACCAGACTGTAAACTTTGTTGGAGCAAGGAGGGAGGTTCAAGATGTCTGTTTCACTTTTCTTGCTATCTTTAAAATTCAGCATAATGCCTGACATGTAATTAAGAGACAAAGAATAATACAAGCAGGAAGGAAGAACGGAATTTTCCTCCTGATGCTTCTTGAAACAATTGTATACACCAATTCTAGTTTTTCCCCTTTTATCCATTTACATAAGAACTCAAGTTAAATATTTTGCAGATCTAGAAAAACTGGGTTGCCAACAACTGTGCAGCATCCACGTATCTGAATTCTAGGATACCCTGGTCTTACTCTCTTATTCCAACACATCTCCAACAGCATCCCTCTTTCCATTGCTTACTCTGCTCATACTCACAATTATTCCCCAAACATTCCCATGTAGTTTCACCTTCTGACTAGAGTTCAACTCATCTCTCCACCTGAAATGTCTTCCACCCTTTAATCATCTACCTTCCACAATCCTACTCATTTAATTTCTTCTTACTTCTTCTCAGTAGAATGGATTACTTCTTCTACAGAATTATCAGAGTTCTTTGTTGACTAAAAACCAGATTAAAACTTGAGTTACTGTTTGAAAGTTTATCTCCCCTGCTAGAAAGTCAACTCCTTAGGGCCAGAGATCATATTTATTCCTATATTCTTTCCACCGCAATGCCCAGCAAAGCACCTTGCTCTAAGTCACTCAAGGCATAAATGGATAGGACTGTCTACAGGTAGAAAATTGAAATAGGAACATAAGATCCCTAAATATATTTTCATGGGGCTTAACTCAGATCCACTTTGTAAAATGTAGTTCAATTCATTAGATTCAATTCAAGCAAGATTTTCTTAATTCTGCAACTCATAAGTCGGTGTGTTGAGTGTTATGGGAAATCACAGACAAATTGCACAATATTCTTGCCTTCATGGATTTTACATTCTCACAGGTATAAAAATAATCTGCTCATATATAGCTATTATCAAAAACACAGTGTAGTATAAATCAAGAGCAATGCATTAACAAAGTGCCCCATGCCTGAAGAACAGGGAGAAATGTATTCTAGATGGGGATTTCAGGAGATACATCATGAAGAAGATGACCTTTCAGCTCAGCTTTGTAAAATCAATAGGGACTATGAGTACGGAGGGTGCTTTAGCAGAGGGAACTTGATTTTTTGAAAAAGAGAAAAGTTTATAATGATTCTAGGACTCAGAGGGCAGTTTAGTTGTACTGCACCCTCTGGAGAATGAGGTGCAGGCAGAGCACTGGGAGAGTGGCAGGGGATGAGGTTGGGAAGGTAATATGAAGAGAGGTCATTAAAAGGTAAGGATCCAAAGACTTTGAGAACATCTGTTCTCACAAGCAGATGAGTCCACCTGTTTTGGAGAGCATCTAACTCCCTAAAAGAACAGCTAGAACTTTCTCCACTCTTTGCTTCCCATCAGGAATTAGAATTTGGGGAAAGTCATGGAAAAACTAAACCCTGAAGCCCTATGTATATTTAGGTCTTGATATGTCAAAAGTGGCTTAGCTTCTTTTAAAGAAGTCTCTCCTTTGTGAGTCAAATCTGTAGAGCTGGACAGAGTCATGGAGTCAAAGCACTGGTTATCATTCCTTAAAGCTTTTCTGGATGTGTTGATAAGAAAAAATTTTTCTCCCAAGTGACAGGGAAAGAGAAGGAAAGTGGAGAAGATGCTACAGCTGAAACATGTATATAATTGTCTTGGTGCACAGATGAACCTGGCCAAGTTTTCCTGGCTGCATGCCACAGCCCATCTCCAGTGTGTTTTTCCAGGGATTTCAACAATTAGTGCCACCCACAGGGATGACTCTGGAATTAGATCTGTGATGTGCTGGAGCCAGCTCACATGGCATCATGAGAGTTGACTGTTAACATCTTTTCCCAACTCTTTGTTCAGTGATGGCATGTTGATAGTCTGAAAATATGCTATGGTGAGGATGTTTACACCAACACAATTGGTAAATGCAACAAAATCAGAGTTTATTTTTTTCAGAAAGACAATCATTAAACATTTACCAGCACAACACTGGATGAGATGAGAACAAACCAATGAAAGACCAAGGCAAAAAAGTGGCTAGTGGAGGCTTGAACATGTCACCAGAGTGACATTATGCTCCTTCCCAGGACAGACTACCATTATCTTCATCTCTCTGAG
The DNA here is from genome assembly GCF_028858775.2 of Pan troglodytes. Taxonomy (NCBI): domain Eukaryota; kingdom Metazoa; phylum Chordata; class Mammalia; order Primates; family Hominidae; genus Pan; species Pan troglodytes. Next base: position 21,440,902 of record NC_072409.2, read on the forward strand.
GACAGAAAGTGAACATCCAAGGACTACTTGCTCTGGTCCAGTAAAATGCAACACCACACAGTTTAAATCATTAGGCTTTGACTCTCAAGAATATCAATGTGGGTAATGTCTTATTGTGAAACAGCTTTATTAAAGTTCTGCACATCTGTGGCATCACACCATTTTCTGTAAATAAAACCTTTGACAATATGGTCTACAACACATAAAGCAAATGACAGCAGAACACTAACTCATTCTTTCATATGTTTATTCATTCATTCAAGCATGTAGTGAACCACAGTAGAATTAGGATATCTTCCTGAGTCAGACACAGCCAGGTTTAAATTCTCTCTTCTCTGTTTCCTGGTTGTAGGGAGCTTGGTAAGTCATTTAACATATTCAAGCCTTATTTTTTATAACAAAAATGAGAAGAATAATTTCAACTTTTTAGAGTTGTCATAAGGATGAGATGAAAAATAAAATTTAAAATGCACTGGTGCAGTGGATAATATATGGTGGAAACCCAATACAAGGTTTTCTCTTATTTCTATAATCATTTATTCAGTCATGTGTATCTTCACTTATTAATTCAATAAATATTTCATGAGGCATTTAATCCAACAATGTGCATAACATTAGATTTTGTGAGAAGAAAATATGATATCATCTCTGCTAACCAGCTAGTAGCTAACCAGCTGAAGGAGGAATTTAGAGTAAGCTAGACATTTCTATCTGCTGAACTTTTATTTAGTCCTTGTGTGACTTCTGAACTTTTGCAATGAAAAAAATTACTGGCCAGGCATGGTGGCTCGTTCCTGTAATCCCAGCACTTTGGGACGCTAAGGCAGGTGGATCACTTGAGGCCAGGAGTTCGAGACCAGCCTGGCCCACACTGTGAAACTCTGTCTCTACTAAAAATACAAAAATTAGCTGAGCGTGGTGGTACATGCCCATAATCTCAGCTACTTGGGAGGTTGAGGCACAAGAATTGCTTGAGCCTGAGAGGCGAAGGTTGCAGTGAGCTGAGATTGCACCAGTGCACTCCAGCCTGGGTGACAGAGTGAGACTCTTTCCAAAAAAAAAAAAAAGAAAGAAAGAAAGAGAGAAAGAAAGAAAGAGGAAAGAAAGAAAATAATTACTAACCTTCAATCTTCAACCCTCATGTCAACTTTGCCACAAATTTGCCATTCGACCTTGAGTATGTCACGCACTGTGAACTTCAGATTCCTTTTCTTCAACAAAACAATGAGTGGGGACATACTTTTAGTGCAAGAAGAGTTCCTGGCCATCATCTAGTGTAATCAAATGAGACCAAGACCCACCAAGGCTAAGCACATTGCCCTGGGTCACACTGTAAATTAGTGGCAAGATACAAATTAAAAGTCTTAATAATTTCTAGGATATTCTCCTCTCAAAATCCATGTTTCTATGACCTTTTAAGCACTAATAACTTAGCATGTAAGTATGATTGAAACAATTTGTAAATGGCATTTATAGCAAATTGAATTTTCTTTCCACAATTGATATGAACTTCAGTCATGTTCACCATTACATTCAGTTTATTTCCATGTCTTCAGCAGCCACTTTTCATTTGTAGTAGGATATGAAATGAGAATACACTGTATGTGGTTATGTCATATAGCAATCTTATATTGTACTAAATATTTCTAATGTTTACAGATTGTTTCTAGTATTTGCTGAGCTCTATGTTACTAAAGTTTAAAGGGATACAGGATTTTTATGAAGCTATAAATTCCAAGAATCTACAGTGATGGAGAAATTCCCTGTTTTGAAGAAAGTGGTATCTTTAGGGATTTCTAGGTGGTAGAGCATATATATTGAAGTATGGCAATAAGTAGGTAAAATCCACAGTAAGATATGCTGATATTTGTTTATAGAGAACCAACTTTCTGGCAGACTGTAGAGGGGACATTTGTATATGGGTATATACATTATAAAAGTCTTGGTCTTTGCTCACCTTGTTTATTGCTGTATCTGGAAATGAAACAGTTCCTGTATCAATACAACTTTTCTTGGATGCATGGATGCATGGATGCATGGATGGATGGATGGATGGATGGATGGATGAAAATCAAATTTCAGCTGCTAAAATGTCAAGGCTTGTTCAATGAGTAAGGTGTGGGCTTCTTGTGTCAGCACCACGGAGAGTTCTCAGGGTGCTGACCACACTCTGGCTAAAGTGTGTGTTTGCTAAATAAAGACTTTCTCAGAGATACCTAATCCTTTTCTGAAACTCACCTTTTCCCCTGACTTGGGCAGCACTGGTCTTTTCTGAACTCAAATAAGGTAAATTCTGTCCTTTATATGTTCAGAATTAGTCATATACAAATGAGTCCAGAGAGCCTCAACTGGGGATATCCTCCATGAAACGAGTCCCTCTGATCCTCAGAACCCATATTGCTCTCCACCTCACCACTCATTTGTCATGAATTTTACTAGAACCTGAATTAAACAGAAGTTATCTGAACTTATTATCGATTAACGAACATGATACTTTGTTATTCATGCATGAAAGATAATGGAATTAAGCTTTTTAAAATATTTTCCAACAAAAGTAATTGAAACGACAAGAAACCAAAGTTTTCTGCTTACATTCCATGAAACAAGTCAGTAACTCATAAATCCCATTTCTCTCATCAGATTAATCCATTCAATGCAGATTCATTATCTATATATAGCAGATGGAGTGTTAGACAACAGCCAAATACAGCTAATAGTTAAAAGAGGTACAATGGAATTTTGGTGAGATATCAAGAAGTACATGAACACTGAAGTGACAGTAACAACATCTAAAATTATTAGGCACTTATTGTGTACCAAACACCATGCAAAGACTTTATATAGCTATTCTCAGTTATTATAATAACACTTCTAGGTAGTTATTTTTGCTTCAATACAAGTAGCTATGTCTTAAAGTAGTTGATTGACATTGTCAAGGTCATATATTTACTAAGTATTACTGCTGGGATTTGGCCAAGCTACTGTTTTAAGGAGTTAGCATGTGAGGAAATTTGCTTAGCATTGAGAAAAGAGAGGCATTCTGGGATTCCCCCTTTGATAGGTATTTGTATAGAATTCTCAGAGGCAGGCATGAATCCTTTGGACAAAGAATTTACTGAATAAGTTGACTTGAAAAAAACAAAAATGCTGAATTGAATTGAGGGCAGGGAAACAATACAGAACTGAGAGGTAGAAGGAACTGTGACAGCATGTATGGGTTGTAGGGAAACTACTTTTTATCTCTGTTTGGCAGTCTTGATACATTTGGTTTAAATGTGTTGTAAAATGTTAAGTTGTAGAAGATGTTTAAGGTCTTTTAAGAAAGGACAATCTGTGTCTAGGATGAGGTCATAAAATTTCAGAGAGCCTGCAAAGCAAGCACCAGGCCTGACTGTTCAAAAATTTAGAAGGTCAGGAAGGTTAGGGTAAACTACAAAAGAGACTATGAAAACTTTTTCTTATTGGGAACTTGCCAGTCCCATTGAAAGTCCAAGGCAACTTTTGCTTCTGAACTTGAAAGAAAAAAGGTTGTCAGAGATCTGAAATCTCACACCACAAAGCTGCATATAGGAAGAAGGTAGCCTGAGGTATTTCTGATGATTATAGGTACCAAAAAAGGGAAGTGCTCAGCTTTTAAGACCAGATTTTAACATCAAAAATATAATCTACTGACATTTAAATTAGAGACTATATTTAATTTTATCTAAAAAATGTGTTAAAAAATATATTGGTCTTCTAAAAATGGCATATGTCCTACTATTTAAAAAATAAATCCAGGAAGTTTCTAAATATATATGCAAAACCTTACAATAAATATATTATCAATAAACAAATGTATGGGAAAAAAGATAATAATGAAGCCTAGGTTGGAATTGAGAGTGTTATTAGGATACAAAGCCATGTTGTAAAGAGTTCTGTATTTGTTAATGGGGAGTCATTTCTTCTAGCCAATGTAATAGAGATAGTGATGGTGCCGTTTCTTCTGCATGGGACAATCTGTTCCTCATCCAGCCCCACTTCTTATAAACTGTATTCTTTAGTTGGTTCACTCCTCCTTATCTTTCTTGTTTCAACTTAAAATGTCACTTCCTCAAGGAAGTGACTTTCTGTACTAGTTTATTTCCCCAATGCATTATGCTCCATTAGTGCTATTTTTCCTTTATAGTAAATAGTAATAATGGTGCACATTTATACAGTGATAACTGTCAGCCACTCTTCAAAGCCTTCACATATATTATCTCATTTAATCTCTCAATAATTATATGAGGTAGATGCGATTATATTTTAAATAAATTAAGACACACACACATATGTATATAGTTTATGTACCACTAAGAAAAAATGCTGCCAATAATAATAATCATACTATACCATACTATACTAATAATTATCAGATAAGTCCTCATTTTAGGAATATTAAAATATGGGGTCTGGGTGTGGTGGCTCACACTTGTAATCCAGCACTTTGGGAGGCCAAGTTGGGAGGATCACTTGAGTTCAAGTGAACTTGAGATCAAGTGAACTTGAGTTCAAGGTGGGAGGATCACAAGGAGTTCAAGACCAGCTTGGGAAACATAGCGAGACCCTGTCTCTAAAAAAATCTAAGAAAATTAGCCGGGCATGGTGGCATGCACCTGTAGTCCTAGCCACTTGGAGGCTGAGGTGAGCAGAGTGCTTGAGCCTAGGAGTTCAAAGTGTCAGTGAGCTATGATCACACCACTGCAATCCAACTTGGGTTTACAGAGTGAGACTCTATATCTAAAAATAAATAAATAAAAACGGAAATAAAAATAAAATGTGAGAAGTTGCATGCCTTAGAATTAATGTAATGAGATAGTGTTATCGTCTCATTTTACAAGTGAGGAAACTAAATCACAGTTAATGGATTTTTTCCAAAGTCATTTAGGAAGTGATGGTGTCTAGATTTGAAACCTAGAAGTCTGGCCTCAGAATTTACCCTCTAAACCACAAGCCTATGCTATGAGCACATAATTACAACCTTGAATGATGCATTTATTTGTGTCACTCTTTGTTCAATTGCTAGCTATCTAAAAAACTGTGTGCCTTATGAAGGCAAAGATTGTGTCTGCATTATCCACTGCTTTTTCCTCATACCCAACCCATTGTCTAACACACTGTTGATGTTTAAAAATGAATGGTGGAATTAGTGCATGAAAGATGAAATATTGAATTCAGAGAAAAACTCCATGGCCTCTAATCCCAGCTTTGTAATTTACCCATAGTATGACCTTTGACAAGTCCCCTTTTCTCTATGGGCATCAAATTCTTTATTTATAATACAAAGAGCATTTCCATTAGATTTTCCCTGAGTACTCTCCAGCTCTGAAATTCTGTATACTGAAAATCTTTATTGAAAGCCAGTGTTCTGGCTTTGAAATATGTAGAATGAAGAAGACCACTGATTCCTGATCTCTTGAAGGATAGATAACATGTGCACACATGAAACTTGTACTAACACAAGTGTTTACACTTAATAAGCATCTTGTGGTGGTCAAGAGCTTGCACTCTGGATTCAAATGGATGAAGATTCAAATCCCAGCCCACTTGGGTCCTGCACAACTTTGGACACTTTGCTGACCCTTCCTACACTTCTGTTTTTCTCAGAGGTAAAATAGTGGTAAGAATATCAACATGGCAATCCTTGGAGGGTAATTATAAGGACTGAGCTAGATAAGGTGTATTATGCACTGAGCACAATACTTGGTACTTAAAGCTCAACAAACATTTGGTATTATTATAGCTGTGACTAAAACATGGATTGAGTGAAATGAATATACCCTAAAAAAGTTATTGTGAGCCTTAGCAATCAGGGAAGGCTTCCTCTGGTGGGGGTGGAAGATAATAGAACTGAATCATGAAGCAAGAGAATTATTGTGATAGAACTCCACTGTCCAATCCAGTAGCTATTAGCCATTATTGGCCATTTAAATTAAAATGTAAATTAATTAAAATGAAATAAAATGTAAAATTTAGCTCCTCAGTCACATTCACCATATTTGAAATATTCAGCAGTCACATCTGGCTGGTGGCTTTCATATTAGAGAGATATAGAGAATTTCCATTGTTGCAACAAGCTCAATTAGACAGTGCTGTGACAGAGTGAAGAGCAGAACTATATTTCATATATATTTCATTTCATTCAAAATATTTATTGAGTGGCAATGCTGTGTTAGACACTGTGCTGTGTTTATGTACTGATATTCAACAGGAAGAAAATTCAGATCCACTGCCTTACCTAATAGTGTTTAGTCCAGTGCAGGAGTCAGCAAACTATAGCCTATAGGCCAACTGCTGTTTTTTTGTAAATTAGTTTTTATTTAAACACAGCCATGCTCATTAGCTTACATATTGTCCATGACAGCTTTTGTGCTACAACATCAGAATTGAGCAGTCACAACCCTATGGCTTGTAAACCTGAACATATTTGTCATTTGGCTCTTTACAGAAAAATTTTGCCAATTCCTGGTCTATTGAATTCATTTAATGTTTTGATGTCCAAGTTGAAAAAAATGGCTTTGGTATTTATTCATTCATTCATGAATTTGTTCATTCAACGTTCAGTATATATTTATCAAGCACCCAATTTAACCAGGATGTGAGGCTCTGACAGAAGAAAGAAAACAAAACAAAACAAAAACATCTCTGCCACGATGTAACTTACATTCTTGAGGGACAGGGGACAGGAACAGAGCTAAAATATATATAGTAATATAGTTAAAATATATATATATATATATCATGTACATACTATATAAAGTATACTATATATAGTATATACATACATATATAAAGTGCTATATATATATACTGTATATACATATATAGAGTATATGAATATGTAGAAATATATAATGTACTATATATAATATGTGATACACTTTATCATGCTATTTACTAAATACATTTTAGCACTATATATGAAATATAGTAATTTATATATTTTATTACTATATATAGTATATATAGATACTGTATATAGTAACTTATGTACTTTATTCCTATATATAGTATCTATAGTAATGAAATTGTATTGCTGTATGTACTATATATAGTAATAAAATTATAGTGAATAGCATGTGATAAAGTGTATCACATGTTAGAAGATGAGGGGTGTGTGTGTGTGTGTGTGTGAAGCCTGTAGAAAGAGGGGGCTGTACATGTTGCAGAAATGGTTTCAAATTTGAGCAGACTGTTCAAGACAGGCACAACCAAAAAGGTGTGGGAGCAAAGCAGGCCTTGTGGATATCTGGGGAAAGCATAGTGTAGGTAAAGGGAACAGGCTGTGCAAAGGCTCACAGGGGTGATTGTGCCTTACATATTTGAGGAAGATCATAGAGGCTAATGTGCTGGGTTGAACTGCGTACTAGAAGGATATTAGGAGATGGGATCCCAGAGCGTTCAGAGGGCCAGAACCCCTGGGTTGGCCTTGCAGAACATTGTAAAAACATTAGCATTTTCATTTGCCCTGAATGCAATGGGGAACCACTGGAGAAGTCTGAGCAGAGGGGTGACGTCATCTAACTTCTATTTTAAGAGTATCACTCTGGCATCTCTATTAAGGAAACATCTGTAGGAATAGAGGTAAACGTGTTGGAAGGGAGACTGATGGGAAGACTGATGTGATGCCAGAGATGGTGGTGGCTTGGATCAGGGTGGGAAAAGCCAAGGCAGAAAGAAGCATTCAGAATCCAGATATTGCATTTCATTCATTGCTATTATTTAGTGTGCATCACTTATGTGCCAGGCATTGTGCTCAGTATTGGAGGTAGTTAGCAAAAGAAGCTGCTGTCTATGCCCCAGGGAGGTTCTGGTGAACTGATTTCATGCTTTGACATCAGAGTTGAGGAACCTGCTAGTTGTGTGTCCCCCATGTGTTTGAGCCCAAGACCCAGTTTTTATACCATCTCTAAAGATAGGACCTAGGAGATGACAACACCAACTCGGGGTGAAAGGAGAAGAGAAACACTGAAGCAGGTATGTGATACAAGTGAGAGGGTGAATAGAGCTTTGCTGATCCTTTTATCAAGCAGGGCTGGGACCAGAATGAACTGAATGAGGCACCTCAGGCAAAAACTTCAAGGAGGCACTCATTTTTAGGTGATAACCCTGTCCTTACACAATTCTACATGCCCTCTTAAATGTGGAGGGGAAAATATTAATTAATGACCCTTGCCTCTACCCCTTCTCCTGAGAAGCCTTTAAAGACTCTGCTGAGATGACAAGTAGGGTTGGGCACTGTGGAGGCATATAACAAAAGGCTCCAGGGGTGGGAGGAGCCCTCCAGATTATCTGGCCCAAGGCTTCCTTCTACACCTGATTAGCTTGAGGTTTTGGGAGGGTTCATTTAGTAATTCAGTAACTTAGTGGCAGAGAGGAGGCTGCAACACTACCATAATGGTGCTTAATTTTCTTCCTCTTGAGAACATATTAAGCAGTCAAAATATTTTATCCTTGGGATGTAAGCCCCCATCCTCCCAGCTCCAAACTTGAGCCATTACATTTTGCATGGCCTCTTGCCACATGTGAAGGTGGTGCTGGTTTCTGGCATTGCTTTTCTGGGCTTGTCTTGAAGGGATGTGCTCAGGTACACTCATTCATATAAATAAGTGTTTCAGTGCGGAGGATCTGGGGCATGTGTGTTCCTCATAAGCTTCATTAATGTCTTTGTTTCATAGACATTGACTGAGCCTGATGATTGAGTCAGTCACCAGGGAGAGAAGCAAAAGAGACACCACTGGCCCCTTCCAAGAGCTCGTGATCAAGCTGCATGAATGCTGGGCTCTGTTTTGTTTTTTAGACAGGCAGTCAGGGCAACATGGAAAGAGCCTAGGACTGAAATCAGACAGACCATGGCTGAAATCTTGTCCTGAATGCAAGGGGGAACCACTGGTGGAGGCTGAGCAGGGTCTCTGCCCCTGACTCTGCCCCTGACTATTGGTATAATTTTGAGCAAATCACTTAATTTCTCCAAGCCTCAATCTTCTGCTTTTTTTTTTTTTTTAATAAGAGGGAGAAGTATTCACCTTTGGTAAGTTATTGTGACGATTATTATCGGTACAAAGTACCTGCTACATTACATGGAAAAGATATGTGTTCAACATATGGGAATTATTGAATCGGGGACAAAAAGAACCCCCCAATGCTGGCAATACTTAACACAGAAAAGACTTAATCATGATGAAATGGAAGGCATGGTGACAGATTTCTGTGCAGAAGGGACCTCTAGGAAACCATTTGAAATGCAGCACTTAGCAGTAGCACTTGCCTTTTCTGGTTATTTGATACTGCCTGTAGGGAGCCTGCCCATTGCAGCACACTATCCTCTCTCCTTTTGCTAGACTGAAGGCAGCATTTGATTCAGTGTGGATGACTAAAGGCCTCTGAATAGAAGGAGGAGTATGTGTGTGTGTGTGTATGTGTGTGTGTGTCCCCACCTTTTGGCTACCATGATGAATGGTCTGTTATGTCCCTGCCTTTTGGCTACGATGTTGAATGGTCTCTTAGTTAAAATTTCACTAGATGGTTTGAGTTTCTACCAGAAAATGGGAGTATGTGATGGGCAGTTGGAGTATGGATTTACGTTGCTAACACCAGGACTCTTCCTTTGGACAGGGCATCCAGAATTCAAAATGTCCCACACAACTCAGGTAAGTTCAGGTGACCTTACCCAGTGTGGTGTGAACAGCCCACCACACTCTCCAATGGCCAGAAGTGAACCTAACAATGAAACGAGACTCTGTAGTGAAGCCCGATGCAGGCTGCTTAGACACACATTGCTTAATTTTAATGACTCACAGTGATTCTCCATTATATGCCAGGAAATGTACTGTAAAAATGTTTTGTAAAAGAATGAGAGCCTTGGTAATGGGAACCTGCCCTGTTCTGCAATTAAATCATTGCCAGAAAGTGGGGGCTGTAGTGTGCTTGTTTGTTTGAGAGTGGTGCAAAGGCAGTGGAGTGAATGGAAGGGAAGACAAGGGAAGAGAAAGAAGGGAAATTAAAGAACTCTAAGAAAGGCTGGGTGTGGTGGCTTACGCACGTTATCCAAACACTTTGGGAGGCTGAAGGAGGCAGATCAATCACTTGAGGCCAGGAGTTAGAGACCAGCTTGGCCAGCATGGTGAAACCTCATTTCTACTAAAAAATAGAAAAATAGCCAAGCATGGTGGTGCATGCCTGTAGTCCCAGCTACTCGGGAGGCGGAGGCAGGAGAATCGCTTGAACCCAAGAGGCAGAGGTTGTAGGAGCCAAGATCATGCAACTGCACTCCAGCCTGGGTGACAGAGCGAGACTTTGTCTTAAAAGCAAACAAACAAACAAAAGAACTTTTAAGAAGAAAGGAAGGGGGAAATTGATTTAACAGGAAATGACTGTACTCTTTTTTGGTGGCACCTTTACATGCCATGTCTTATTTCATCTTCATATTGAACCTTAAAGTAGGCAGACCATACTTTTTTATATTTGTGGATAAGGAAATTAAAGTGGATTTGGGGATTTTACTTGGACCTCTCTGACTCTAAACTCAAGTTATTTTTACTGCAGAGCATTCTAAAAGAAAAGGAGACATAGAGAAAGACAAATAGTAAAGAACATAGACACACAGTGAGAAAGAAAAAACAGAAGCAGAGACCAAAGAGAGAAACCGAGGCTGTGACAAAAACAACGTTGAGAAACAGAAAGAGAGACAGAGATGAAGCAAAAGAGAGAAAACATAAAGCAGAAGCAGGGCAGGGGGCCAGGCACGGTGTCTCATGCCTGTAATCCCAGCACTTTGGGAGGCCGAAGCAGGCGGATCACCTGAGGTCAGGAGTTTGAGACTAACCTGGCCAACATGGCGAAACCCTGTCTCTACTAAAATTACAAAAATTAGCTGGGCCTGGTGGCGGGTGCCTGTAATCCCAGCTACTCGGGAGGCTGAGACAGGAGAATCACTTGAACCCAGGAGGTGGAGGTTGCAGTGAGCCGAGATTGCACAATTGCATTCCAACCTGGGTGACAAAAGCAAAACTTCATCAAAAAAAAAAAAGAAAAAAAACCCGAATATAATCAGAAATGAGATTAGCAAAGTGAAAATTAGCTGGATTCAGCTGAATGTACACATTATGTAAAATGGTATAATATTCCAGATGGAAGGAACTGGAAATGGCAATCCTCTTGTTTCCTGGGGAAGCTAGCTGTGACCCTGACCATCTGCCTGCAATTGAGGCTGAGGTCACTCTGAGAAAGGAACCCCTCAGAAAGAGCACACAATCCAGCTTCTCTTCTTTTTTCTCAAATTCCTAACTAGAGAAAAGCAAAGGTCCCTCTCCTCTCTGACCCCTTCTGGATCTCTAGACTGCCTTGTCTGATGCCATGGGCAGGACACACAGGTATGGCCCATTGCACTCAAAGTGCACTCCGGAAAATCATTAGTATTTTTGCTGTAATTGTATAAATGGAATTTAATTTTAAATTCCCAAAGATAGCTGCTGCTTGGAAAAAAAAATATCAATGAGTCTCTTCTGTGGAGTGAAGAACCCTTTTGCAAAATGAATAATTACTCTTGGCTTAATTTATTTTGTGTATTTCACTTTGCTGTTTCAGGTTTTGTTCAGGTGGGGAATTGAATTATTAATCATCATGTGTTCTGAATGGTTTAAGCATATATTTTATCCTCATGGCATTCTCATGAATAACGGAGAACAGAGTTGTGTTCCCCATCTTTCAGGTCAAAATGATGAAACTCAGAGAGATGAGATGACTTGAGTAAGGCCACCCAGCAATTTGCAGGAAAAGAGAGCTCCAGGATCCCATGAAGTGGAGAACCACATAGCATGATCTCATCTACATTCCTTTAAGCTCCTATAGAAGTATGGTAGATGGCCAAGTAGGGTCACAAAGGGCATTTTGATGAGACACCGGGTTGTGCTGAGTTCATTCATTTTATATGGTACAGTTGAGGTGAGGGGCTCTGACTTCAGAGTCAAGCAGGTCAGGGTTCCAATCTTGACCCTGTTGCTTTCTTGCTATATGAACTGAGGTCAAGTCATTTAACACTTTGCAGCTTCAGTTTCCTCCTGTATAAAATCAGGACATGAGCACCTGCTTCACAGGGTGGTTAGGTGGATTAAAGGCAAAAAGGTGGATCAAAAGTGGTCATGATTAACAAACTTCATGAGCATCTCTTAGTATTTTCCTTTTTCTAAGTGATAACCAAGAGGTCTGGAATAAGAGCCATGGTCAGAAAAGCCACCAGCTCCCTAATAATAGTCATAGCAATAGCAGGTGATACTTATGGAGCCCATTTTTCATGTTGCTCAATGAGAAGGGTGGGCATGATTAACTTAGAAATAAGGAAGCTGAGTCTTGGATGGAGACAGGAAGCTTTACAAAGTCACTGAGGTATTGATTGGCAAATGCATATCTCTAATTCCATTCTGACTCCATTGCCTGTCTTCTCTACTTTTAAATTTGTCTCTCACCACCCTAACAACTGAACTCAGCATTTGGGAATGGCTGTAGTAGTTCCCCCTCATCCACAGTTTCCTTTCTACAGTATCCGTTACCCACAGTCAACTGAGGTCTGAAAATATTAAATGGAAAATACCAGAAGTAAACAATTTATAACTTTTAAATTGGGCTGCATTCTGAGTAGTGTGATGAAATCTCACACAATTTTGCTCCATCCCACCAGGATATGAATCATTCCCTTGTCCATAGTATCCACGCTGTATATGCTAATTGCTGGTCATCACTTAGTAGCCATCTCAGTTATCAGATCTGTCAAGGTGTCACAGTGCTTGTGTTTGGATAATCCTTATTTTACTTAATTATGGCCCCAAGTGCAAGAATAGTGATACCAGCATATTGTTATACTTGTTCTATTTTCTTTTTATTTATTGTTCTTAATCTCTTGCTGTGCCTAATTTATAAATTAAATGTTATCATGGGTATGTACATATAGGAAAAAACATAGTAAATATGGGTTCATTAATCTGTTCTCACACTGCTACAAAGAACTACCTGAGACTGGGTAATTTATGAAGAAAAGAGCTTTAATGGACTCACAGTTCCACAGGCTGTACAGGAAGCATGGCTGGCAGACCTCAGGAAACTTACAGTTATGGCAGAAGGTGAAGGGAAAACAGGCACAATCTTCACATGGCAGATCAGGAGAGAGAGAGAGTGAAGGGGGCCAGTGGAAAGGGTTGCCCTTGCTGAGAATCTGGAGCAGGGGCCCTCATGGGACCTGGCTGGCAGCCTCTCAGCAGCCTGGCCACCCCACATGGGTTGCCCACATGAGCTGAGCCAACACCAATTAGTCCCCATGTAGCCTTGATTAAGGCTACACGCTTTTAAACAACCAGATCTCATAAGAACTTACTATCATGAGAACAGCAAGGGGGAAGTCCGTCTCCATAATCCAATCACCTCCCTCCGGATCCTTCCCCCAGCACTGGGGATTACAACTCAACATGAGATTCGGTTGAGGACACAGAGCCAAACCACATCAGTAGGGTTCAGTACTATCCACAGTTTCAGGCATCCACTGGGTGGGTTGGAACTCATCTTGTAGATAAGGGGGCACAACTGTATTTTTGCAGAGGGGTTGTGGCAGTTTCCAGGGACTGCTTCTTCATACATGCAGAACCAGGGCAGGATTCCTCAGTGCACATTAAGCCTTCTGGCTGTGCCTGCAGTATTCCCCACTGATCCAGCAAAGCAAAAGGGCCCACCATGTTCCAAGCACACTGTGGCCTGCTTTCATCCCTGTTGTTCTCTCTGTAAAACACTTAATTCTCCTGGAAAGGGAGTCAGTGCAGCCTGGGGACAGCAGCACCATCTCTGAAGCAGCACAGTTGCTGGATGGATTCCAGTTCTGGCTCTGGCACACTTGACTTTGTGACCTTCAGCAAGCAGGGTACTACCCCTCTGGGCCTCTGTCTGCTCGTCTGCAAGATGGGGTTAGTAATAGAGCCCACCTCATAGGTTTGTTGGAAGGATCATGTGAGTTAATCTAAACAAAGAACTTCCCACACTGCCTGGCAGGTAGTTATCCCTCTGGGTTTTCTCTTATTATTACCCTCCCTTTTCACTGGTGAGCCCCCATCCTGGGCAGAGCTCAGCAATCCTCTTTCAGGCTCCTATACCTCCCGCACACTCCTCTTCTAGCCTGAATCACACCTTGTGCAGTGATGTATTTTCCTCCAAGTCTTCCTACGCTAATGCCAGCTGCTTGAAGGTAGAAAAAATAGGATGGATTCATCTCTCTGCCTCCATCTCCCCTGTGCCAGGTATAGAGGAATTATCCAGAGAAGTGTAGCTGGTCTGCAGCAGTAAGATCTGGACCAGAGATGAATCGGGTCGGGAGGAGAAAAGGAGGAACTAACACAGCAGGAAGCCTGGAAAGGCAGCTGCAGCCCAGAGGGGCAAGGACACCAAATCAAGGAGGAAACGTGACTGCAGGGGGGTGGGGGGTGGGCAGCCTGGACAACAGCACAGCAAGGACAGCAGTGCTGGCAGCAATCACGATAACGACACTGCAACATACCAAGTGCTGCCTACACGTCTGGCGATGCAGTAACTGTTTTTAATATATTGTCTGCAATCCTTGTGACAATTTTAAAAATTGGGTTTAAGCTGCCCGTTTTCTGATGAGGCCCACAGGTGCAGTGATTGATGCAGGCCACAGAGGATTCAGCCTCCAATGGCCTTGGTTGCCAGGCTGACACCTTTCCCCTTACCAGGCTGTGTCCCTCTCCTCTCCACGCCTTCCTGGTGCATCTGAGAAGCTTAGAGGTTGCAGGGCTCTGGCGTGCAGCGAGGGTGAGGAGAAGCCAGCCTCTCACCAGCAGGCTCAGCTCTGTGCATTCATGTTAAGCGTCCTGTGTTCATCAGCTGAAGCCAGATCCTTCTGGATTATTGGAAATGCGTGCTCTGTGTCCATTCCAGGCTGTTAGTGAGATTTCTTCACCCCACTCCATCCTTAATCAGCCATGATTTTGCGGGAAGCTCTTTGCCACATGCTTTTCTCCTAGACACTAATAATATATAATCATGTCTGTGGTGCACTCAGAGGTGGAAGAGGCTAGAAAGAAAGGGAATGGGGCCAGTGGAAAGGGTTACCCTGGCTGAGAACCTGGAGCAGGGGCCCTGATGGGGCCTGGCTGGCAGCCTCTCAGCAGCCTGACCACCCCGTATGGACTGTCCACATGAGCTGAGCCAACAACAATTAGCCCCCATGTAGCCTTGATTAAGGACTCTAATCTCTTATCAGACCTGATCACCAGCCTGTGCCACCAGAACCTTTCAGCCTCTGATTATTTTTTCTTTGTGCTCTCAGAGGCGTGCTGATGAATAACAATAAGGGGCCGGCAGCTACAATGCGGAGTCCACATTTGTCTCAGTGCTTTGGGAAGAACAAGGTTGGAAAGTCTCACACCAGCAGTATAAGGAAGAAAGGGATATCAGAGACACCCATGTGAAGTTGCTCAGATGTCAAGACCAGCCTCCTCACTGTACAGATAGAGAAACTGAGCCCCAGAGAGGGAGGGAACTACCTCAGGTCACACAATACATTTGGCTGAGTAGACTTATAAAGAATCTTCCTCATTTCATAAAGCTTCTAATTATATCCTCTTGTTATTTCACGCGAATCATGTTTCTTTGCCTACCAAGCCTCTGTTCCCCCAAGCCCCCAAACTTATCCTGCTTCCTGAATTACAAGAGAGATGCTGATTTCAAGAAACCAGACCAGAATATATTAGAGGAAGAATCAAGGGCTGGAATTTTAACAAGATTTGGAAAAGTGGGAGATCCAAGTACTACCCACTCATTTTACAGATGGGAAGGCTGAGGTCCAGAACGGTAGAATGATTTGCAGAGGATTCAGGGCTGTAAAATGTATCCCCTGATGACATTACTTATACTCAACAGTGCCCAAATTATCTCATTCTTTTACAAAATAATTGTTTGCCACTTAATTTTCCCTTTTCTCCTCTCCCTCTTACTTTATTCTCTCCTTCATTGACTTTGTCTCTCTCCAGGGCTCAGGCTTTGCTTGAGTGGGATCTCTGAGTGGGACCCCTGGATAGAACCAAGGCAGACCTGCTGAAAGAAGCTTCAAAGGGTCTGAAGGTTGGTCTCAAGTGACCCTGCTCTTACCAATAGACTCAGAAAAAAATTGGAGCATAAAAGTCACAGGGAGGCAGAGTTATTGATAAGGTTGGAAAAATTGGCTGGGCCAGTAATGAAAGGCTTTGACTGGGATATGTGACCTCTACCCTGAAGGCAACTGAAAACCACTGAGAGTTTTTGGGGAGGGCCATGGGTGCAGCTGTTCTTTGAAAAGATAACTGGCCAACAGTCAGATCAGATGTAGGGACACAGAAAATAGGTTCATAGCACATGGACAATGCTGAGGGCCTGAACCAGGCCAGTGGCAGAGAAGAGAGATGGGAATAAATGGGTCTGGATAAAACCAAAGCGGTAGAATCAGTGGGATTCAGATATCACTCAGATGCTGAGAGTACAAAATCGGGCCCCATTAGAAGTTTTTCTGAAGTTTCCAATTAGGAAAGAAACTGGTACCATTACTTATAGAGATGTAGACATCTAGGTTTAAAGTACATCAGAAACTTTTGCCAAAATAACGCTGCATATCAATCACATTTTATTGTCCACAACTATAAGTAAGCATCTTTTTCTCCTTTGTCACACATCTGGGTGGACTGATCTAGCCAGGACTCAGCTGCCCTTGGCTCTAAGCTGAGGATGAATCCAGATCTGTTCCATACATCTCTCATCCTTCATGGACCAGCCACAGCCTGGAGATGTTTTTTCTAATGGCAAGAGGCAGGAGTACAAGAGGGAAAGCCTATCCACATAAATATATTTCCAACTTTGATTATTTAAGTCCTGGCTCTCATCATCCCATTGATCAAAGCAAGTCATATGCCAAGCCTGAAGACAAAGGGCAGGAAAGAAAATTTACTCTTCCCACAATTAACCATTGCAAAGAAGCGAATGCATAATTAAGTACTACAGAGAAATGACCCTCAGTGTCTCACACATGATCATTGTCAAAGGCAGCTGTCCTTGTTATTGTCCTTGTGGTTATATTTATTGTTGTGATGTTTGTGGTGGTGTAAGCAAGCATGAGCTTTGGAGACCTGGCCCTATGACCTAGGGCAACTGACTAGTCGAGTGTTAGCTTCAGTTTCCTTATTTTACAAGGAGGGCATCAGTACCTTCTTCCTTGTACTAGTCATGGCTGTGACATGCAATGACACATGTCAAATGCCACACACCACTTTTAGCACAAAGCAGGCCCTCATAATGTTATGCCCAACCCATACTTTTCCCACTACGTGCCTGGCCCTGAGTTGAGTTACAGAGCTACAGAGGTGAAGAGGCCCAAGGTGGCTCACTTGGAGTCAGCATGGGGAAGGGTTCCATGTTTATTGCTCTGAGGGCCCAGAGAGATGTCTTTTCAAACCACAGTGACAAGAAGAGCAAATAAGAAAGTGAACAGCAGGCAGCGTCCCTGGCCGGTGATGATAAGTGATGACTGAGTTAGAAGCAAGTGAAAATGGAATCATAACAGAATGACAGGGTTTGGGGAGGGGAGTCAGACAGCCAGGATGGCTTATGAAGGAGGCTTTGCACTCTCATGGGCAAGCCATGAGCTCCTCTGTGCTGCTGGGGTGGAGGAGGCAGCGGCCTCTGGCTTATGCCTTGTCCGTGCCCATTACCTCCTTCAGCAGGGGCTGCCATGGACACAGGCAACATGTCTTCGTAGCTCTGGAAACACGGGAACAGCTTCGGGGATTATCTCATTCAAACTGCTGGAATTTGAACAAGATCTCAGCCTCTGCAACATAGTTAGGTCTCATTTCACCAAAAAAAAAAATAAAAATTAGCTGGGAATGATGGCACGTGCCTATAGTCCTAGCTACTTGGGAGGCTGGGGCAAGAGGATCTCTTGAGCCCAAAAGCTCAAGGCTGCGGTGAGCCATGATTGCACCACTGAACTCCAGCTTGGGCAACAGAGCAACACCCTGTCTCTAAAAAAAATAATAATGATAATTAAAAAAAAAAATCCCAAATTACAGATAAAGAAACTGTGGTCTTTTGGGTTTTGCAAAGGGCACATCTTGGATTTTTGACCATCTTTCATTCTAAGCACCTTTCCTTTCTGCTAAAACAACATACTGGATGGGCCTTTCCTACCCAAGAACAAGAATTATATGAACCCAAACAGCTGTTGTGTTCTCAGCAAGAAGAAATGTGCCAAAGACTGTGCTGAGGATTTTTCAAGTACAGCACTTGATCCTTCCCACAGGCATATGGTGTCAGCTCCATTATAGGTAAAGGAAACAGGCTCAGGGAGAGAAGACTCAATTTATCAGGTTCTTGCAAATTTGAAGTGGCAGGCAGATCCAGGATTTGAATGCAGTACATGATGATTTCAAGGCCCACCCACACTCTGAACTATTTTACCAGCCTACTGGCCTTATGTGGTTGACAAGAAGGCATTGTCCTGTTTGGAAGAGCCTCACAGGAGATGAACACAGATTGTTCATGATCAAGGTGTTTTGTTGTTTTTACCCAAGAGTTTCTGGACTGAGAATGCATATAACATAGAAAAAGACCTCAACAAATGGCAGCCAGGAGACATGAAGAGTAAATCTTTTAAAACCAACGCAACTCATCTACTGCTGATAACACAGTTCTGGTAAATAGCCAGATAGAAAACCATCCAATTGAATCCCCTTATGAGAACCAATATAGTGAAGAGAGTAAATTCTTTTTTTTAGGTCTCCATTACTAACAACATATACATATATGTTTTTAATGTACTTAAGGATATTTCAAATTCATTTTATTGTTTAAATAATACCTGTTTGTCAATGCTCTCATTTTTAGAAAACTCGGTAATGTCAAAAATGTACAGAAAAATTGCTGCAAAAGACTTCAGGATGCATTGAACTATTGATACCACCAATGCAGCAAAAGGACACTGAAGTGGTGGCCAAGAGCCCTGGGTTTCCATCCTGGCTGGCCCAGAGGCTAGGCCAGTGATTTGGACAAACTCCTTTACTCTCTTAGCTTGAGTTTCCTCTTCTGAATAATGAAACTGGGAAAGTTTGAACTAGCTGATCTTTAAGGGTCTTTTCTGCTCTGATGTAAAATAGAATTCTATTTTTGACATTTCATCAGCACTTGTGTTTGCACTCTTTGTTTCCTTAGCAAATACCTATCTTGGATGTAGAAAGTTTCTTCCAGTCCTCAGCAGAGTCATCATTATTCTAAATGAACTCAGCCTAAATTCATTGTAATCATGATATATGTATGAATTCACTCATTCATTCATTCATTCAATAAATGAGTTGCCTACCCTTTATCAGGCATTATACTAATTATTAGAATACAGGATGATTAAGAAAATGTTTTTGCAATCAAGAAATTCCCAGCTTAGTGGGGGAACAGGCAAGTAAAAAATTATTGTCCTATTCCGTTGGCATAGGCATCACTACTGTGAAATATATCCCTTCATCTATTTAGCATTTATTTACTGAATCCCTACTCCGTACCAGGCAATGCAGGAGGTGCTGAGATGCAGTGGTGAGCAAGGAAGGTACTAGAGTTATAGGGATAGGGAGTTCCCTATCCCTATATAGGAGTTCACAGTCAGCATGGTTACATGCATCCCTAGAGAGCTGTCATTTGATGGCCTTGCTGCTCTGGGTGTGCAGAAGCAGAGTTGAAGAAAGGAGTCACCCAGGGAAGAGGTTAATTACCCTCAGCTCTGGCTGTCAGAGGCTTTTCATCTGACAAGAAGGAAATGCCTGGTTGCAAATAGTGGAGATTTAGCTGAGCCAGCAAAATAGGAAACAGGAGTCAATAAAGCCAATACCTATGGCATTGATGGAGATCTTGCTAGAGACACCCAGGCTGCTGCTAAGAATGATTGCAGCTGAAACTAAAACAAAGAGTATCCAGAAAGCAGAGGTTAGGGATTTGGAAAGGCAATGAAAACAGCAGACTCTTGGTGCTCAGAAGTGATGAGTGATCTACTCCAACCTTCCATTTTACAGAAGGAGAAACTAAGGCCCCAAAAGGAGTTAATTTGTGTCTCTACATGTCTAATATGTAAGGAGTTAGGGGTGATAGTTTTGTCTAAATGTAAACATATACCAGAACCCAGTGGCCAGCTTGGAATTAAAGGGAAGGAAACACTTTTCTTTTTTTTTTTTTTAATTCAACTTTTATTTATATAGGGGGTACATTTGCAGGTTTGTTACATGGATATATTGCACCCATGTAGTGTGCATAGTTTCTGGGTAGTATGACCATCAGCTAATTGTCACCTGAACCACTAGCTTCATTCTTCACTATTTCAATTACTTCTTACATCAGCTTTAGGAGATGGACATTGCTATCATCCCTATTCTATAAATGAAAGCTGAAACCAAAAAGGCGACTTCCCTAAGGCCACACAACTAGGGAGAGAACAAGAGGATGGGACCGGGTCCATCTGCTGCTAGCACTCAGGGGCTTTTCCCTCTGCCTACTTTCCGTTCTCCAGGAAGCCTCATGGGGGTCTCCAGGGTGAATGCCTCTTAATTGCAAAATATATATTTGTTGTATAATGAGCATCAGTAATTAATGATCCATTCTGAGTCAGGGAAAACTTGCCTGGTAAGTGCACAAGGAGGAGAGAAAATCATAGCAGCATCCTTTTTCTGAATAAATTTCTCAATGTTACCAATATTTCCAAAAATGAGAGAAAGAGGAAAGAAGTGAACTGTGGTATTTCCTGCAGAGTCACTGCAGGAGAGATAGGGACCTCAGCCTTTCCCCTTTCCATAAACAAGAGGGATCCTCCTTGCTGGCCCCTCCTCGTCCACCCCAGCCTGACTTCCTGCTCCTTTGCCAGAGGTAACCATTTTACCTCTCCCATTATGAATCATGAGGCCTGTGGCTTGTGGCAGATCATAAATCAGTCCTGGGAGTCTGGAGGACAAATCCCAGGACTTTTAATCTTTAATATTAGACGTGTTTAAAGTGGTGAATATTTCATGAAGGGACTGTTGCATTTTAACACATCTTTAGTGACTCCTGCCCCTCCTTGCTTTGGTAAATTATTTACATCCACATTCAAGGCTCTTAGCCTTTTCCTTCCATTCCTCTTACCTCTGGCAACAATCAGTTCATTAGGTAGCACTACTTACAGCACTTCCTCTTGGTGGAAGACACCAGGCATGATGTTGCAGGGAAGGAGTACAGAGAGCATTCCTACCTGTGAGCAAGCCCTCCTTATTTTTCAGGTAAGCCGATGAGAGGAAAAGGACATGTCTTCTGTCTCTCCTTGTATCTTTCAACAACCTCATTCTGAATATTTTGAATACTATCTCTGACCCATTCTTCACTCCATATTCTGTCTTACTACCATTTTTGTTCAGGCAGCGTTCATGAAGCCCAGGCTATTTGTCAATGGGTGCTGGGAATACAAAGATTAAGCAGCAGTGTCATCTATAAAACAAGTTACAGTGTTTTTAAACACTCAGAATGCTTCATATAAGGTCAAATATATAACATTTACAGTTCATCAGAGATAACAGTAAGTTTACTTGATGAATGCATACATTTCAAAATCCAGAATTAAGGGTGATAGTTGTAGAAACCATGTTACCCTAGTATTCTATTTACTACAATATTTTGTTTTAGTTGTATAAAGTTGAGAAAATCCTGATTCCCAAAATATGTAGTTGCAAATAGCATGAGGTTGTTGGCATTTTGACTCATCCTCAGTATCTTTTTAGATGAAACAAAGATGAGAGGAGATTTTTTTTTTCCCTGAAGCCTGCATAAAATAAGTTTATCTGGCAACTGATACTTTCTTCAGTATCCTAAATTCTGGCATGTGATATCTGAGTGTTTATTCTTGTTTTTATATTTTTAAAAATTTAAAAATAAAACTTTTAAGAAAAATTAAAATATAAAATTTGCATAGTCCCTAAATCTCTGTTAAGTAATACATTTCCATGGACATGATTTGAAAACTTTTGGGTCCTGTCTATCAGAATCACTGTAGGATCCAAGGGTGACAGGTTTATCTCTCTCTGTGTGTGTGTGTGTGTGTGTGTGTGTGTGTGAGAGAGAGAGAGAGAGAGAGAGAGATACATACAGAGAAAGATACAGAGAGAGATAATGAGATAATGTGATTACAAGAAGATGAGAAAGAAGACAAGCCAACATCATTAGCCTGGAAATTTACCAGAGCAATAACAGATAGTTAATTATTCATTCAACTCACATTGTTAAGCACTGACCCTATTCTAGGCAGTAAGCAAAGCCAGGGCGGTTCCTACTAGCATTTCCCTAGAGGTGTTCCATAGAATTATAATCCTGTGAGTCATTCCACCAACAAGGCTCCCAAAGAAAAATAAGTTGGTGAAAATCATGTATGTATCACCCTCATGGAGAATCACACTACACTGGCTTTGAGGAATGGGGTGGTATTACCCAAACACATTTTTAAATAGAATCTGTTTTTGGTAAAGCATCTTTAAGCATCTCACAAATAAATCTTGGAGAAAAAAGCAGTAACTCATTAAATCAAAAAATATTTCTAGGCCAGGCATGGTGGCTCACACGTGTAATCCCGGCACTTTGGGAGGCTGAGGTGAACAGATCACTTGAGTTCAGGAGTTTGAGACCAGCCTGGTCAATATAACAAAACCCCATCTCTATCAAAAATACAAAAATTACCTGGGCGTGGTGGTGCATGCCTGTAATCCCAGATACTCGGGAGGCTGAGACAGGAGAATCACTTGAACCTGGGAGGTGGAGGTTGCAGTGAGCCGAGATCATGTCACTGCACTCCAGTCTGGGTGATGGAGTGAGACTCTCAGTCTCAAAAAAAAAAAAAAAGAAAAAGAAAAAAATTCTATACCTTAAGTATACAGTAGAGCAGATATGACAACAGCTGGGAGTAGGACAGAGAGATTCTGAAATCACTTCTAGGATTCTGGACTCTGAAGATACGCTAGGAAATTGGACATATGCTGGCCACTTGAAATGAACTTGGCCAATGAGAGAATATACTTAAGGCAGTGTGTAATGCTAGCAAGCATTCATGCAACCAAGCGTAAGGCATGGCCAGAAAAAAAAAAGATAATGGATGGTTGGATGGATGGATTAATTCATGAATGAATGGATGGAAGGGAAAGAAATGAAAAAGAATGGCAAGAGAGAGGGAGAGGAGAAAAGAGGACAAGAGAAGAGATGGCAGTAGAAGGAAGGGGAGGAGAGGAAAAATAATTTTAAAATGAAAAACAACACAAAATAAAACCAGGAGACTACAGACAGGTTTTTCTGAAAGGGGAAATGAAAGGTTTCTTGGAGATAGTGGCATTTAATTTGGGATTTATGGATGGTGAAGACCTATTCATTCAGATGGAGATAATTCAATTTTCTGATTATACCTCTAGAGTAAATGCACTTTATCATAATTTTAATATTTGAAAAGAAGACCTCCATTTGTAGCCACCTGATCACTTCCTGTTTCCCTGTCTTAAGTTGTGAGCTCCTTTAGCGGCTGGGTTGCAACTTTGACCTCTGTATCTCCAGTGCTGAGCTGAGCACCTGTCCGAGTGTGGCCAGGATTTGTTGAAGGAATAAATGAGTGAATGAACAAAGGAATAAACCCTGTTAACCACAGTGGTTGATGGACAAGATTACCCTCTTTCCATGTGCCTTTTCTAAAACTAAGCAGCTCACTTTATGTCTTAGGAAAACAAGCAAACCAGAGAAAAGCCTATTTGGGGAGACTCTACTTAACAATAATCTTTTTTCTTTTCACTTACAGGAGAGTGCAGCTGTCATGAAGGCTATGCCCCTGACCCTGTTCACAGACACCTGTGTGTGCGCAGTGACTGGGGACAGAGTGAAGGGTGAGTGGCAAAGGGCATCAGGTCCAGGACAGTGCAGGACCCACTTTTACCTCCTCTGTTCTGTTACCAGAGGCCCCAAGCATCTCCACAAAGAGGACGCTTTCTCTGCAACAGTAGTGTTCCTGCAAAACCCAATGGGAAGTGAACCCTACTTTCCCATGGAATCACATTTTAGTATTAAAGGTACATGATTGGTGAATATTCTAGAGAACAAAGGCTGACATTTAAGTCACCTGTCCAAACAAAGTAATCAATGAACACTTTCTTAAGTGGACTGCTAAAGAAAAGAAGAACATTTTTAAACAGACTCCTGAATGGACATGCACACTTTATGAAAGTGCTGAATCCTTCTGTAAATTGGAGACATTCTTTTATAATATAAATAGTCTTGCCCAATAATTATTTCTGCAGAGTTTGGTTGTTTGTAAAGCTACTCTAGAGCAGTGTCCACATGTGAATTCTACCTGCCTCTGACTAATGTCATCGTCTCTCCCCTCTCCTTCTTCCCATAGACCTTGGCCCTACACGACACTTGAGAGGGGCTATGATCTGGTGACAGGGGAGCAAGCCCCTGAAAAGATTCTCAGGTGAGTTGGCTTTCTTGTTGGGGCATAATTCTGGGAAATGGAGAAAGGACTGATAGGAAGATGTGGTCATGGATCCTTAGACTATCGAGCCTGTGCACTTCTGAGCTGCACTGAGTACAAAACAACTCTCCCTGGCACTAATGTACCATCATGGCGCAGGTTGCTATGGGAATCTAATTCCCATTTGTCTGGCCGCTAGACTTATAGACTCAGATACTTGAACTGGAGGAGACATTACTGATTATTAAGTCCAGTGGTTTAAAAATACTCTGTAACCATAGAACCTCTTCCCACCACCTCCACAAAATCTTGTGTAAAACTTCAATGAACATGTAGATAAAGACATACAGCAAATTAAGTGGCAGAACTGGGAATCAAATTTTAGTTCAAACTGATTCAAAGTCCGTGCTCTTAATCTTTGTGCCAGACTGTCCCTGCTGACATAGCAGTCGCTTATGGAACTCCTGCTGTATGTCAGGACTGCTGGAAAATCAGAGCGGCAATGGTCCCTATCCTCAGAGTCCACTAGTAAATCAGGAAAAGGAACTTAGCAACACAAAGCAATTCATGAGCTAAATGTTTAACAGATTTGAGAAATGATCATCCAGGTCTGGAGAAAGTTGGCCAACATTGTTCCTTAAATAATGCCGGGGATATGGATGGAGAAGTAGGAAATTGCCCTAGAAGGGATGGGAACAGGGGCCCCTTTTTTCTGTTTGCTCTCTGCTTCCCAGGGAGTTCCCCAATGGAAACTCTTACATTGCAGGTCTACTTTCAGCTTGGGCCAAGGCCTCTGGCTTCCTGTCAGCAAAAGCTTTGTGGTTCCGCCTGTGGAGCTGTCCATCAACCCCCTGGCCAGCTGCAAGACCGATGTGCTCGTCACGGAAGACCCTGCAGATGTCAGGTAGGGAATCGTCTCCAGTACTCTGCATAGGTACTTCTTAAAACCTTGGAAGTCCCCCTGTTGGAGAACCACAGGAACCCCTAAGGAGTGTTCTTGCTGTTTAGTTGATGTGAAGAACACTGTCAAATATGCCATGCTCCTAAACTCTTAGATGTGACCTCCATCACTGTGTCTCAATGCCTTACGTTTCAACACTATTGCTTTCCTTTTTGGTTATATTAAATATAAGAGAGGCTGATGCATTATCTAGCTCATCATGGGATCATTAATGATCTTATCTTTACTTAACAGTATGTTGGAGAGTCACAAAGGCAAAAATTTAGAAAATGGGATGTTTTCTGTTGTAGTCCATGGGATGTGCTTTGGGCTAATTTATGAATTTTAAATGTCCAGGCTAAAGGCCAGGCGCGGTGGCTCACGCCTATAATCCCAGCACTTTGGGAGGCCAAGGCAGGTGGGTCACCTGAGGTCAGGAGTTCGAGACCAGCCTGGCCAACATGGTGAAACTTGGTCTCTACTAAAAATACAAAAATTAGCCTGATGTGATGGTGCACGCCTATAATCCCAGCTACTTGAGAGGATGAGGCTGGAGAATCTCTTCAACGCAGGAGGCGGAAGTTGCAGTGAGCTGAGATCGAGCCACTGCACTCCAGCTTGGGGAACAGAGTGAGACTCCATCTCAAAAAAAAAAAAAAAAAAAGTCCAGGCTAAATCTTTTGTTCTTAACTTATAAAACCATGGAGACAACATTTCACTTTACATTATCCTGCAGCTTGTAGCTAACTTCATTATAGACTTACTCTACTTCATACTAATTAGATGCTTACATATCATTCTGCCCCATTATGGTGCACTTCTCAAGGTCAAGGAAAATAACTTATTTAGCTTTTTAATCCCCAGCTCCTAGTATATATTGGACATCTATTAAATGTTTATTGATTTAATTAAGTCTGTGGTCTTAGATCTGATCTTAGCACTGTTCTGGAGCTTTCCAGTGGAGGATTTATTTCTCCCAATTTGATTAGGGGAAGCATTCTAGAAATTCTGATGTTACCAAGAATAGAGTAGTTTTACTTCTAAAACTGATTTGTACACAGCTTATTGGCTCATGAACTAGAATTAAATCATGGCCCCCCTAACTACCAGTGACTGTTTTTCAACAGCTCCATAGTTGCCTTTGGGTCATTCTAAATCACAATGCTATCAGTATTTCTATGGCATCTTGACAGAAAGCTCCTAGAACCCAACTCTCTTACTTTAAGATGTTTTTACTCTCACCTTGTCAGCTTTCACTGGGAGGGATGAACTTAGAATGCTTTTCTAGGCTATTAGCATTTCCCAAAAGAGGATGTTTTAAAAAGAATAGATTTATAAAGAGATGGCACTTAGGATATGAAATAGTGATTACTAGGAACTAAAATAGCTTCACACACACATTCACATACTGATTCGTCGATGTTTACCATTGTTTTCATTTTTGATAGAATTGAAGTATACGAGATTTTAGTAAAGCATGTGCTAAGTTCTCTCTGCATTATGTATTTTAAAGATAAAGCAAGGACCATCTGGTTTAAAAGACTATTCTCAAAGAGACACAGTTACCTTGTTTGAAATCAGCTGAAAAGAAAGTCTTGACTAGCTTTCCTCATAGTTCTGTCCTGTTGACATTGCATCCATGATTTCAATGAAGATTCAGATGATGCAGCTCTCTCAGACTGGCTGATGGTAACACATACTCTGGAGTTGGATAGGGCTGCTTTAGAATTCCATCTCTACCAAGTGTGAACTGTGTGATCATGGTGGCCAAGTTTAATTCTCTACGTTTTCATTTATTTGTCTGCAAAATGGGGATAATAACAGTGCCTTCCTCACAGAGGGTAATAATAATAATAATAATAATAATAATAGTTCATATCATCAATCATTTTCTAAGTAAGTGCCAAATACTTCACTAATATTATTACATTCTTACATCAGCTCCATGAGGTGATGCTCATTTTTCAGATTCAAAAATAAATAAACAAACCTGAGGCATAGAGGTAATGCCTTCACTAGTAAGAGATGAAGCCACATTTCAATCCCTGATCTGCAATAGGGGATAAAAGATTGCAATCATCACCATTTGAGAGAATCTGCACTATGTAGATTGAGTTTTCCAAGCTGCACTAATAAACCTTATTTGACATGACATTGCCCAGGCAAGCATATCATGGGCATTTAGAGAATTAATAAGTTCCAGTCAGATGGTATGTTGGAAATTTAATAAATAATAGATCATAATTATAGATAGCCAATAATACTGCCCTGGAATCACAACAAAGAGATTAGAGGAAAGACTACGTGGAAGAGCAGAGTCAAAGGGAAACGGAAGGTAAGCATTACAGTAGGATTGGAAGGGAAAACTTGAACGTGCACTGCAAGTTGATTCTTTGATTTCTAATCTGTGATAAATTCTTGGACAAGTATGAGAACTCACACTACAGTAGGCAGAACAACTTAGTAGTTAAATGTACAGGCTGTGACTTACCAAGGCAGCTAAATTTAAAACAACTAATGATAACAAATGTTAGGAAGGATATGGAACAACTGTGGCTTTCATATTTTTATAGTGAGAATATAAATAAGTGTGACCACTATGTAAACCTGTGGAGTGTTATGTACTAAAGTTGGAGGTATATATCTTCTATAGCTCATCAGTTTCACCCATAAGGATATGTATAACAGAAATATGTAAATGTGTACCACAAGTAGGACTTACAAAAATACGAATAGAAGCACTCATTTGTACTGCTAGAAAGCTAGAAAAAAAAATACAAATACCCATCAGCGAAAAAGTAGATAAATAAATTATGGAATAATAACACAATGGAATGCCATTAACAATGAATATGAAAGAACACAGTAACCATACATAGCACCTTGGATGAATCTAACAAATATGATATAGAATTTTGGAAACCAGACACAAAATAATATCATATGTTTATATAAAAACAAAAAAAAACTAGTTTCATTAATGAGTAAACTAATTTATGATGTTAGAAGAAAGGATAGAGATTACTTCTGGGTGATGGAAAGGGTGGTGACATGGGGAACTACGAGTGGGCTTATGTGATGCTGATAATGTTTGATTTATTGTTATGGGTGGTGGTTACATGAGTGTTTTAACTCTGTGAAAATTCACTGAGCTTCACACTTTTCTCTATGTATTCTATATTTTGATTAAACATAAAGTTTATTGTCTGAGGGCATAGGCTATGGACCTCAAGCAAATTGGCTGAGTGCAAATCTTAACTCCATCACTTGCTTGCTGCAGGAGTTTTTCTGGAGTTGTGGTTTCCCCTTGAGAATAATGGAAATAAAAATCTCATATCATATATGGAGTGATGAAGATTAAGTGACATCTTACATGTAAAGCAGTGAGTTTGCTACCTGGTGAACTCTTTAGAAGCATTAGTTATCATGCTCATTATTATAACATAGTGGCTTTTGTTCTCTTTATCTTTTCATTATTTTCTCATGTTTTCACTGAAAGGCTAAAGACGACCTATGGTGCAACTGAAAATCGATAGTTGCTCAGTGTTGAGGATTCATATTAACCACTTTGTCATGGGCTTTGAGGAAGACTTAAATGAGTCTATAAATTCTAGTTCAGTATGCTAGGTCTGTGGCTTTATGTACATGGACATGGTTACAGAATGAATGAAGAGTCACATGTGTGGTAAACATAGAGTGCCCTAGGGGACTGGAAAGGATTGGAAAAGAAAGAAGATGTATCCAACTGAGGGAATTAAGCAAATATTTTCAAGAGAGAGAACATTGCCAATTTTTCAAGAACTGTAGCTAAGCTTTGGCTTTGTGCAATCTAAGGTGAGGGGGAAGGCTTTCAAGTGTGAGAGGTTGAAGGGCAAAATAAAACTCTCCCCTGGACAGCTCCCATTCTCCAGCCTATCCTAGCAGGAAGCTGCTGGGAATGAGATTTTAGCATTTGAGACACTAACGATGCCAGCTACAAAGGTGGAAGAGCAAATCTCTAGCTGAATTGCATACAGATATATTTTAATTCTGAAAAATCTTAGCTGGATCCCTCCTGTGTACCAGATACTATGCCAGATACCATAGGAATACAGAGATAAATACAGCCCACCTCTGCTTTCAGGAGTTTCATGGTATAGCAAGGAGCATGAAACAAGAGACCGACTTGAGAGATGGAGTAAAAGATGCTTGTGGAGGGAGAAGCATGGCAAACAACACTTATTACTGCATACTGGGCCTTCTTCACAATTTCACCTGGAGCAGGTTCTTCTTATAAGATAAATGTGAGAATAGCTATTATAGTTGGAATAATAATCACCCACAAAGCTCAGCTTTTGGAGCACCTCAGTCATTTTTCTGTGATCTCAAATCAACGAAAATGAAATGGTGAAATACTGTTAATTCCTGAACAACGTTGAAAGAATAATGGGATATCAGAGTGCAAGCTGACATGGCTCACTTGGTGATAGTTTTCACATTGAGTTAGTTCTGAATAGAATTAGGAATGTCTCCTTGTTCTTTTGGCCTTTCAATTCCAAGTACTGAGAATTTACTGAACACCTACCATATTTTAAACTAAGTAATAGAGATATAAAAATAAGACAAAGATTTCAGTGCTTTAAATGAGTCAAAATTGCAAACAAAAAATGTCATGCTTTTTGACAGTTGAAGAAGAAAAGAGGGAAAGTTCAAGGCAGAAAAAAGACACAAAGTCAGAGGTGGTCAAACCCACCTGGAGGTTAAAAGAAAGGACTCAAAACTTCTATGCCAAATTTTGAAGTGTTAGCAGGAAGTCACTAGCTCACTGGTTTTCAAAGTGTATTCCCTGGACCAGTAGCATTCGCATGACCTAGAAACTTATTAGAAATGTAAATTCTCATATCTAGTGTAGACTGATAATGATCCCCAAAGGTATCATCAGATCTTAACTCCTAGAACCTATAAATATTATGTTATTTGGAAAAGGGGTCTTTGCAGATGTTATGCCGCATCTTGTCAGAGGTTGATTATTCTGAATTATCTGGACAGGTCTGAAACACCATAATGAGTACCCTTATAAGAAAGAAGCACAGTGAGATTTGACATGCACAGTGGAGACACAATTTGAAGATGGAATTAGAGACTGGAGTGAGGCAACCACAAGCCACAGAATGCCAGCTGCCGCCAGAAGCTGAAAGAGGCAAAGAAAAGATTGTTCCCCAGAGGCTCCAGAGGGAGGACCACCTTGCTGACACCTTGATTTTGGCCCAGGGATACCGATTTCAGATTTCTGGTTGTTTGAAGCTGCCCCAGTTTGTGGTGATTTGTTGCAGCAGCCACAGAAACTATGTAATAATATACCTGCTAAATTAGGTATTTTGGAGGTGGGCCCAGAATTCTGGTTTAAGAAGTCCTCAGGTGATTCTAATGCTCACTAAAGTTTGAGTACAAATGCACTAGGTAGCAAAACAAGGAATGGATCACCTACTTAGTCTTAAGTAGAAAACAAAAGATATCAGGGCTTGAAAACTCCAGAGTGCCAATGGCTTTTGGCATAGTAAGGTTTATATGCTCCCAAATGTTGGGACTCACTATTCCTGTTTCTTTTCGTCCCTCATCTCTGTGTTTCTCTGGTGCACTCTGTTTTTCTGTTTTTCTTTTTCAGGC
Organism: Pan troglodytes; assembly: GCF_028858775.2. Classification (NCBI taxonomy): domain Eukaryota; kingdom Metazoa; phylum Chordata; class Mammalia; order Primates; family Hominidae; genus Pan; species Pan troglodytes. The sequence goes on from NC_072409.2 coordinate 21,472,035, forward strand.
ACACTCTCACTGACCTCTCCAGGCTTACAACCACAATTAAGCATTGCCAGAGTAATGAGATGCCCCCTTTCCCAATGGTTTATGCAGAAGTCCTGGCACTGAGGAACAGCAATAATCACACATCCTTAGGTGGCACTGTTCCAAGTGCTTTACTGAAATAAGTTCATTTAGTCTTTACTCATTATTAGCTCCATTTAATGCATGAGGAAACTGAGGCACAAAGAGGATTATGTACCTTGCCCAAGATCACACCGCCAGTAAGTAATAGAACCAGGTTTGGAATCTGAGAGTCTGACTCTTGAGTTCATGTTCCTCATCTCTAAGCTATGGTGCCTCTCTTTGGCCTATTTTGGGATCTTTGCCAATATCCCACATCAATCTCTCAAGAGACAAAGTGCTCTAAGTAGGCAGACCTGGGTCACCAACTTACCCTTGAAACCAGGGTTGAATGAGGGGCACCTTAACCCCTGGATTGAGATCACAGGTAGGATAGTTCCCCAGTGAAAAAGCAGGACAGGTAGCAAATGGATGTTGGATAAGAAAAACCCAGAGATGTTTTATTCATGGGCAAGGCACAGGACCTTGAACTGGCAAAGTGTGGCATGCCTAAGGAGGAACTTTTTTTTTTTTTTTTTTTTTGAGACAGAGTCTCACCCTGTCATCCAGGCTGGAGTGCAGTGGTGCCATCTCAGCTCACTGCAACCTCCACCTCCCAAGCTCGAGCTATTCTCCTGCCTCACCCTCCACAGTAGCTGAGATTACAGGCACACACCACCACACCTGGCTAATTGTTGTAATTTTAGTAGAGACGGGGTTTCACCATCTTGGCCAGGCTGGTTTCGAACTCCTGACCTCAAGTGATCTGCCCACCTCGGCCTTCCAAAGTGTTGGGATTCCAGGTGTGAGCCACCACACCCAGCCAGGAGGAACTTCCATGTCAGTTTGGCTGCAGTGTAGTGCCAAGGGATGCATGGCAGTTGATGAAGGGAGAGAAGGACAGCAGAGAGAACATGCATGCTCTTTTCTCTCCTCTTTTCTCTCTTTTTTCAGCTGTTAACCACCTGGGCTAGCAGAGTCAGCAATGACTCTTGGAGCACTTTAGGGTAGTGTATTCATTCACTGCTCCAGGGTCCCCAACAGATGTTCCTGTGTGACTGCTCCAGATACTGGAATCTGGCTTGGGACTAGGCAGTACCCCTAGTCAGATACAGTGCATTCTGGAAACATGAGCCATACATCTTCAGGTGCAATCCTCAACAAATGCACACCAGGTATTTCACTGTGTAATGAACATTGTGCTAGGCTCTAGAAGTAGAAAAACCAGAAAGAGAAGAAGGAGTAGGAAAGAGTGTAGAATTAACTTGAGCAAAGTTTGTTCACCTCTTCAAGCCTCCATGTCAGAACCAGGACGTTGGAGATTTGTGTGTTTTTCTCATATGGTGGTTATTAGGATAACATAATGTGTATAGGGTTACTAGTACAGCATATTACATGTAACTGATATTCAATGAATGAGAAGTTTTAGAAGCAGTAGGAATTGTAGAATTGTAGTACAGTTAAGGAAGCAACCATGTGATGCAGTGTGTCCGTGATTAAAAGATGTAGTTCATGGTTCAGAGCGGTATAAAGAAGGGATGTGTGCCTCCTTTCTCTGGATCACATTGTGCATTGATGGCAGGAGCATTGATGGCAGAAGGGAGGGTCAGGGCAGCAGGACACGTGGAGTAGGCTGGAGTCGGGGCCAGTCACTCAATGAATTGCATGGGGGCACTTGGCTTGAGAAGGATCCCGGCAGCAGAGTATGGGGGGAAGGCCCTTGATACCAGTCTTACATCATTTAATATTCAAGATATCTCTCTCCTGTTGGAGGTGAGCAAAACTGACTTCTTGCCCTTGCAGCTCTCTACAAGCTTTCATTAATGAGTGCATGCGTGTTATGTGTGCATATGTGTGCACACATTGTAGGCAACCTAGAAGTGTGCTTTCCTTTTCATTAGGGATGTTGATAGAAGGGTGGCTTCTTCAGATAGACTCTCAAGTCCATCATGCTTCCTCTAAACTTTTCTTTTTCTCACCTATTACTCACACAAATGTTCCTTTCCCAAAGGGTGACAGAACTTCAATAGGGAACCCACTTACCTGCTTGAAACACAGAAGAGGTATTGGGCAAAGTGAATAGCATGGATACTGGAGCCAAACTGCTTAGTCTCAAATCCCAGCTCCACCACTGACTAGCTGACCTTGGGTAAGGTAAACTTTCTGAGCCTCAGTTTCCTATCTGAATGATAACTAACACTCTATCTTTGAATGTTTTTTTGAGAATGGAATGAGATAACACTTAAACTTTTAGCCCCATAGTCATCAATACTAATGACTAACACGTATTGATCACACTTGCTTGGTGTCAGTGTCTTAAGTGCTTTACATGTTTTCATTTTGACTCCTCACAACAACTCAGTGATGTAGTTATTGTTATTTACAGATGAGGAAACTGAGGCACAAAGATGTTAAGTCATTCATGCAATGTCACATGGGTAGTATGTGGCCGAATCAGGATTTCAACTCAGGATGTTTTGTGAGTGCTCAGTAAATGTTGGCTGTTGTTGAAGAAGGGGCATTCTCTGTAAGATGGAGGAATAGGTTCATTGGACTTTATATCTTGGTCTTTGTTGAGCATTTGGTCTATTAAGTGTGTGTGTTCTTTATGCAAGTAGAAGGTGAAATATCAAATGGGGAAGGGGAAAGAGTGTGGGTAACTCACAGCTAGGTTCATGGAATATGGGCATTAGCATTTTCGTGGTACCTCCACATCCCTCCCTTTTTTTTTTTTTTAAGAAAATGAGGCCCCTCTGAGAAACATTACTATAAAAGGCCACCACACTTCCTCCCGGGTGGACGTACTCTATGCCCTCCACTCTTTCCAGCCCCACTACCTGTCATTCAGCCAGTGAGCCTGGAGACATATATATTTTTCCCCATTTTACTTTAGCAATCATAATAAAAGTGAAGTCTATTAGGATGAGTTTCTGCCCAGGCTCAGTAAATCTCTTCAAACATTGTTCAGCACCAAATTTCTGTAAGTCTTCGCCACTGGGGAGACTGTAGCATGCACCAACTGTCAGCTCAGATAGAGGGCTCAAGACACAGCCTCTGCTAAATGAAACTGAAATGGAGACTTTGGAATATAAATATTGAAGTGACCCAGGCTGGATAAAGGGGAACCAGTTGGCTAAGCTTCTATCTTACATGCAGGAAATGCTAAATTATTAAAACTTTAATAAATGTAATAATAAATATTTGATGTTGAATTATAGAAAGCTTTGCAGATACAGTGAAACTGAGAAATGAGTTGTTATATCTGCATTAGAAGTTAAACACTTTTAAAAGGGGACTTCTGATGTTGAGACACGTCTGCAGATCTTTAGATGAAAAAGAGAGACACATGAAAGTATGATTTTGGGCATGTATACTGGGCTGGGGGTTAGTATACCTGGGTTTGAAGCCTGACCCCAAACTGGAGATAACGATAAGCAGCATTTTGGGCAGAGGCCTCCCACTCAGCTTCCTGTAAGTGATCTTTACAGCCATCTTCTGAAGTTGAAGCTATTTTTATCTCCCATTTCACAGATGAGGAAGCTGACATTCTAAGGCCTTAGGAAGCACAGATGGTAAAGGGATGAATTAGAATTTGAACATAGACTTCTGACCTCAAGACCCCATCCATCTACCCATTCATCATTCCATGGCTTCTCCCTCACTTCCTGCATGGAAGCCCTTTCTGCTCTGTATGAATCAGGATGGTTTGGGATTCAGGGGACAGAGGCCCAATTCAAGTTAGCTTAATGGCAACTCTATTGGAATGACATCATGGAAAGGGAAAGAGATCAGCTCAGCCACAGGAATGAGGAAAGTTGAGAGAGTTAGATAATATTAGGATTCTGTTTTTCCTCTCTGTATCATTCCATGATGGCTTCATTCTCTTCTGTTGTACAACCACTTTCTTTCTGTACTCCCCATCTTGTCATGATAGGGGTTGTGATAATCATGACTCCCCAAGCTCTTTGTGACTCTTACTACCAGGGAGAAATAGTTCTCTTCCCTGAGTCTCCTTTTGAAAAATCCTAGAGAAGTCTGTCACATGTTAGGATTCCAACCCTGGCTTAGTCATCTATCATTAGGGGACGGGGTCACCATGTACAGATACAGCCATGGAAATAATTGAGAGGACCATGAACTGCAAATCTATTCCAACCCATGTCTTCAAAATTCTCCCTGAACGTTTAAGTTTATTCATCTAACAGGTTGGACTAAATCAAAGATGGCAGCCATTAACCGAGCCTACATGCCAACTCAGATACATGGTTAGGGGCTGCCTAAGATATTATGCTGGGAAGGTTTCTGAGACTACAAACAGACTCAGCTGGGGAAAGCATCATGATGAACTCATTTGCCCACCTTCAGTGTTGGAGGAGAAGTTGTAACAGAAGGGTCATGTGTTTGCCATCTCTGAACCTGATGATATTTAGAAGTCCTCCCTATTTCCTATGTCATGACCTCATTGTGTTCCCCTACAAAATGAAGCGATAACTTTGGTTGCTGAGACATGAGAGAAAGGACAGTCATGTGAATGGAGATGCTGAGGATGAATTTGAAATGGAACTGTCTTATCCACAAGTTTCCATCCATCTATGTTATCTCAGAGGATATATTTGGATAATCTTATCTTGTTACCAATACATTTCCTGAAATAAATTTCTGGCTTGTAGCAGAGTAAAGGCCTCCATGTAGGTACTTCCTAGATACTCTCTGGTCTGGCACTATCATTGTCACTTATATGTAAAAGCTATGAACAAACTACCCACATCATAGGGCCCTTGAATTGTGTCCTATAGTTTCAAAGGCTTGTTTAAACAATTATAAACTCACAGACTAGAAGGGATCTTCTGACGCATATTTTTTATCCTTTGCCATTGCATGGACAGTCCTGAGTGATGGAATCTACCTTCTGCTGATAGACATCTCATTGCCTCCTGCTCCGTTGCCTGCCACGGTCTCACAGTGTTGTTTCCTGGAAAGCCTCACTCTGTCTCACCTAAACAGGCCATACTTTCAACTATGCAGACAGCAGCTCAGGGACAGTGATCACCAAGATAAGCTAAGATGAGAAATCATTCTGCCTTTTAAGGCCCACTCGTTGCAGCTGAGTAGAACCATGTTTCCCTTAGTGTATCTTACTCTGCCCAATAGGCGTCAACCACCCAGTAGTCAACACACATGCACACACACTCACACACACACACACACCCCAGGGCAGTCTAGTCAGAAAGATGAGTTGGATATGTCAATGAATAATTAATTGATCTGTACCTTAGGTTCAACTCCTTTGCCTCTCACCAAACAAGAAGACTAATATCAAAGAGGATCCCAGCAAGAAACAGGTGGCATGATCAAGCCTGGGGAGATTTAAAAGGGGACTATGCACAAAATTGAGGGAAAGTTCCAGAAAAGCAACAAGAGATCTGCAGTGCCCTGTGGCTAGTGTCTGGGTCAAGGTGAGGGTGAAGTTACAAAAACATGGAGAGGGAATTCCATGGAGCTGTGGCCTTTAGTCAAGGAATACACACAGCTCATGGTGACTCTGCCGCAAAAGAGCCAGGAAAATAAATGTCCCAACTGCACCCAACCACTTCTCACCAAACCTCCTGCTGGTGCTGCCATTGGCTGAACCCAGTGAGAAGCCAACTACAAGAGCCCATCGAGTCCATCCATCAAAGTCAGCCTCCTGAGCACAAGGGAAGAGAAGAATAAGCTAAGAGTGAGCTTGGAGGAGCAAATGGAGGAAAGCCCCAAGTTCTTTCATCCTACCTTCAAAATATCCTCAAAAATGGTCATGCCTCTCTATTGTCGTGGACACTTTCTGGCTCAGGCCCTCATACGTAGTCTCACTGCTTTCAGTCCCCACCACACTCTGTGCACATCCCCAATCCAACCGCTGTACCAAGTGGGCCATGGCTGTTTCCTGCTTAAAACCATTTAGAGCCCTCCCCATCCTTCAACTGCCTCAAAATAAAAATCCATACTGTTTCAGCCAGCATTCAGTAGCACTTCACAATCTGGCCATAATACCCTCTGATCTCATCTCCCACCATGTCCCCAATTGCTATTTCCTCAAAATGCTGTACACTTTCCATTTTCCTTGCCTTTGCCAGTGCTCTCCCTCTGCCTAAAATAGCCCACAACTCACAGTCCCCAGTGTACCTAGCACACTACTCCTCATCCATCCCAGCCTTACAGAAGCATCACTTCCTCTGAGCATCCTTTTGAGAATGTGCCCTCCAGAATCATAGGCACCTCATTGCTATGTTCATGCTGCAAAAATATTTTTTCCAGATGTAAGGGTCAGGGCATTGCATTATATTGCATTGGAGTCAATTGTAGTTTAGTATCCCTTTCTGCCCTCACCTGGTAGTCTATGTGTTCCTGGAGTTCATGGATCGAATCTTAACATCATTGCATTCCCAGTTCTAAGCACAGTAAATAGCTCAGAGAGAGGATATAGAAAATTGCAATGACATTAATTTTATGTGGCTCTGCTTGTATGTTCATGAAGATGTTTTGATATTACTACTAAATTGCTTAACAAACACCTTTACGCTATCTCAAAGTATCATTCAATCCCCTTACCTATAAACACTCTACCATCAAAACAGTCCTATCAAAATTTCTTGCATCCCAGTGCCTATTGTATTATATTATGACAACACACATTATCTCGCGGTTCCAAATAACACTAGTACTTTGGGGTTAGTAGATGCAACGAAATTAAAAAGGAGGATTCCATAATTTAAAAGGTTTGAGAAACCCTATTATAAATGAAGTTGCTACATTGATTTCCTTGCTGGCAGTTTTCCCAGGGATGTTAATATGTGAACAAATGTCATAAATCTTTAAGAAATGAAGTCTATATACTACAATCTCTCCAACACTACTCAAGTAGGAGCAAGTTCAAGACCAGCATTCCTGAAGACATCAAGTAATACCAGATGAGTCCATCATGGCTTAGAGGCTACACAAGTTAAACCAAACATCAGAAAATGAGGGATTTGGTTCCTATGGGGCATCTTTTGAAGCACACACACATATTTTGGGAGTGGGCAGAGGGAACCAGTCTCTCTCCTGTTGGCTTAGTCAAGCTGGCCAACCTCTGAGCTCCCTGTTTAATTTCCCCGACTCTGCAGAAGAAGTAGGGTCCTCACCGGGGAGGCAGTGTGTGGATAGGATGCCCATGCTGGGATATTCCAGAAAGAGAACAAGTCCCAGGTGAGTAGAACGATAACATTTCCTAGAATCAACAGAGGAAGAAAAGTAAGTGAGACAGAGTAGTGAAGAAGAAGCAACCCTGCCAGCTGAAACCCTTTAGCCTAATGCATCCCATCAGTGGTACAGGCTATGGTGCTAAATGCTCTGCCTGAAATCCCAGCTCTGCCATTCACTATGCGGGTAACAGTGGACAAGTTAACATATCCCACTGCCTCATTCTCCATATTTGCAATATAGAAATAACTGTAGCTACCTTGTGCAAATGCTGTTGAGAATCAAGTGAATTGATGCATGATGCATTTAGCGTAAATAGATTGGCTACTGTTGTTGTCATTATATTACAATTATTTAGCCCAGATTTTGATCTGGTGTAGGAATCCTTCATTGGGATATTTTTAAACTCATGCCTTTTCAGAAATGATTGTGACTCTTGTTTTCTGCATACTCTACTTGCCCTTCCTAAGGTTTTGCCTCCAATAAGTGTTCATTAAGTACATGATGATTGAGTCATTGGAGTGAGACTCAAAGATGCTTCCAAAAACAATATGAGACTGATAGCAGTGTTTTTCACAATAGCTAAACATGGAAGCAACTCAACTATCTGTCAACAGATTATGTAATGGAATATTATTCAGCCCTAAAAAGGAAGGACATTCTGACATATGCTACAACATAGATGAATCTTGAGGACACTATGCTAAGTGAAATAAGCCAGGCACAAAAGGACAAACACTGTATGATTCCACTTATATGAGGTACTTAGAGTAGCCAAAATCATAGAAACAGAAAGTAGAATAGTGGTTGCGGAGAGTTGGGGGAGGGGAGAATGGAGAGTTATTGTTTGATGGGTATAGAATTTCATTTTGCAAGATGAAAAGACTTCTGGAGATAGATGGTGGTGATGATGGCACACCAATATGAATACACTAATACCACTAAATTATACTCTTAAAAGTGATTAAGATAGTAAATTTTATGTTGTGTGTATTTTACCAAAATAAAAAATGGTGGGGGGCTGGGCAGGGGGAAGAAATAAGAGAAAAAAGAATGGTTTTGGGGGAAGGGTGCATGGCCATCCCTGCCAGTTCTAGCAAATTATGCCACACACCTTAAAGGCATTCTAGATGCAGAGTCCCTGGAACAGACAGTATGGCTCCACAATACACCTCTCCCTCTCTCCTCCTCTTCCAGCATCTTTCAGCCCTGCAGTCTCCTCCTAGGTGTGGCCGGACTGAGTTAACTGTATTGAAATGGGGCAGCCTGGGGAGATTCATGACATGAATCTGGCTGGATTCACACACTGGACTTCACAGGTTCTGGGGGCTGAGTCAGCTGTGCAGGTGTCTGGTCCAGTCGGGTAAACATGGCATCTAGAAGGGATGATCAGCCTGGTCTTTGGGAGGAAATTTTGGGTTCCTGTGTAAGCTGAGAATAGTATAGGTCAGGAGGAAAATCTTCACTTCCTTCATCTCTAAACTGGATTTTAAAGAGGGGGATTTTGTCCCCCAGCAGACATTTGGCAATCGCTGGAAACATTTCTGGGGGGTTACAACTGGGAGGGTGCTATTGATATCTAGTAGATAGAAGTCAGGGATATTGCTAAACACCCTACAATGCCCAGGGCTAAAATAAAGAATTATCCAACCCCCAATAGCAAAAGGCTAAAGTTGAGAAGACATGCCTTAGATGAAGGTATATTAGTCCTATTGAATGGATGAAAAAAAAAAAAATCAGGCCTAGAAGGTATGATTTCAAACCCACATTCTTTCCATTGCACCTTCTAGAAATCCAGTTGTAAAGAGGCTGGGATATAGTGCAGGTTATTAAGCCAAATTAAAGCATAAAATGCTGGCATGCATAGTCTAAGCCTGGGGAGGCAAAACAAAGAATTGAATACAGGATACTCCTGAGGTAGTAGCCTGGCCTCAGGAATGAGCATCAACCTCAGGTTTTTGAAACCCTTTGGCTGGAGTCAGAAGGGAGTTCTGCAGAGCCTGGCTTAGATGGTCCAGCGACCCCAGCTGCAGGGCTCGGAGGAGCATCACTGGCAGAGAGTCAGGCAAGGTCTGACAACACCTCCTCTCCTCCAAAGTGAGCCAGAGACACCCTGCCCTCCCTGGCTGTGACGGATTTTGAACATTAAAAAAAAGTTTACAATCCCAGCGAGACAGGCATAAATCACAGCGTCTCTGTGCAGCACCAGCAGACATGACTTATGGCCCCATCGCCATGGCAACGGGAGCGCAGCCCGCACGCACACAAAAGCTCTGCTCGCGACTGACAGGCCTTTGCGTGGCCCTGATGGAGAGGCAAGTGTTCCGGAGAAAGGATGTATTCTCCGGAACTCGCTGCCCATTTGTCTTCATTCTGCACTGGAGCGAGACCCTTGCTTTTTCTCTCTTCTCCCCATCCCCAGCCAACAGGTTGTTTTCCTTTCTTTCTTCTGCATGGGAAGGTGTTTTCTTCATCTTTTGACCTGCTCTCCGAAGGTTTACAGAAAAGACCCCAACTAAAGCTTGCAATGGATCTGCCTGGCTGTCCTTTCTGAGCTGGGAGTTATGGTGACAGCTTCCAGTGTTGAGCGTCTGCATGTGTGGACCCCCAGCAGCTATTTCTTCTATACCTTTAGCAAACAGGCTCCTTAGATGTTCTTCCTGCCTCCCTAACCCCTGCCTTTCAGGTCATCCTCCACGAGCCACTGGAGTGGATTCATCTAAACTGCAAACTTGCTTTAGACCCTTCCATTGCTCCGCTTGCTGTTGCTATGAGGATAAAGCCCACACTTCTCAGTGTGACACTCATAGCCCTTGAGGACTCAGCCCTGCTTCTCTCTCCAGTCACATCCACGTGCTCCATTCTGGAGGTTTCAGCCTTCTTGAGTGCTTTTAGGTCCTGATACCTCTTGTCCTTCTGCCTAGAACACAGGCAACACCTGCCACTTTATCTGGCTACGTTTTACTCATCCATTAGGGCTTGGCACACACCACCTCCTCCAGGAAGCCTTACCTGATCTCACACATCCAGTGTAGAAGCCCTTTCTCCTTTGTCGTCATGTTCTGCCATCTCCCAGTGGTCACACTCACCCTCTCCACACAGTGCTTCTGTGTCTCAGTGCTGCTGTATATCTGCCGATCCCCATCTTCACTGCCGTAGTCGGTTGTCATTTCCTCTCTCCAGGCACTTATCACCTTCCCACCTCCTCACTGCACTTCCTGCCTTCACTCTTGCCACCCTCAAATTGAGGCCCCACATGGCAGTCAGGGAATAGTTTTTTCAGCACAAAAATTGTTGTATCATTTCCTTGGTTGAACCCATTTCATAGTGTTTCCTTGCCTTTGTAATAAGTCTAAACTCACTGAATGCCCCCTGCTTGCACCTGCTGTCTGCATCCTACATCGTACTCTCTGCTGGCCAGCTGGACCTGGCTTATTTCTAGGTATCTTGTATGTTTGCATGTCTCTGGGACTATTATGATCCTAGAACATCTACTCCCTGTGCCATACCCACCAATTTCCAGTGACTAGGGCTATTCCTACTCATCCTTTTGGCCTCAGTTTAAACATCTCTTCTTCCAGGAGGCCAGATGTCGGCTCTTTTTTTTTTTTTTTTTTTGAGACAGAGTCCAGCTTTGTCGCCCAGGCTGGAGTGCAGTGGTGCGGTCTCGGCTCACTGCAAGCTCCACCTCCCGGGTTCATGCCATTCTTCTGCCTCAGCTTCCTGAGTAGCTGGGACTACAGGCACCCGCCGCCACGCCTGGCTAATTTTTCTATTTTTAGTAGAGACGGGGTTTCACCTTGTTAGCCAGGATGGTCTCAATCTCCTGACCTTGTGATCTGCCCACCTCGGCCTCTCAAAGTGCTGAGATTACAGGTGTGAGCCACCACACCCGGCCAATGTTGGCTCTTTAGTTTAAGTGAGTGGCTCTCAAACATGGTGACATTCGTATAACCCAATGAGCTCTTAAAAATTACAGAGGCATGCTCAATTCTAGTGGAAAATTTGAAGAGTAGCAGAGTATTCACATAGCCTCAAAGTATCTCCCTAGAAGTAGCCTACTAATTACAAAGTAAAAATAATAACCTTACAGTGGAGAAACCTTGCCAATGCCACCTTAACCAAAGTTAACATCACAAATCAACACCACGTGCTTCCTGATATGCACTGAGAAAGCCACAACATCATGTCTGTGGTGTTCTTGTCAAAAATACATAATCTGAATCTAGGCCAGGCGGGGTGGCTCACACCTGCAATCCCAGTATTTTGGGAGGCCAAGGCAGGTGGATCACGAGGTCAGGAGATCGAGACCATCCTGGCCAACATGGTGAAACCCCGTCTCAGTGAAAAATACAAAAATGAGCTGGATGTGGTGGCATGTGCCTGTAGTCCTAGCTACTCAGGAGGCTGAGACAGGAGAATCGCTTCAACCTGGGAGGCAGAGGTTGCAGTGAGCCGAAATCACACCACTGCACTATAGCCTGGTGACAGAGCAACAGAGCGAGACTCCGTCTCAAAAACAAAAACAAAAACATAATCTGAATCTAATCATGAGGAAACATGAAACAGACCCAGATTGAGAGGCACCGTACAAAATAACTGACCTATATCCTTGGGAACATCAAGCTTATAAAAGCAAAGCAGGCTGAAAGCTGTCCAAATTCAAAGATCCCAAGAGACCATGACAACTGAGTGCAACACATGGGCTGGGACTTTCTCTTGCTGTAAAAACATTAGTGGAACACTTGAAGAAATGTATAGATTAGGTAATAGTACTATATTAATAGCAACCTCCTGATGTCAGTAATTATATTAGAGTTATAAATAAAATGTCTTAGTTTTGAAGCAATGTGCCCCAAAGTATTTAAGAAAACAAAGAGCATTGTCTTTCTTTACCTTATTCCCAGTTCAGAAAAAGAAAAAAAGTGTGTGTATGTATGTGTATGTATGCACGTGTATATAAAAACATACACACACATATGTACATATATTCGCAGAGAGAAAGAGAGACTGAGGAAAAGTAGGGAAAAAATAGAAGAAAAATTGGGACATGCGAGTACTGCAACTTTCAAGATTATTTGACTATCTGGGTTCCTTGTATTTTCATATGAATTTTGGAATGAGTTTCTCAATTTCTGCAAAAAAAAAAAAAATTAACTGGGAATCTGATAGGGACTGCATTGAATCAGTACATCCTTGTGGGGATTGTTACCATGTTAACAATATTAAATCTTTCAACCCATGAACATAGGATGTCTTTCTGTCTATTTAGATCTTAATGTCTTTCAACATTGTTTTGTAGTTCTTAATGTAGAAGTCTTACACTTATTTTGTTAAGTGTATTTCTAAATCTAAGTATTTCATTCTTTTTGGTGCTACAGTAACTGAAATTGGTTTTCCAATTTTATTTTTTGTTTGTTCATTGCTAGTGTAGAGAAATACAATCGACTTTTATACGTTGACCCCATACCCTGCAACCTTGCCGAAGTTATTTATTAATTCTAATTGTGTGTGTATGTATGTTTGTATGTTCCTTGGGGTTTTGTAGATGCAAAATCATGTCATGAATGAATGGAGATCATTTTATTGCTTTTTCAATCTGAATGTCTTTTGTTTATTTTTCTTGCCTACTTTCCATGACTAAAACCTCCAGTACAATGCTGAAAGAAGTGGCAATATTTTATATTTAATTTTACAACTGTTCTGTAAGTTTGATATTATGTTAAATAAAAAGTTAATATACATATTTCATATATATTATATATAATATATATGAAAAAAGGCCTTCCCCAAGAGTTCTGAATAGTTGGCTGGGCGCAGTGGCTCATGCCTGTAATCCCAGCCCTTTGGGAGGCCGAGGCAGGCAGATCACCTGAGGTCGGGAGTTAGAGACCAGCATGACTAAAATGGAGAAACCCCATCTCTACTAAAAAAAATACAAAATTAGCCAGATGTGGTGGCACATGCCTGTAATCCCAGCTACTTGGGAGGCCGAGGGAGGAGAATCACTTGAACCCGGGAGGCAGAGGTTGCGGTGAGCCAACATCGCGCCATTGCACTCCAGCCTGGGCAACAAGAGCGAAACTCCATCTCAAAAAAAAAAAAAAAAAGAAAAAGAAAAAAGGGTTCTGATTAGTTGGTCTGCAGTGGTACTAAAGGCAGTGTCATTTTTTAAAGCTCTCAGTTCGTTCTGCTGTACAGCCAATATTGGGAAATTCTGGACAAACCTCTCCGGAAAGAGACTCCTGTCCTTCCCCATAATAGCATGTTGACTGTAGTTTCTTGTTTAGTTTTCCAGTTAAGCTGAAACTCCTGCATGCAGAGACGGCTTATTTCTCTTGCTCATTATATCCACAGAAAGTGGGTGGTACACAGTACACTGAAAAAAAATAAATGACAACATTTGTAATTCTCACAACAACCCAATGAGGTTTTTAACACTGGCCCCATTTTATAGAAGAGAAAATAAAGCCCAGAAAGGTGAAACAACTTGCTACGACCACACAGTCAGATGCTAGAGCAGCAGGAGGTTCAAATCTTTGCCTACATGGATCCAAAGCTGGTAATTTTTCCACTTCTAGCAGGGCCTCAACCACACAGTGCATCTTCTGGGCCAGAGCCCTGCTCAGAAGATACAAATCAAGGTTTACTGTAATAACTGACAAGCATTCACTACAGAGTGCCCAGAAGGGTGAACAGGATTGGCTAGCTCTTAACTTAGTCCCTTTAAACAGCTAAGCCAATAGCTATGCAATATTTTTAGTCACAACATATTTGGTCTCATTTACTATTTCTGCTCTCAAATTCAAAAGCCCCCAGTTGCCTCCATTTGACAGTTCATACCAGTCCATCTGGGACTATTTAGAGGACTTCTCTTCATCGTAATGAGGACAATGGTTTCCATTTCATGAGGACTTTTTATGAACCAAGGACTAAGCCAAATCCTTTGTGGGCATCAACTCATTTCATTGACTCCTCAGCCTTCATAAACACTTTATATTCTTATGTTGTTGCAAAAGAAGAAGCTGTGGTTTGTTCCCAGATCCTCAGCCACCTGGCCAAGGTCACAAAGCTAATCAGAGAAAAAGCCAATATTTCAATAGAGCTCAATCTGACACCAGACTTCCAGTCCTCATCCCTGTCATCTTGTGCCTTCTCATTCTGCCAAAAGTGGAAGGCACGAGGTCTTGCCTACATTTCAGAGATGTCAATTCTTTCTCAGTTCTTATACTTTGGCACATATAACCATTACTTGGAGGGCTTGTTAAACTACAGATTGCTGGGCTCACCTCCAGGTTTTCTGGTTTAGTAGGTCTGGGTTGGGGCCTACAGATTTGAATGTCTAACAAGTTCCTAAGGGATGCTCATGCTACTGATCAATGGACCACACTTTGAGAGCCATTGCATTAGACTATTCAGAGTGGTGGGTGTGAAAAGACAATGAGGCTGATGGAAGCTAAATGATCTGGAAACTCTCTCAGATGTTTGCAAACTATATCCCATGAGCCAATTTGGCCCATCACCTGTTTTTTTTAATAAATAAAGTTTTATTGGAACATAATTACATCCATTTGTTTACGTATTATCAATGACTGATACCTTGCTGTAATGGCAAAGCTGAGTAGTTGCAACAAAGTAATAGTAGTTACTTATGACCCAGTAAGCCTGAAATATTTACCATCTGGCTCTTTGCAGAAAAAGTTTGCCAAGCTTTAACTAGATTCCAGGGCATTGCTACTCAAAGTGTGGTCCTTGGACCAGCAGCATTGGCATCCCTTGCTTATTTGAAATGTAGATTATCAGGCCCCAATCTAGACAAACTAAATTAGAATCTGCATTTTAACAGGATCCCCAGGTGATTTAGCTGCACATTCAATATTAAGAAACATTTCTCCTGCATAACTAAGTAGCTGAGAACTTTGACTTTGAGGTCAGAGAATCCTAGCTCTGCCATTCACTAACATTGTGGCCTGGAGTAAGTTATATTCCCTTTCTAGTCTCAGTTGTTGGATGTATATAATAGGGATAATGATGCTATATCATGGGATTGTTTTAAGAAATGAAATAAAATGAAACACCTGAATGCCAGCTCATAATAAGAGTTGAATAACAGGTAGCTGCTGTTATTAGAATCTCTGCTATTTTAAAAATAACACCAAGCCCTTAAAAAAAGATAAGAAAACCAAGCCCCATGTAACCCGCCCAAGCTTACATGTCCATACATACATGGACAGGTCAAGGGTGTGAACTAGCACAAGGTTCTCTGTCTCTGAGCCCATTGTGTGACCCCTTCTACTCCACTGGACTTGATGGACAGATGACTGATGGATACAGATTGAGCCACAGCTCTGCCACTAATGAGCTAAATGACCTTGGACAAGTCTCTTATCTGCTCTAAGTTTCAGTTTTTCTATCCAAGAATGTGAGCAACTAACCTGATCACACTGTTGAGGCTTTAAACCATCAAGGATCAAGTGTTGAGCACATAGTGCAGGGCTTTGCACTCAGGAGATGCTCAATACAGGGAACCCATCTTTTTTGTTGTTGTTAAAAAAAAAAAATCAAATATTCTTTAGGCAGCAGCTACCCTAGAGGACAATGAAACCTGTCAACATTCTTGTTGGACAGCTGCCTGGTCTCTGTAATTCGGGTCCTAACCAGGAGCTAGAAAATTAACTTGGAAACTGAGGATGCAAAAATGAGTGTCTCATTCTGGGTTCCTCTGGGTCTCTCTGCCTTCCTCTGAGCAGATGCTGGGCTCCAGCAACACCTGGTACCTGCAGAACTCTCAGGAAATTGGCTTGGCTAGAATGTCTTAATAGCCTGCTCTCTAGCCAAAACAATTTGCAGTGGAAAAAGCAAGGGTTTAGAAGTCAAACAGATACAGATTCAATTGTAACTATAACACAACCTCTCTTTGTGGCTTTGGGCACCCCACTTAACCTTGTTAGGCCTCAGTTTCCTCATCAGTAAAATGTGATAATTACACCTTATTTTCAGTTAAGCCAAAGAATGGTTCACTGCTGCCAAACAATCTCAGCTAATAAATGCTGTTATTTGCCTCAGTGGGTGGGGGAGTTAAAATCACAAACTGTCCTTTCCATAGCAGACATTTGCAGATCTATTGGGTCGGAGATGGAGAACTGGGAGACCCTCCACCCCTTCCTTTTATAATAGAGAAGCTAAGGAACAGAAATGACGTGGCCTGGCCCAAGGTCGCACTGTGGGACAATAAGATGGGCCACCTGGATCCCTGTCAGAGGGTCTTTCACATTTTGTTAGGCTGCATGTCAACAGCCCAGGTCAGCACAAATGTCCCTTGTTTTCAGAGTCACCGGTGGCTGAGCAGTAAGTAATTGGGCCCCTCCTCAAAGGCTGTAATCAAAGGCAGCCTTGAGCTTGGAGGCAGCTCCAACGGCGATTGCTCGGCTAGCTGAGGAAGAGGCTTGAGGCCAATATCAGCGGCCCTGGGCTCCTGACAGCAGGTGTGGATGATGAATGGGCAGCTTAACATGATGGAGCAAATTGATCATTGCATCACCGACTACAACTTATTCATTTCTGCAAAGACGGCAATTCATTACCCTGCATGTCACGCTGCCCATGTCATTGCCAGAGATAAAAGCCTGAGGCCTCACAGGCTGTGCCTCTCATCACATCTCACCTCTTCTTAAAGGGAGAGAAAGAATGCTGAAATTGAGAGCCAGATGCTCAAGGCTGCTCCAGGGCCCTTATTCTTGCCAGATCCTGGAGGCCATTTCTTCTTCACCAGGAAATGAACAGGAATGAACCCCAAGAGCTTCTAAGCCAATCAACAATAGCAAATGCATTGCATCTTTGAGGCCAGCCTTATACTCTCTGGAGCATAAGGCCGAGAAGGATTCTGAGGCTGCATGCGAGCCCAATAGGAATGAACGCCAGAATTGATTAGTCATGTCTATGGTAGGTCTAGAGTAAGTAGTCAGACATACCCCATGCATTACTATTCATAAAGTCGTGGTGGTGGTTGGGCTATTTTCTGCAACTCTCAAATCATGTCAAGTGCTCACTAGCATTAAGAATAAACTAAAAGGCAGTTACAAATATAGTAATGCAGTTATAATCAAGTAATGGAAAAGCTTACATATTATTGTGATTTTAGTCAATACAGTTGCTCTCAGCTACAGTGGCACAACCCACAGGCTTTGACCACATGAGTTATTGGGTAAGTCCCAAGAAATGTAACAACAAAAATAGTCAAATTACTCAAGTTACACTGATTTTTAGTGTAACTTTGAAACTATGGGGTTAGGTAAGTTGTCAGAAATGTAGTGCTAATAATAGTCTAATTACTCAAGTTTCAAAATATTTTGTCTTTTGGAGGGATTTTTTAAAATGCAATGGATATGACCTTAGAAGTAAAATAACATCTCCCACTTGTGTTTGGGGAATGTTACCTTGAGTGGAAGAGAGAAAAGTGAGATCATAGATAACTTGCTGGTGATTGCATGCTTACAGATCCCCTACTGATCTTAACTATGGTGCCTCCCATAGCTTCTGCCACCAAATACCAATACCACCCTCTCCCACTCATCTCTAGAGTGTGGCTTGCTTCCTATCTAAGGGAAATCTCTCTGCCTGACCCTGATCTCATGCACTTCAGTTTACTGAAGGACCTTGGTCTACTGGTCATACCTTCCCTCTCCTTTATCTTTGTAGACTCTATTCACAGTCTATGCCAAAACCAAACCTAGCTGACTTAACTGTAAATGGGAACCAACTGTTTCACATGACTGGTGATGATGCTGTGTGAGAGATGGGCTCACACATGGCAGTATCTACAACCACAGATCTTTTTTTTTTTTTTTTTTTTTTTTTTTGAGACAGAGTTTCGCTCTTGTTGCCCAGGCTGGACTGCAATGGCGTGATCTTGGCTTACTGCAACCTCTGCCTCCCAGGTTCAAGCTGTTCTCCTGCCTCAGCCTCCCAAGTAGCTGGGATTACAGGCATGCGCCACCATGCCAAGCTAATTTTGTATTTTTAGTAGAGACAGGGTTTCTCCATGTTGGTCAGGCTGGTCTCAAACTCCAGACCTCAGGTGATCCACCCACCTCAGCCTCCCAAAGTGCTGGGGCTACAGGCGTGAGCCATCCCACATGGCCTATTTCTCTCTATCTCTTTCTCTCTTTTCTCAGTTCCCATCTCTGTCTTGACCACATTGTTTCTGTGTCTTCCATAGGTATGGGGCATGGGCACCAGCAGCTGTAGAGACACATTCTTACATCTTTAACATAAAGGAAACAGAAAGAATCTATCTTCCTCCATATGTTGTATAAAATTCCAAGGAAGGATTTGTTTTGTCCCAGCCAAGGACACTTACTGCAAAGGGGAATCAGGTGCTATGATTGGCCAGATCTGGCATGTACTATGGCCAGGAGGGAGGGTACTTACATATTAGTAACCTAATTTTCCCTATAGCCTTATGGAGTGAGAAAGAGGTAATTCTAGACATGAAGGGAAAAGAGAAGGGGGGCTGGAGGGTGTTTCCTGTTGCTACCAGAATAAGGTGGAAGGGAAGCTTGCCAAAGGAAAACTGTAACTTCCCGTGACAAACTTTAACTTCTCCTTCAGTATTTGCTATGTTCTTTCAGTATTTAAACATATCCAACCATATATTTTATTAAAAATGAATAATAATTTGCAATAACAATAATCCTCTTAATCTTCTCCTCTAGTTATCCATTAATATATATCTCTCTCTCCCTCCCTCCCTCAGGAGCAAATTTATTAACTGACTACTTTCTTTTTGTCATTTCTGTTCCTTCATTTTCTACCCACTTCTCAGCTCACTGGAAAATTACTTCCTTTATCACAATGGTTCTTAACTTGGAACAATTTTTCCCACCTCCACCCCAAGGGACATTTAGCAATGTCTGGAAACAGTGTTGGTTGCCTTGCCTGGGAGGGTACTACTGGCATCCAGTTGGTAGAGGCTATGGATGCTGCTGAACATCCTACAAGGCACAGAACAAACAATACAACAAAGAATTATTTTGCCCAAAATACCAATGCTGGCAAGATTGAGAAAGCTTGGCCTCTTCTAGAGCTATCTCTTTCATTCCTGGCTTCCTTGCATATTCTTTTATAGACCTCTGTAAGAGAACATTCAAACTCATAACTGATACTGAAATAACAATCACCACCAAAATAAGAAAAAAAAAAGAAAAACTTTGCTGTTTATTGAACATTTTCCATATACTAGACAGTGGTCTAAGTGTGTTTCATACAGTTGCCTTATTTAATCCTCACAAATGCATTATGAGATAGGTACAATTATTATATTACTACTTAAAGTCACATAGCCTTCTCACAGGGCAAAGAAAGTTTCAAATTCAAATCCAACTGATTCCAAAGACTGTTGCTTCAACCACTGAGCAATAAAGGCTCTATAACCCCTGGAACCAGCCCTTAGTGTATTCACCAAGAAGCTACAAATGTAGGCTTCATTATTGTTTTTCCTAGGCTGGCCTACTTGGACATTAAATTCTAGAATTGGTCACAATTTGACCTTGTATCCCTAAAAGTCACAATCATAGTCTCAAGCCATTCCAACCCACAAAGATTCAATCAGGCAGAACCAGGGCCTTCACATCAACTTTGCCCAGTCTCTTCCACTTACACTAGTTCTGATACAGTCTCAGCCCATCCTCTTTACTTCCGCCCCAGAAGAGAAGGAGATTTCATCATTTAACAAAGAAAAGGCAAGAGAGAGAGAGAGAGGTCAGTACTTCTCTAGTATATTTTCATACAGTGATGATAAATACATTGTGGAGAGTTCAAGTACAATTTTTAAAAAATATATCAGTTTATATCACTTAGAAACAACAAATCATTCTAGCACTGGGACTGACATATCATAAACAGGTGCTACATACTAGAGCTCTTTGGGTGGCCACCAAGCTCAGGAGCATTTTCAAACCTCAGAGAAGTCTGGTATCTACCAGACTTGGTTGACCTTGGATCTCTTTTATTCACAGAGTATATATTAAGAGTTTGCTGGGATATATTTTGAGAAGTACTAGTCTTATTACTGTTATGAAAAAGAGAAAGAAGCCAGGCATGGTGGCTCATGCCTGTAATCTCAGCACTTTGGGAGGCCGAGGTGGGCAGATCACCAGGTCCAGAGTTCGAGAGCAGCCTGACCAACATGGTGAAACCCCATCTCTACTAAAAATACAAAAATTAGCCAACGGTGGTGGCACGTGCCTGTAATCCCAGCTACTCGGGAGGCTGAGGCAGGAGAATGGCTCAAACGAGGAGGTGGAGGTTGCAGTGAGCCCATATTGAGCCACTGCACTCCAGCCTGGGTGACAGAGTGAAACTCCTTCTCAAAAAAAAAAAAAAAAAAAAAACCAAATTATTTCTCTCCTCTCTCTCTCTCTGTCTCTGTTTTTCTGTCTCTTACACACACACACACACACACACACACACACACACTCACACATATAAGTCAAACTCTGTCTACTGAAAGGGCTCAAGGACAGCAACCCTCCTTACCCCAACCCTCCATTACCCAATAGCAATGAGCATATGTAGTGTCCAGATCTTGGCCTCTAAGTACCACTTCTACTGAAAACAATCAGTGCTCCTGGGAGAAATGGCTGACTCCAAAGCTACAACAAGGAAAATTAAAGTTATACCAGGAATATCTTGTTGTTCCAGAAAGCAAGTCAGAAGTATGGAAACATGTTCAAAGACCTAGGAATTAGCTTGGGGACACTGCCACTGGTCAAATTTGGTACAAGTTGAGCATCAAAATAAATAATTATATTAATATAGTATAACCCAGTCAGTAAACAAGAAACCACCATTTGATACTGATATGCACTAATAAATGAATACATTTAATGTTTGATGAGGAAAGAGATATTTACATAATTTCAAAGTACCTCCCCACAAAGGACTTCACAATTACAAAGGAATAAAGAGTTACTTTACAGTAGGGAAGACTGGCAGACAACATCTTAATTGAATGAACAAAGTGAGTATCACCCTCATGGGCAAATCAAAATCATGGACGACTTGATAGAATGCCCTATCAAAGAATCATGACTTATGTGATATTCCATCTGAAGACATAAGTCCTGAACCTAATTATGAAGAAAAATCAGATAAACCCAAATTGAAAAGGGTTGCTGGTCAAAAGCTTCAAGATTATGAAAGACAAGGAAAAACTGAGAGCACATTCTGAATGTAAAGACTAAAAGACATTACCTATTAAAACAATGCATGGTTCTGACCTGAATAGTTTTCCCTAAAGGACATTATTAGGACATTCAGCAAAACTTGAATGGAACCTGAGGATCCCACAGTAGTGATGTATCAGTGTTAATTTCCTGATTTTGATGGCTATATTGTTGTTATGTATGAGACTGTTTTGTTGGTAGAAAATAGCACTAAAGTGTTTGGATTAATGGGGCATCTGGTTGGCAACTTACTCTCCAATGGTTCATGGAAAAATATTCCTTGGTCTGACCAGGACTATAAAAATACTGCCTGAATCCAAATTTTATGCTTTGAGAATGAGTCTGTGTCTCTGCTAGCTAAATTTGGACCAAAGAAATCTCCTTCTGCATATCCTCATGAGTAAGAAAAAGATGCATGTAACTTTTATTCCCCCTTTCTTTTAGGAGGGAGTATACAGATCTGGGATATGCCGAAACAGAGAATAGAAAAAGAAAGTCATTGAGATGGAAAATCAAAGTTGTTTACACATAAATTACTCAGTGAGATTGGCAATGCAATCCCTTTGGGAAGCAAGAAGCATCTTCCCAGAAGAAATAACAACCTCATCAGCCTAACTCAGATGTCTCTGTGAGACGTTCACATTCATTATCTTGAAAACAGACCACAGAGGCAGAATGAACAGAAAACGTGAATCCCATTTCACTCAGTAAGAAACTAAGTTTCTTAGAAGTTGAGTGACTTCCAAATGCCCCACGTCCAACAGGTGATGGATCAGGGAATAAAATATGGAACTGTCAGATTCTAAAACCATTTTCAAGTCCCCACTGCCTTCCAAAATACACATCAGGTAGAATGTCCCTTGAAGAAATATCAAGGGTTAGTCTATATCTCCTGGCAACATTCCTCTCCTCTCCTTATAACCTGCTTTGGCTTAATATACATTGGAGAACTCTGTCCTGCTTTTTCCCACCTAGAAATTTAAAGACAATCTGGGTTTTTTTTGTTTTGTTTTGTTTTGTTTTTTGACAAAAATGTGTACTTGTGGCCACTCAGGCTAATTGAATCCTCTAGTCCCAATTCCCATTATGGAGGTTGGGGGTGGCATGGGGAAAAGCCTTAAAAGATAAATGTGGCACATTAATCCTTTGGTCTACAGAGATCCTGGAGCACTTACCACTCTCATCCTCCCCACCCTTTTCCTGCCCTGCATCCTTCCCACCTCAAGCCCCCAAGATTAGACCTTCCTCTCTTTCTTAAAGGCTCAAATTCCTGACCTTAACGAAAAACACTCCCGGAGTAGACAGGCTTGATACCCCTTCAACCCCTCACACACCAGCATGTCCTCATTCTTTATCTCAGCTCTAACACTCAGTGATCATTATTAGATTTCAAGAAAGTTGTACAGCTAAGGAATTTATTAATTTTGCCCTTTGGCTACAGAAAACCAATAATCGTTATCAGAGAATTTAAAAAGAGAGTGAAAGAAGGAGAGGGGAGTTTAAGTTGGGGGTGGGGGAATAAACATGCATGCCCTTGTTCCAGGATGCTTTTGATGTCCACAGAATCTTCCACAGGATGTCTCTTCATTTTTTCACACTAGGCTCCATAAGAATTAGTGGGGAGCCTCAGGGACAGTAGAAACTCTGATAGAAGGGAGAGATCACTGGGGACTGGGATGTTCATAAAAGGCTTTCTAAAGGAAGAGGTGTTGATATGGTTTGGCTCTGTGTCCTCACCCAAATCTCATCTCAAATTGTAATCCCCAAGTGTCAGGGAGGGACCTGGTGGAAGGTGACTGAATCATGAGTGTGTACTTCTGTCTTGCTGTTCTCATGATAGTAAGTGAGTTCTCAAGAGATCTGATTATTTGTAAGTGTGGCACTTCCTCCTTTGCACACACGTGCTCTCTCTGTCTCCTACCACCATGCGAAGGAGGACCTTGCTTCCCCTTTGCCTTTTGCAAGGATTGTAAGTTTCCTAAGGCCTCCCAGTCATGCTCTCTGTTAATTCTGTGGAACAGTGAGTCAGTTAAATTTCTTTTCTTCATAAATTACCCAGTCTCATATAGTTCTTTATTGCAGTGTGAAAACAGACTAATACAGGTGGGATGGGGTAAGCTGAAGGGAAACAAAGACTCCTTGATACACAAAACACGGGACATCCAGAACTCTATGTGTGTTGTTCATAACTGTGATTCCAGCAGCACTAAGAAAAATATTGGCCAAATAATAAACCAGGTGGGACTTGATAAATTTGTGTTTAATAGAAGGAAAGTGGAAGGAAGGAAGGGAGGGAGGGCAGAAGGGAGGGAGAAAGGGAGAAACAAAGAGAATGAAAGAGGAAGGAAAGGAAGAAAAGAAGAAATGTGACTGTAGGCTAGAGTGCTAAAAGGCAATGAATGTATGAATAAAAGATTGCTTCTCAGCATCAGTTTGGGCTTGTCTTAACTTTGGTATCCTGCCCTTCCCTACCCTCTACCTTCATAGCCTTTAGGTTAAAAGGCTGAGTTTTATTCTCACTGGCTGCCTGACATTCAGTCCCCATTTCATTACTCACAGAACATGAATTTGGTGCAAATATTTACCATTTGCATGTGTGACTCAGGGAAAGGTGAGCCCCATCCCTTTCTAAGAGCTAAACCAATATGGGGATTTTCCTTCCCAGTGATTTGTGAGGGTTGATACGTGATCCTCAGTCCTGGCCAGTGAGACAGGAGGAGGTCTTCTGGAAAAGTTCACCTTTCTCTTAAGAAGGATACACTGTTATAGTTGCTCACTAATTTTGAACTTTGCCACATCTGGCTAGGAATCTTGAAAATATTTTGCCTTCTTGAGACCTTGAACAGAGTCATTTTGAGATATAAACCACCGCTGAACATGCCAGAGTGGATAGATGGAAAGGATAGATCTTGATGACACAGTTGAGCTGATGACTTGACCGACTCTGAAATCCTTACTATCTCTGGACTTTCTGATACAAGCAACAATTCATATCTTTATGGTCTAAGCCAGTTTTGGTCATGCTTTTCTGCTTCTTTTAGGCCAAACACATCCTAACTTATACAGTACCTCAATCTGAAGTAATCCAGTTCCTCATAACAGCTCAAGCCTCATATCCAACCAGCATTGCCCCCTATCCTTTGCATTTCAGCCACATTAAATTGTTTATGGCTTCCCAAACATACCCTACTATGTACATTCATTCATATCTTTGCATCTGCTTTTTTTTTTTTTTTTTTTTTTGAGACAGAGTCTTACTCTGTCGCCCAGGCTGGAGTGCAGTGGCATGATCTTGGCTCACTGCAGCATCCGTCCCCTGGGTTCAAGAAATTCTCCTGCCTCAGCCTCCCAAGTAGCTGGGATTACAGGCATGCAGCCACCATGCCCAGCCAATTTTTGTATTTTTAGTAGAGGTGGGATTTACCCATGTTGGCCAGGCTGGTCTCAAACTTTTGACCTCAGGTAATCCACCTGCCTCGGCCTCCCAAACTGCTGGGATTATAGGCATGAGCCACCGTGCCTGGCCTGCATCTGCTTTTAATTAATCTTCTCTCCCATGTCTGTGTGGCACGTGGCTTCTCATCATCTCCTCTCTCAAAACTAGCTGAGATGTCACCTCCTTGGGAAATATTTCTACCTTTGATTTGTGTAGATCTCTCCATCACATGGAGGTTAAGAGCATGAATTCAGGAAGCAGGATCCCCAGATTTAAATTTGAGCTCTGCTACCTACTCATATTAAGACGCTGGGCATTTTGCTTAATCATTTTCTGCTTTAGTTCTCTTTTTTGTAAAATGGAGATAATAATAGTACTTCGCCATAAGGTAGTTATAAAAATGAGGTGAGCTCATATTTATAAAAGCACCGAGAACAGTACCTGGCACATGGTAAGCACTACATTAATGTTGGCTATTATTGTTGTAATTGTCGGTTTTTATATCCGTCTTCACAATGAACAAGTGCACCTGTGAACTCTTGGAGGGCAGAACTTTGTTTTCTTCATCTCTATATTTTTAGTACCCATCATAGAGCTATGCATTGCTAAAGTAAGTTCTTAAAACAAACAAAGAGGCAAACAAAATCTTGTGGGATGGGATAATATGGAAAAAAAATAGAATGGAAAGAAACAGAATGCGTTGCAATGGAATGGAACATGCTGGCCATGCAGGAGACCAGCACATTTAAGGCACAAGACACTGCCCAGAGTTGAGGCTTACTTCTTGCAGTGTTTTGAATGTCAGGCCAAAGATAGGGATTTTATGTTGGGGAAATTAGGGAAGCCGTGATGATTTTGATCTGCAGTACTGCACAATCCTACATGCATCCAGAACATGAATCTGCCTTATTTTAAGAGCTTTTTTTGGAGATATAATGTACATACAATAACAGTCACCCATTTTAAATGTACATTTTTAAGGAGCTTGGGTAAATTTACAGAGTTGTGTAACCATTACCAATATCTAATTTTAGAACATCTGAATCTGGCTTTTTTAGATTACAGGTTGAATTGTAGATACTTATGTAAGCAGGCTAGTTGGGGTCCAGTCTTACAGGTTAGGGAAGAAAGAAAGGTGCTAGCAGTAGGAATGAGTATCTGTGTCTCTTTACTCTGAGCCTGAGCTGAAAGTATGGGCACTAACCTCACATCTTTATACTCACAGGTGTGCCAGGAGTGCTGGTTTCTTCACTCATTCCCCTTCACCCCTAGAGCCCAGCATTTGTACACAATTTACTACATGGTTTTTCCATTTGCCCCTTCCCTTCAGTTTATGAGCTCCTTGATGTTTAGAATCATGCCTTATTCATCTTTTTATCCCCAGTCTATAACTACTGGCAACAAGACCTGGTACATAGTAGGTGCAGATTTAATATGGTTAAGAAACTCAAACACGTAATAACTTCTAATTCTGGCATCACCCCCTCAGTGGAAATGTGCTGACATTTCTGTAGTGTACAACCATCCAGAAGAGGATGTGAAATGGGACCACAAAGAGGAGAGTTATGAATATAAAGGCTTTAAGTTATCACTGCCCATTTGGCAATTATAGGTCATGTGCATCAGCTGCACACTCTTCTGCCATTGCTGCCTCTGGGCTAAGGCTGCCTGGTGTTCTCTGAAGTCCTTGCTTTGTATTGGGCTGAACTTGGCCTCTTATTGTTTCAATCTTCCTCATCTGACAGTCGTCTAGAAATGTTCCCTAAATGTCACACCACTTATTTCTGGCTAGCTTCCTTATATGCAGAAAGGACACCTGCTCAGGGAAGCCCTCACAATCTGTTCCTTTCAGGTTGAGTGTGTGTGTGCACACATGCACATAAGCAGCAAATCAGTGCTTCAGCTTGTGCAAGAAAGGGAGGACTTTCATTGCAAGCACATATTCCTAAAATACAAATGGTGATGTGATAAACATTTTGAAGCTGGATGCAGGGCAGGGACCATATCCTACAGAGGGCTATCTCAATCTAGCACCCAGGACTCCCCGGGCCAATGACCAAGTCATACAAACCAGCAGAAAGAATGAGAAGCTACCAACCCTAAAGGAGGTAGGAAGGCCAGGCATCAGAGAAGAGCGATAGATCAGAGAAGAGGGCCACCTCTTGCTGGGAGATCAGAATGGTGAGTTCAGTGGAGGTTCAAGGTGGGCTGAGACAGTGGTTAGCTGCAGTTGGAGGAGGGCCTAGGCTTAGCTGAACTTACCAGCACTGAGGTCTGAGGGTCTGAGTGATAATAATCTTATCCCAAGTTGCCGCACTGCACTGGGTAGAGGAGAGACCTCAGAGAAGCAGGACCACATTGTGTGTTTGTGGTTTGTGTGTGTGTGTGCGTGCGTGCGTGCGTGCACGTGCATGCACATACATATTTTACTTTCCCTCTTAAATTTCTATAGACTTTTAGAGCTTGAAGGGACTTTTTTTTTTTTTTTAGCTTATCTAGGACTCAGGGCCTTTCAGTAGCAAAGCCAGGGTTAGAATTCAAGTAGTCTGCTGGCCCAGTGTTCTTCCTACCTCTCTGCTCATGTCGTATGGCTATCTTGCTTGGTTTTGGTAGTACTGATCCAATAGTCTCAACTCTGGTATCTAACACTGAGGTCATTTGGTCTGTGTAAAGGCTGTTGTAATGAAAAAGCAATGATCAGCCTCCAAAGAAAGTCTGTAGTTTGTTCATAGTATTGGTTACATATTAATTGCTTAGATTTGATAAATGTACTAGAGTGTGATGGTTAATTTTATATGTCAACTATACTGGCCCATGGAGATGCTCAATTATTTTGTCAAGCATTATTCTAGGTGTTTCTGTGAAGTTGTTTTTTTGTTTTTCTGTAGCTTAAGTAAAGCAGATTGTCTTCCATGATGTGGGGGGTAGGGAGTCTCATCCAATCAGTTGAAGGCTTGAAAAGAACAAGCAGCTCACCCTTCTCTGAGTAAGAGGGGATTCTCCTGCTGGCAGCCCTCAAACTAGGACATCTGTTCTTCCTGGATAGTTATGTAACATGTTAAGATGAATGGAAGCTGGGTGAAAGGTGTACAGAAATTATCTGCACTATCTTTGCAACTCTTCTGTAAATCTAAAATTATTCCAGAATAAAAGACTTTAAAAAAAAAAGTTAGGCCAGAATCACAAGTATCCCAGATTATCCCAGGATAATTCACCAGAAAATTCTAAGCACGCTAGCAGAGTTAAATACCATGCTAAACAATATGCCACAACCAAGTCTTAATGGATCTCAAACTGGTATCCTCAGTTGTCTTCTGCAGACATGTGTCAGTCAGCGAAAGGGATTTGTTCGGAGAAATGCATTGTCTGGCAATTTGGTCATTGTGCAAACATCAAAGAATGTACTTACACAAAAATAGATGGTAAAGGTTACTGTACATCAAGGCTACATGATGTAGCCTATTACTCCTAGGCTTCAAACCTGTAAAGCTTGTTACTGTACTGAATACTGTAGGCAACTTAACACAATGGTAAGTGTTTGTGTATCTGAGCATATCTAAACATAGAACAGGGACAGTAGAAATTTTAAAATATTTTTAAAAATTATCTACCTGTATAGGGCACTTACCATGAGTAGAGCTTGTGGGACCGGAAGTTGTTCTGGGTGAGTCAGTGAGTGAGTAGTGAGTGAAAGTGAAGGCCTAGGACATTACCGGATACTACTGGAGACTTTATAAACACTGTACACTTAGGCTACACTAAATTTATTTTAAAATTTTCTTTCTTCAATAATGAACCTAGATTACTATAACTTTATGTTTTATTTCTTTAAACTTTTTGACTTGTAGTAACACTTAACTTAAAACACACATATGGGTGTACATGAGGGTTTACATCTTCATTCTATGAGCTTTTTTAAATAGTTTTTTTCACTCTTAAACTCCTTTATTAAAAACTAAGATATGAACACACACATTAGCTTAGGACTACACAGAATCAGGATCATCAATATCACTGTCTTCTACCTCCATATCTTGTCCTACTGGAAGGTCTTCAGGGACAATAACACACATGGAGCTGTCATCTCCTATGATAGCAATGCCTTTTCTGCAATACCTCCTGGAGGTATTGTCTGAGGCTGTCTTACAGTTACAAGGACTTGTCTGAGGCTGTTTTACAGTTAACTGATTTTAATAAGTAGTAGGACTACACTCTCAAATAACAATAAAAAGGCCCAGCATGGTGGCTGATAACTGTATTCCCTGTGTTTTGGGAAACTGAAGTGAGAGGCTCACTTGAGGCCAGGAGTTTGAAACCAGCCTGGGCAACATAGTGAGACCTCTGTCTCTACAAAATAATAAAAATAACAATTAAAAGTATAGTAGAATAAATACTTAAACCAGTAGCATAGTTGTTTATTATCATAATCAAGTATTATGTACTGTACATAATTGTATGTGCTATACTTTTATACAACAGAGAGTGTGGTAGGCTTGCATACACCAACATCCCCACAGACATGTGAGTAATGCATTGTGCTAGGACATTAGGAAGGCTACAATGTCACTAGGCCAGAGGAATTTTTCAGCTCTGTTGTCATGCTATGGGGTCACCATCATGTATTTGGTCCATGGTTGACGGAAACGTCATCATGCAGCCCATGACGTATTTGTTATCATTTTTCCACCTGAGTCATTGTGAAAACTGACTGCTTCCCTTCACTGTGGAGCTGTGAGCTTTATGAGACCACATTGGTATTGTATTCATTTCCCTCTCTAGCACTCAGAACAGGCCTGTACATAGTAGGTTTTTGCCACCCAAGATTTGCATGTGTGTGTGATTAGCTCAATTTGGAAAAAAAAATACAAAAGAATGACACAAATGATTTTATTTCTGTTTAGCTGTATCTGTCTAAAATACAGTCAGCTAAATCTTATTGAGAATCAAATGTGTGATGAGCCCTTTGGTAGACATGAAGGATGGGGAGTTACAAAGAAGAAAAGCATATAATGCCTGTCCTCCAGGGTGACTCTTGGAGGGTCAGAAGAGTTGGAATAATGATAATAATAATAAATTTTTTAAATAACAAAAGCAAATATTTTATTAAAGTTAAAATTATTTAAATAATAAAACAATAATTTTATTGTTATAATAAAAGTGATTATTTTATTGAGTATTTTCTGTGTGCTAGCTACCATGTATCTTACTATAGCTACTACTACTACTAATAGCTAGCTACTATTTCATCGTTAAATAAGGCCACAGTGTTGGCACTATGACTGTCTTCATTATGCCAGATGAGAAAATTGAGACTATGAGGTTAAATCACTGGCCCAAAATTGTACTAGCTAGTGACAGAACCGGGATTTGAACCCATGACTGGCCCACCAGCAAAGCCTGAGCTGATTACCACCGTGTTCTCCAGCATTTCTGAGTTAGTACTACTGTTTCACACATCTTTCTTTTTATAACAGAGTGGGTACCCTAATAGGAAGTGTCCTATTCATATTTGTCTTTGTCCTTTCAAATCTTAACACAGTGTTTGGCACATAGTAAAGAAAGTAAATGTTTTTTGAGTTAAATTGTGGAAATAAGACCTAGAGAAACAAGGAGGGCAAAGGAAATCCCTTCCTGGGAATATTCCCTTTTTTTAATAGCAAGAGTTATCTCAGAAAGATGATCAATTCTCTTTTGGAATTATGCCCCTGTGTACTTAAAGCAATGAATTGTTATCAGTCTGAAGAAAACAATATTGTGATAATATATTGAAGCCCAGATAATGTGCTGTGGTTTGGGCCAATGCATTGTCCTCAAATGGGGCAAAGGGCTGGCCATGATCTCCAGGGCCCTTTCAGCTAGCTGAGTGGGGAGCAATTGGATAAAGGCCTGAAATCAAACTTAATACAAGCACTGCTTTGGAGTGGGGGGTATTGTTGAGGACTCAGGGGGCCTGTGAAACTGCCAGCAGCCAGCTCAAGGGCAGTGCCGTTGATCCGCCCTGGGGAGGTAATGTCAGTGCTCCTTGTGGACCAAAGGAGTTACGTATTTGGAACTGGAGGTGCATGATTTTGGAGGGTGTATTTTTAGAGTAACAAGGAAAAGTCTCCACCATCAGGAAACCAGGATTCTGTTCTGATTTGCATTAACATAGGACCAAACCTTTCAGGGTCTCAGTTTTCCCATTTGTCAATCGAGGATTGTATTAACATCCTTCTCTACATTGCAAACAGTGCTTCATGGCACTGACATGAGGTGGCATGCATAAAAATGATTGCAAATGTGCAAAGTGGTAGTCTAGTGTATTACAGTACAGGAGAGGGTGAAGTAAGGTAGTATAGTAGTAGAAAGACCAGTGGTGTTAAGAAGTTGTCATTTCATATTTCTCTCACTCCACTGCATGATTGAACAAAGGAAAGTTACCAACTTAAGCCTCGCATGCTTGTTTCCTCATCTGTAAAAATGGAATCAATGCCTATCTCACAAAGGTTGCTGAGAAAATTAGAAATTATGTATGAAAAGGCCTGGTACACAGTATGTCTTCAAACAGCTGACAGATATTTTGTGAGCTTAGTTTCAGTGTATCTGCTTCCCATGTTAGACAGTGAGCTTTATGAAGGCAGAAAAGATGTCACATTTATCTCTGCAGTTGAAGGCAGCATGTTGCTTGGCAATTCAGTAAAAACTAACACATATTTATCAAATTAATTATGTATAATACCAGGGAATAGGAATCAGAGAACAATTACTGATTTTTTTTTAAATTTCAATTCCTTTTGCAATTTTTTCTTGTCCTAAACCTCAAATGCATATCTTTCTACCCACTCCCCCAAAAGTAATGTAGTTCTTGAACTTGATCCTTGGACATGCTTATTTATTTATTCATTCAACCAATAGATATTTATGGAAGGCCTACTCTTTATGTGTCAGACTCTGGGCTAGGCAGTAGAGAATACAAGTCCCTGGCCTTGGTAGAGAAATAATAGATAGTGCCAGTAAATAAAGGTTTAGAGAATAGGCAGATGTGAACTGTCCCAGTGGAAAATGAAGTCCCAAATGAGATCTGAGGGAAGTGTGAGAGTCAGAAGAAGACCAAGAGGATGCAATATCTAACATGTTCAGGAGCAGGCAGATTGCCCTAGATGACTAGAGTGATGGGTGGTGACAGGGAATAAGGAAGGAGGTGGGAGAAGGAAGCTGAGGGGTGAGTGGTTGCTCAGGAGTCAACCATGAAGACCTCTTAGATTATGTTCAGGGGTCCTGCCTTTCTCCTGAAGGCAATCTGAAACCATGAAAGCATTTTAAGGAGGAAAAATAATTACCAGACCTCCATTCTAGAACCATTATTCTAGCTCAGTATGAAAGATGGATAGAAGGGGAAATCAAGGTTGTTGTCCTAGCATTGGCTGAGCCCAGGATCCTCTCATAAGTTACCAGGCCTGTGTTTATAAAGTTAAACCAAATTAAAAATCCGACACATACAATTCAAACAATGAAGGGTCCTTCACACCTCTTATATTCAAGGCCCTAGAGTCCTATGTTTCCCATCAATGTGCTCTCACATCTAACAATTTGTCCAGCCCCTAAGGAGCTAGACAGGGCTCTGCCACCTACCTTTGCTCATCATTTTTTCTTTTCCAAAGACATAAACAAGGTGCCAAGCCTTGGGCAGAGTTTTGGTAAATGAGAACGAGGTGAAGCTGTGTGTGGGTTCATTTGTCATCTGAAGCCACCAGATTCACCCTTCAAATTAGACAAGGTGAAAAGATTGATACTGAAGTGCTCAAGGGCTGTCAGAAAACCCAAACTTTACAGCTTGAAAATTCCTGGAAGAGAGAAATGTCTCTGGAAAATGTTAGTTATGTGCCTGATGACATGTTGGGTGCTTTTTGCAGTTTCAGCAATCTAATAAAGTGTCCAAGAGCATGGGTTTGGTGACCTGAGGACCTAAGTCAAGTGCAAGTACTAGCACTTGCTGATCGAGTGACCTTGGGCAAATTGCTTAACCTACCCCATAGGATTGTTGTGAGAATGCAATGAGACCATGCAGATAAAGTGCTTGGCACCTCATCAGCACACAATAAATGTGGTTTGGCAGTACCTGGGGTTGTAGTGGTGGCTGTGATTGTAGTGGTGGGAGTGGTTATAATTCTGATTATGGTGATGGTTGGAATGTTGGTGGTGGTGATGGTGGGTGGTAGTGGTGATGGTGGTGGTGGTGGTGGTGATGGTGGTGGTGGTGATGGTGGTAGTGGTGGTGGTGATGGTGATGGTTGTGGTACTGGTGGTGGTGATGGTGTTGGTGGTAGTGATGGAGGTGGTGGTGATGGTGGCAGTGGTGGTGGTGGTGGTTTTAGTGGTGGTGATGATGATGGTGGTGATGGTGATAGCTGTGGTGGTGGTGGCGGTGGTGGTGATGGTGGTTTTAGTGATAGTGATGATGGTGGTGGTGATAATTGTGGTAGTGGTGGTGGTGATGGTGGCAGTGGTGGTGATGGTGGTGATGGTGATAGTGGTGGTGGTTTTAATGGTAGTGATGGTGGTGGTGGTGATAATTGTGGTGGTGGTGGTGGTGATGGTTGTGGTGCTGATGGTATTGGTGGTGGTGGTGGTTTTAGTGGTAGTTTTGATGGTGGTGGTGGTAGTGGTGATAGTGGTGATGGTGGTAGTGGTGATGATGGTAGTGGTGATGGTGATGTTGGTGGTAGTGGTGGTGGTTTATTGGTAGTAGTGATGGCGGTGGTGGTGGTGATGATGATGGCATTGGTTGTGGTGGTGGTAGTGGTGATGGTGGTGATGATGTTAGTTGCCCCACAGCTCGGTAATTAAGACCACTGACACCAAAGCCAGAATACAGTGGGATCAAATCCCAGGTCTGCCATTCACTAACCATGTGACCCAGGCAAGTTACTCAACATCTCTTTCCCAATGTCTCACCTGTAAAATAGGAATAGTAATAGTACTTCCTTCAAAGGTTCATATAAAGATTAAATTTGTGGGCTGAGTTGGTAAAGTGTGATAATGGTGCCTGGAACATGGTAAACATAAATCGTACTAAACAAATACATGAACTAGTTAATGCTCA
Organism: Pan troglodytes; assembly: GCF_028858775.2. Lineage (NCBI taxonomy): Eukaryota > Metazoa > Chordata > Mammalia > Primates > Hominidae > Pan > Pan troglodytes. The sequence goes on from NC_072409.2 coordinate 21,506,092, forward strand.
AAACAAGAGGGAGCATGTAAACATACCCCCAAGTTCAGGCAGTATCACTTCCTTATCTTGCAGTTGAGGAGACTGACACAGAGAGGTGACGTAAGTTGCCTCTATTACACAGCAAGTAAAGGATGGAAATGGAATTTGAATTCTGTTCTGCCAGATGGCAAGACCAGTGCTTTAGACTGTGTGACTGGAAGTCTTTTTTTTCTTTTTTTTGCTTTTTGCTTTTTTCTTTCTTTTCTGGCTCATGCCAAAGTCCATTTGTGACTTGCAGAGGAACATGCTTCTGGAAATACAGAAATCTCTTAAAAAGCTCACATTTACTGAGTGTCTTCTATATACTAGGTTCATAGCTTACCTTACTTAATTCTCACAACCTTCCTATAAGGTAGGCAGTATTACTTTTATGTTAAAGACCATAAGGTTCAGAGAGGTTAAATTACTTGCCCAAGGTCACACAGCTATTTTAAACAGAAGGGATAAGACTCATATTCTGGTATATAGAACTTTAAAACCCATATTCTCGTCACTGGACTCTCTCAGTCTCAAATCCTCTATGTATTGAACCATGAGATGGACTTGTTGGAATTCAGTCTGGTATCTATTTCATTTAAAATGTGAGACCTAGAAGTGTATGTTCAACCAGCACAGACATGAGGATTTGCTAAGGGAATTACCATTAATTGGCACCCTTTGTAATTACTCCTAATGCGTAACTCCTAACAACAACCTAGCAGGGCAAATAGTACTCCCCTAACCTCTTTACAGGTAAGAAAAATAAAGGTTCAGAGAGTTTAAGAACATTCCCTGAGTTTGCACATCTAGAACGGGAAAAGAGCTGGGATGTACACACGTAACAACCTGACTCTAGGCAACCAAACCTGCTTCTAAAACAGCCACTGTATATGGACGGGGGGTATATAAACATCAACAGAAAATCACGGAACAACCATCATTTGTCTGTGCCATGCCTCAGACTGTGGAGCTAAATGAATTCAAAAGCCATTTTTTTAACTTTTATATTAAGTTCAAGGGTACAAGTACAGGTTTCTTACATAGGTAAACTATGTCATGGAGGGTTGTTGTACAGATTTTATTACCCAGGTATTAAGCCTAGTACCTATTAGTAATTTTTCTTGATCCTCTTCCCTCCTCCCACCTTCCACTCCCTGAAAGGCCTCAGTGTGTGTTTTTCCCCTCTATGTGTCCATGTGTTCTCATCATTTAGCTCCGACTTATAAGTGAGAACATGCTGTATTTGGTTTTCTGTTCCTGTGTTAGTTTGCTAAGCAAAAAAGCCATTTTGCTATAGGGCCATCACTTAGGTGTATACTAGCCTCCTAGCTTCATTATGCTTCCGGGCTTACTTGGGAGTATTGTCTTCCTCATAAGGTTGTCTTAACGACACACTCGACTCTGTTAATTGCAAAGTGTTTTGTGAGCATTAGTTGCAGCTGGCATTGCTCCTGATGGGGACTCCTGGGCTCATTAGGGGGCTTGGAAGAAAATTTGCAGAACATTGGCACCTCTGTGACTGTTGAGAAAAGAAATTGGGCTTCTTTGATCCAAGGCATTGAGGCACCTCTTTGGAGCAGTAGCTTCTCATTTGTGGAAATGGAGCTGATGATATTTGGCAAATATACAACAGCACACTGTGTGGTTGTTAAAATATTGAATTGCATCTGGATTCGTTTTTAAATACCTGCTGCCTGAGCCCCCAAATGCCCTGATCACCTCAATCCCTCTGCTAGTTACTCCCCAGACCTGCCCTTGATCCAGAAAAAAAAAAAAAAAGGACTAACACTTTGCACAACTGAGGTCTCCAGGGCCCCACCATATTCAGATTGGCTGATTGGTGGTACCCTCCATTTACCAAGTATTAATTTTTGTTATTGTTATCTCTGCCTGAAGACATTATTTAGCCAGAAGACAGAGCAGTCCAGAACAGTCAGACAGGCCATCCACATCATCCTGTCAGTATTGTTTTTGTTTTTTGTTTTTGCCTGGTGTAGCATCCTGTACAGACTCATGTGGGTTCCAGCATAATTGGTATGTTCTTCCTATTCCATTTAAATGGTAGTGTTTTAGTAAATGCTGAATTTTCATTGCCTTTTTTTTTTACCTAATAAACTTCAGGAACAATCCTCGCCAATAAGTAATAGCTTTAAAGGGGTTGCCATCTCCATTTTGTTAGATTCTGTTTTCCTCTCCATCTTTTCCCCCTCTTGTGAAATGAATGCTGTAGTTTAATTGCTTAAGTGCTCTTGTTTCCCATCCAAACTTGTCTTGGCTTGCCTTTCTCATAAACATGAGGCAGAATCTTCAGACTTCTCTGTGGGAAGGGACTGCCTCATACTCACCTTCGCTCCAGCTCCCCTTCCGTCTGCTTGAAGTAGACTAGAGGGAAGACAAGAAAACAAAAAACATCAGCATCCAGAGTTCTCAGAGAAAGCCAGTCTCAACCAATTTTACAGCATTGACTGGGAGGTACGAAGAGCAGGTAATAAGAAGAATCCAGGAGGGGTGCTCGATTTGTTTTAAGGAAGCTGGAGTTAGTTCCTTTCTTTTTGAATGTCCGTAAAAAATCCCTCTCCCGCCAACACTTTATTAGTACGGCTAACTCTTAGGGTTAAATTAGTCTACAATAGCATAGACCCAAAATAGAGCCTGCTTCTACATGAGATGGAGATTTGTCTTTTGGGTAAAAGTACAAAAGTAACAACCTAGGACTGAAATTGTAGCTCTTTTTTTTTTTTTTTTTTTTTTGAGACAGAGTCTCGCTCTGTCACCCAGGCTGGAGTGCAGTGGCTCAATCTCGGCTCCCTGAAAACTCCACTTCCTGGTTTCAAGTGATTCTCCTGCCTCAGCCTCTGGAGTAGCTGGGATTATAGGTGCGTGCCACCATGCCCAGCTAATTTTTGGATTTTTAGTAGAGACGGGGTTTCGCCATGTTGGCCAGGATGTTCTCGAACTCCTTACCTCAAGTGATCCACCTGCCGTGGCCTCTCAAAGTGCTGGAAGTACAGGTGTGAGCCACCACGCCCGGCCTGGAATTGCAGCTCTTTACCATGTCCATGCAGAACTGAATGGCTCCTGCAGAACTGAATGGCTCCTGCATGGAGTGCTCCATGCAGAACTCCAGGCTCCTGCAGCTTTCTGTTCCTGCATCCCTGATGTCTAGCTCTCATGGGGTGTTCCAGGGCACATGCATGTAACTCTCCCATCCACATTTGAAGCAGTAGGATGGAAGCAGGGGGAAGAGCAGCAGAATGTAGAACCAGCTGCCTCTGAAGGAGGAAACCTGGAGCTGCTATCACTTACTTCCACATGTATCCTGTTAGCCACAGTGTAATCCCACAGCCACATCCAGCTTCAGGGAAAGTTAGGAAATGTGGAAGCCAAAAACCCAATGAAATTGTCTATTACTATCGGAGGAAAGAGCAGCCATTAGGGTCCACTACCAGGCTGTTTATCCTTGTATTGCATCAGATACCTGGCTGTGTGTCTGTCTCCATTGTTAGATGGCACTCTAAGAAGGTGATGTCTGTATCTACTTCATCATTGTGCATCCACCACCTGGCATGGGGCTTCACATATAAGAGGTGCTCCATAGTAATCTTCAGAAAGCACCTGCATCCAATCATGTCATTCCCCTGCTTTAAACTCACAGCAGCTTCCCATTGGCCTTGGCATCATATTCAAGTGTGTTACCATGGCCTCTAAGGTCCTATCTCTTCGAACTCACACTCTACTACCCCTTCCCCCTACCACCCCTCATTCTCACAGTTCAGCCAAACCAGCATTATTTCTGACCCTTCAACTATCCAAGCTCATATTCTTCTCCATCCCTTCGTGATGGCTATTGCCACTGCCTGGATGCTTACTCTCTTTACCCCTACATTCATTTACCTGGATTTCTCTTCATTAAGATCTCAGCTCAAATCTACCTCTTAATATTTTCCTGAAATTACTCAACCCCACACCACCATCACTCCCATGCCTCATAATTACACAAGAGATGTGATATTTGTATCTCTTAGTATTATCGAACATTTACTTGCTTACTCGTTGGCCCTTTGCTTCCCAAATTAGAATATATGCTCTTGATGGGCAGAGATCCTGCCTGCTTTGACACCTATGATATCTTAGCTCCTAAGACAGTGTCCAGTACCTTGCAATCTGTCAACAATCACTTGTGGCATTGATGTGCAGTTAACAAAGTGGCCAGATTATATCTTCAGAAGTTAAAATCTTTTGTTCAATGTAGTTAACTATATTCCCCCACAAAGTTGCAAAGTAAAACCTAAGAATCTGCCTTAAAACTCATAAGAATTCAATAATTTGTTGCCTGATGCCCCTCCTGAGTTAGGAGTCTACCTTCATGTCTTCCCCCATGAGAGGGAAGTCTCCCTGTGGGGCAGTGACTCACACCTGTGACAGGGATGTTCTAGCCTTTCCTTGCCAACCTCCCCATCCCCACCCACAACCCATGTCTCCACCATAATAAAATGAATAGGCTCGAAGGGATAGGCAGATGGCAGGAAAGCATAAAGATCAGTTGGAATGATGAGGCTTAGCGATAAAGGCTCAAGGAGAAGGAAGCCAGTGTGTGTTGATCAGAACCCTGCCAGGTACGTCACAGCAGGTTGATGCCCTGTTCTAGAGATGGTGAAACAAAAGCTCAGAGGAGAGCAGGGGAGTGTACGTGGCATGTTGGAGAGCTGTATAAGCTGGGGCGAGTAGTAGGAGATGAGGTCGAAGAGGTCACTTGGCAGAGGGTGGGAGGTGTAGATTCAGCAATAATTAGATTGGGGGCAGTAACCCAGAAGCTGATGGGAAGGACTGGGCCTGGAGGAGGAAAAATTGAGAGGGAGAAGATAATGAGTTTCCGAAGCACTGGTGAAGGAGAATCCATGAGCCTCAGGAAGCAATCTAATGGAGGGGCGGGGGAAGTGGGTAGTTGTGAAGCAGACGCTGTAAAGGTCAAGGATGATTCCCAAAAAATGTCTGCCTTGGGAGTTTGCACAGACAACTTAAGTCTTCATCATGCATACAAAGTACTCAGTAAATATTTATTAGTCAAATCCAATTTTTCTCCCTTCCCTGCCCTTCTACTGAGCTTTTGCTTTGTTCCAGACTAAATATAGAGTTCTCACGTGCCCAATCTTTGATGCCATCCCCTCTTTGTCACCCCGAGTCTAGCTGAATGAAATTGGACACCTCTCTCAATCCACACCAGCATAACCCTGCTCAGAAGTATATAGAGTTATAGCATAACCCTGCTTAAAAAGTATATAGAGTTCTTGGGTACCCAATCTTGGGTGCCATCCCCTCTTTTTCACTCCCAGTCTTGCTGAATGAGACTTGACACCTCTCTCAGTCCACACCAGCATAACCCTGGTTACATAAGGAAAAAAATTCAAAACATCTTCGGAGCCTGGGGCTAGGTCATTCAGAGTCCAGGTCAGGGGTCTTAAGAAGTCTTCTGACTGCTCAATAGGCACCTCCTTATATCCGTAACCTTCCAAGAAACTGCAGACACACAGCCCTATCAGCAATGATTAAAAATACCAGCAGTATTTACTGAACAACAACAAAGTGGTCCATCCCAATGGTGCCCACCTGGTGCTCTCCTCACCTGGCTGTCCTCACCTCTGTTCCACTGCCCATCCCCTTCCCCACTCATCACAGTTTCCCATTTGCTTTAGCAATTGGGAAGTCACTGGCCTTGCATTTACAGCCAGGGAACTGGACACCCTGGACCTCCAGCAAGCATCCTTCCCAGTACATCCCATCAGCCTCCATTAGTATCAGGGGACTGACAGCTGAGATTGACTGCCTCATTAGCAGGCGTCGTGTGGAACTCTGACAGTAATTAACAACTCAACAGTCTCATTTGCTGGCCTATCAGAGAAGTATTCAATCAAAAATGTAATTTGCCCGATGCCTCCATTTAGCATGGAAAGACTATTCCTTCAAAGTTTTAAATAGTCTAATTAAGAAGGAAGAAATAGAAGGGGAAAAATTATTAACAGTATAGGTTTAATGTGAAATTGCTGGAGCGAATTAATAATGCAATAACCATTTTTAGCAGCTGTCTATCAGTTTGTGGGCCAGAGTAATTCAATTAGTCAGCAAAGGGTTGTTTAGATGAGATAGTGGGGAACAAGTGCTATTTTGTTTCCCAAAGGCACCATGGACTTTATTTCTCTGGGTTAGGGAGAGATACGTGCAAAATATTCCAAGATGCAGCACAGAGTCAATGTTTGGGAGCAAATGTGCCTCGTGGTTGGAGCAGGTGAACTGGCTCTTTTAGGATCTCCCAAAAAAAGTCTCAGTGCCTCTCCTTAGGGTTCACTTCCTGCAGAATTGACTCTGCAGCATCAATACCCTTGATTCAAAGCAAATAATCTATACCAAAGGAATGCATTGTAGCTAGGCCTGACTTAGGATTCTAGCCATGTCAGCTTCCAGCAGCCTAAAAGTGCTGCCACACTAGTCAGTGGCGTCTTCTTTTCGTCCTGCATCTGCCACACTTCCGCCTCTTCTCATGAAGACCTTTCTCTCAAGAATGCTTTTACAGTGTCTGTGTACTAAGTCCTATTAGTCCTTCCAGGTCCAGCACATCTGCACACAGCCTTCCTTGTTTCCCCTAAACAAGCATTCTAGTTCCCAAGTCCTTTCCAACACTGACATTCTGCCACTTCCTCTTTACCTGTAAATGGGGATAATATGCTGGATCCCACTGGGAGGCGTATGTGAGGAATGCCAGAAATGCAGGCCATGACAGGCCTGGATTCTTATTTTGATTCTGCCATTTAATGGCTGTGTACACTTAGGTGATTTTTTTCACCTCTCTGTGCTTCCAGTGTCTTCCTTTGTAAAATAGAGGTCAGAATTCCTATTTTGTTCACTTCTTGTGAAGGGATGAAAAATGCATAAAAAACTCATAGTACATAATAGATGCTTAAAAATGGCCACTGTTGCTATGAATGCCCTTAATACAGTGTTTAACTTACAGGTCAGCTAGGTAAACATCCTTTTTTTTTTTTTTTTTTTTTTTTTTACCCTGTACCTGACAAATTCCTTTGTACCTCCACAAGTCTTTGCCTTTCTAAGCATTTTCTAATAGTCAACTCTTTTAATACAGTTTTCTTTTATTTCTTTCTTCCCCTTCATTTCTCTGTTCTTTTGTAAACTCATGGAGTATATGATTTATAACATATTACACTTTGCTCCAAAGCAGTGCCCAGCAATCTCCCTTGCACGTGGTAGGCTTGAGTATCTGCTGCAGAAACTGGAAGTATATACAAGGTTAGGGGAGGAACAGCTGTTACGACAAAGATTTCTGAGTAAACATGACCTCAGGGGTGTATGACTGCCCATTAGTCTTCAAATCTATATGTGGAATTTTTTTAGAATATCTGAAAAATGTAATTGGAATTTCTATTTAAAGATATATTATACTGTAATGGTTAAATTGCTGGACTTTGGTGTCAATCACAGCTGACTGGCATTTCAGCTGTTTCTCTGAGGCTTCCAAAGTCCCTTCTCTGTGCCTCAGTTTTCTCATGTGTAAAATAGACACTGGTAGACCTACCCTGGGGGCTGTTATGAGGACCCAGAAAGGTTTTTCACATACGGCATCTGCCAGGTAGTAGGTATTGAGTAAATGGTCATTGTTTTCACATAATTTGGAAGAGGGAGGCAGTTGGGAGATCAGGGATAGCAACAGGGAGGGAAGCTGAGTCAAGCTGTGGAGTGTCATGAGAAAGGCTGGTCTCTAGCAAGTTGAAAGCAAGGAGGAGATACTGTGGGTTGTTGCACACACATGAAAGGGTATACGGAGGGAACAGTAGCCAAAGCTAAATTGGTGTGATTTCCCAAAGGGAAGAAAAACACCACAGGGAGCTGTCAGCATTGACAACCAGTTTTATGCAGCAACAGGGCAGTACAATGGAGTTTTCAGTCACTTACTCACATATTCCAAGAACATTTATGTGAGCATGATCCTGGGGTAGGAATTACATGGCAAAGAAAGATGCATCAGAAAATATCCCCCCACCTCCAGCCCCGAGATGCTTACGTTTAGAGAGGGAGCTGGCGCTCAGGCACGTGAGAGTTTGGAGCCTAATAGAGTCCAGCCACCATTCCTTGGGAGTCCGCAAGTGTCAAAAGAAGGACCACCTAGTACAGACTTCTATTGTAACTGTAATCTATTCACTGTGGCCAAGACAATTCTCATAGATAGAGCCGATCAATCCAAAGCAGTGAATTGTATGAATACTTATGCATGTGTTGTTACATAAGGGAGTTACCAGAGCTGGTTAAAGAAGGAATCTCAACACCAGCAAAAGCCGGGAAAGCAAAACCCACCAGCTTCCTGTTAGTAATGATAAATATATGAAAACAAGACACCCCGTGATTGTAAGGCTTATCATGGCTCTACATTTATTTCAGGATGGCCATGTGTCTGTCTCACCTGTTAAGGACTCCACATGCATGATCTCCTTTAACAGTAGAAACCAGTCTTTTGGGAGATCAGAAGCCATGCACCCTAGGGAGAGGTTCTGATGAGGGAGGTGGTGGAGACCACCCCAATAAAAGCAGAGGTATGGATGGAAGGAGACAGAGATACCCTGCCACATACATTCCTCAGTGAAACGCTCAAGGTTTTCTGCAATCTACAGTGAAAATGGGTTTCTTTGGTACTCCTCCTCAGCCTTCTCAAGGATAGATGTCTCAGCTCACCTCTTTGCTATATTCCAGCTAATTAGTTTTTCTAAAACTTGTAAACCACGATTCATTGTTCTCAGACTCTGTTCAACTGTTCTTGCTTTTATCTTTGTTTTCATACATCTTATTTTGTTTCTATTTCTAAATAATCTCCTGATGGCCCTCTCCCTCATATATATTTAATTGCATGCAACTAATTAGATGCCTCTTGGTAATTTTCTGATAAAGTGATTAAGAACTTGGGTTTTGGAGTCAGCTACACATGAGTTCAAATCTCAGCCATGTCACTCTGTGGATGACCTTGAGTTAACTTATTCAGTTATCAGTTTTCTCATCTGTAAAATAGGAATTTTAAAAGAATTACCCACTCACGATTCTGGAAAAGACTTAAATGAAGCAAAGTATATAAGGTCCATAAGATAGTGCCTGGAGCTTAGTAATTAAATGCCATATTTAAATTATTATCAGCATGGCTAGATGTATTATTATGAGCATTGGTCAAACATCTCTTGTAACTCCAGTGAAAAACAATAGCAATGCCAAAATTATGTACATGTGTTTTATCAAGGTAAAGAGGTTGAAATGGAACTCGATAACATGAAGGCAGGGACCAAAAAGAAGGAGGAAAGAGCAGAGAAGTTTCTACAAGAGCAGATGAAGCTGGCAAGGCTATAGAAGGTATAGCACCAAAGAGATCTATGCACCAAAAAGAAAGCTCTAACTTGCAGTGGCAGGGGGTGGCAACGATTAAGGGATTTGCATAAATTATTGAAATCAATATGTTTTTGAAGCAGTTTTGAAAATGATTTTAAGAGCTCTGATGAGAAAGAGGTTACAGCAGGAAGCTTGAAGATATCATTGATGGTTTCTTAGACACTGTAGTATTTGAACTTGGTCTTGGTGATCATACGGGGAACAACATTACAAACAGGGGCACCACCTGAGAAAGAGCTTCCTGGGAGGCCAGGATGGGATGGCATGCACAGTAGACCAGTTTGGATGGAGCATGATAAGGAATGGAGGAAGAAAGTTTCGGAAGAAAGGATGGAATTTAAATCATAAAGGGTCATATGTTCAGGCTACAGTGTTTCAGCTTTACCTTACAGGCAGTGAAGGAACACTGGATGTTTTTGAATGTATGAGCATCCCTGTGTGCATGTGTGCGTGTGTGCATATGTGTGTATGCGTGTGTGTGTGTGTGTTTGTGTGTTGTGTTGTGTATCTCCTTGCATATAGGGGGCAGGACAGGGATAGTTCAGGGAAGGTGAGGTACATATGGTCTAAGCTGAACATCAGGAAGCTTGATCTTTCTTAATATTTTTTTAAATTATTAATCACAGCCTACAATATGTTCATCCCCCCACCCCCCACACATGGAAACATAGGAGTAGCAGGGTTTCTATTTAGATTTGTCTGAGAAACTGGAAGAAGTACTCAGGAACTGCAGGTAATGCCTAATAAGAGAGTGGTTCCCAGAGACAGACCCAAGCTTCCTTTATCGTATCTGTGTAGCAGAGAGCCTGTATGAGTACATGTGAGTATGTGTGTACACACATACATCTGCATGTCCTTCCAGGCACTGGAAAAGGAGCCTGACTTGTCTGTTGTTCTGAGACTACAAGCCCCAGATGATGAAATCTAGCAGGAAAAAGCTCATCTTCTGCCCCATTACACAGCTACTTGAAAAATGACTATCGTGATAGGTGGGCATTCCTTCTCTAACTGGGAGACTCCTCACTCCTCATAAGGTTCTCAAGAGGTATCATTCAATGTAAAACACTTAATAGAATGCCTAGCACATAGGAGACACTGAATAATTATTAATATGATGATGGTGGTGGTGGTAGTGATGATGACTAAGCAGGGGCTGTAGCTCTGAGCAGAGTGTACTAAAATATCTGATATTTTGTTAACTGTAAGAGAGGAAATGATTCTTTTATATTAAGAAAGCAAATATGGGTATATGAGACTTAGATATTAATAAAATATTGGCTCTCTGGACCTCATTTTTCCCATCTGTAAAATGAGGGATTTGATTCTGAGGGTTCTCAGCTCAGATCTCCTAAGTGGCAAGAGTGACTTGTTTGGAAGTCGTATACTAGTCAGAGTGTTAGAAGATTTGAACCACAGTGACTTCATCTTGAGTCGGGGCTGGGCAAAATAAGGCTGAGACCTATTGGGCTGCATTCCCAGAAGGTTAAGGCGTTCTTAGTCACAGGATGAGATAGGAGGTCAGCACAAGATCCAGGTCATAAAGACCTTGCTAATAAAACAGGTTGCAGTAAAGAAGCTATCCAAATCCCACCAAAACCAAGATGGCCACAAAAGTGACCTCTGGTCATCCTCACTGCTCATTATACGCTAATTATAATGAATTAGCATCCTAAGAGGCACTCCCACCAGCACCATGACTGTTTACAAATGCCATGGCAACGTCAGAAAGTTACCTTATATGGTCTAAAAAGGGGACGAACCCTCAGTTCCAGGAATTGCCTGCCCCTTTCCCGGAAAATTCATGAATAACCTACCCTTTGTTTAGCATATAATTAATAAAGAAGTAACAATAAGTATAAGAAGCTGAGCAGCCCATGCCACCGCTGCCAATGAAGTAGCCATTCTTTTTTTTTTTTTTTTTTTTTTTTTTTTGAGATGAAGTCTTGCTCTGTCACCCAGGCTGGAGTTCAGTGGTGCAATCTCTACTCACTGTAACCTCTGCCTCCTGGGTTCAAGCAAGTCTCCTGCCTCAGCCACCTGAGTAGCTGGGATTACAGGATTGTGCCACCACACTCAGCTAAGTTGTTTTTTTATTTTTATTTTTTATATTTTTAGTAGAGATAGGATTTCACCATGTTGGCCAGGCTGGTTCTGAACTCCTGACCCCAGGTGATCCTCCTGCCTCAGCCTCCCAAAGTGCTGGGATTATAGGCGTGAGCCACTGTGCCTAGCCTGGAGTAGCCATTTTTTATTCCTTTACTTTCCTAATAAACTTGCTTTCACTTTGCTTTACGGATTCACCTTAAATTCTTCCTTGTGCAAGATCCAAGAACCCTCTATTGGGTTCTGGATTGAGACCCTTTCCAGTAACAAGAGGAGAAGCTTCCAGTGCCTTCACCTCAGGGCCCTGCTCCACAGCACATGGGAGATGGCTTCTGGAGAGACAGATCTAGGCACCATCAGCAAGTGCCTTCTCTTAGTAAGACCTGTTCAACACTGAAGTGGTGAGTTCCCTGACACTGGAGCAAGGTGTGCTCTATGTGGACACTCCAGAGAGACCCCTTGCATGGGTCAGAAGTTAGATTAAATCTCCTCTGCTGAGCTTTCTTCCAAGTCTGATATTTAAGGATTCCAAGTTGAATTCTTCATTTCCACCCTCCAGCTCTTTTTGAGATTTTCCCAGCCCTAATGCAGAACAACCACTCATCTGAGTCCCTAAAGAAATCTCCATCTCCAGGGGTAAAAGCTGAGGAAAGTTGGTGTACGTCTCTGCCAAGCCTCATCAAAGAACACCAAGTCATATCACAAAATAGTTTTATATAGCTATCTACTCATCACTCACCTTTTCTCATAACCTCAAATGGAACCACTCTGCCTAAGGCAGAAGTCTGGTTTTTCCACGACAACTGTAAAGACAAGGCTATCAAGAGAAGCTGTGTAATAGCTGACTTGGCCCCTCCAAGAGTGACTATCTCATTGTAGGGTTAAGGAGCATCTGATACCATGATCAACCCAAACTTGGGGGCGAAGAAACAGAATGCAAAGCTTCTGTCCTTCAGTGAACAAATTGGCTGGCTGTGGTGATAACCTCCAGATGTCAGAAGTGATTAGAAGAGACAGCACAGGAAGGGCTTCCAGACTTCTGGCTGAGCCTGAACAGGTCTCAAAGTCCTATCTACAAAATAAAATTTTGGTTAGAATTTTACTGTTATAACCTTGGAAAGAAGGGGACAAGGTTGAGATTTAGGGGGGCTTTGTTTGAGTCTGAACCTTAATGTCCTTGTTTGTAAAGTGGCATTGTTGAACCTTACCTGTTGGGGTTTGTTATGAGATATAGGTAAGAAATATATGCAAAGAACCTAATACTGCCTGTGGAAGGTTCTGCACCACCTCTGCCCTATAAGGTCCCTTCCAATCTTCATGTCCTGTGAGTCTATTGTTTTAAGCCACCATTTTTTAAGAAGTATTTTCAGAGTAAAAAGGCAGAAATCTCTTTCAGTCTCCAAACTTCCAGCCCACCCCAAAGTACATATTTCTTAGCAGTTTGATATGCTTGTCCCCAGAACTGTTGACATGAATTTACATAGGTAAATTTTAATCTGATTGGGATCACACTGAATGTTTTTGTGAAACTTACTTTTTCTACTAATACGAAGTTTTAAAGATGTCTCCATATCAATTCATCCAGATCTACAATATTCTTTTTCACAGCTCATTAATATTCCATAACACAGATGTATCATGATTCATTTCACCACCAGCCAGTAATGGACTTTTACATTATCACATGTTTTTACTATTACAAACAATGCAACAATACACAGACTTGTGCATGCAGTTTTGTGACTAGGTTTGAGTATTTTTAAGTATTTTCAAATGGAATTATATGTTAAAGTGTAAAAATATTTGACATTTTGATAGGCACACCTAAATTGCCCCCTGAGTCTATGATTTCAAGGCTTAAATGAGTCATTATTGAAAAAAAAGATTAAAAACTCATTATGAATCTGGCATTGTAGCAATATATAAAATTAATCATAACCAAACACAGGGCCTTCCTTGAGAAGCTTATAATTTGTTATGGGTACACATGTTTATGAACAATAATAATTCAAGGTATAAAGTATTCAGGCATAGCTTAGGGAAAATAACAAGTGCCCTTTCTGGGGAAGATAGCTTTTGACTTAGTAATGCATAGGAGGGTTGTAGTTATGTCATTCCAAGAGGAGTCCCACCTTCAAGGGAAGTAGTAAGAAAAGACTTCCAGAAGGAAAAGGTTCTAGGGCAGAGGAACTTCTATGAGAGAGGGAGGAGATGTGAATAGAGAAGTAGGAGATGGTGATATGGTTTGGATTTGTATTGCCACCCAAATCTCATGTTCGGTTGTAATATCCAGTGCTGGATGTGGGGCCCTGATATGGTTTGGCTGTGTCCCCACCCAAATCTCATCTTGAATTTTAATTCCCATAATCCCCATGTGCCAAGAGAGGGACCCAGTGGAAGGTTGTTGGATAGTGGGGGTGGTTTCCCCCATACTGTTCTCATAATGGTGAGTGAGTTCTCACAAGATCAGATAAGTGTTTAGCCAGTTCTTCCCTCCTTTCTCACTGTGTCTTTTCTGACACCTTGTGAAGAAGGTGCCTGCTTCCCCTTCCGACACGATTGTAAGTTTCCTGAGGCCTCTCCAGCCATGCAGAACTGTAAGTCAATTAAACTTCCTTTGTTTATAAATTACCCAGTCTTGGGTAGTTCTTTTTTTTTTTTTTTTTTAGACGGAGTCTTGCTCAGTCGCCCAGGCTGGAGTACAGTGGCCCAATCTCGGCTCACTGCAAGCTCCGCCTCCCAGGTTCACACCATTCTCCTGCCTCAGCCTCCGGAGCAGCTGGGACTACAGGCGACCTCCACCACACCTGGCTAATTTTTTGTATTTTTAGTACAGACAGAGTTTCACCGTGTTAGTCAGTATTGTCTCAATCTCCTGACCATGTGATCCGCCCTCCTCAGCCTCCCAAAGTGCTGGAATTACAGGCGTGAGCCACCACGCCCAGCCAGGTAGTTCTTTATAGCAGTGTGAGAACAGGCTCATGCAGGTCTGGTGGAAGGTGATTGGATCATGGTGGCTGTTTCTCATGGTTTAAGAGCATCCCCCTTGATACTGTCATCATGATAGTGAATTCTTGTGAGATCTTGTTGTCTAAAAGTGTGTGGTACCTCCCCCATCTCTCTCATGGTCCTGCTCCTACCATGTCAGATGTATGCTCCCACTTTGCTTCCACCATGAGTAGAAACTCCCTGAGGCCTCCCCAGAAGCAGATGTGGCCATACTTCCTATACAGCCTGTAGAACGGTGAGCTAGTTCAACCTCTTTTCTTTGTACATTACTCAGTCTCAGGTATTTCATTATAACAGTGTGAGAATAGACTAAAACAGATGGATATTTCCTGTGAGGACATAGTCTAAAATAAAGCAGGCTTTAAGATCAGCTAGACTTGAATCCTGGCTTTGCTCCTACTAGCTACGTTATCTTGAGCAGGTAACTTAACCTCTAGGAGCTTCAGTGTATTCATCTGTAAAATGGAGTTAGTAATCGTAGTGACCTCAGCAAGTCATCATTCATCATTTCACCAAATACTCAGTGAACACATACCGGGGTCCTGGTATTGTTCTAGAAAATGGGATGCAACAGTAAACAAATCAGACAAAATCCCCCTGCCCTCATGGAGCCAACATTGTAACTGAGGGTTAAATGATGCATGTATGGTCAAGAGCTTAGCATAGTACCTAAATCATGGTAAAGCATTTTTCTTTATACTATTAAGGCAAGAAGGCACTGTGAGCAGGAAGAAGGGAGCTTGCAGTAGACAGGTGGGATCCTGACCCAGGATTTTTTTTGAGAGACCCTGAAAGTTGGTTGCCCCCATTCTTCATTTTATTTCTATCTTTCCATTGGCCTCTTTCATGCTGTTCCCTTTAAGTTATTCTCTGTTAATTCTGCCTCTTACAGGAGCTGGAGAACCATTCTTCTGCTTTTAAGCCACTAAAATTATTTAGGGCCTCTATGTAGAGCAAAGCCAGCTGGCCCTACTCATCTGAGCCTGGAAGCTCTACTGGGGAACCAGGGAGAGGGGCTGCTTCTGAGACATAGCCACATGCTCAGGAAAAAGTCCTTTATCCAGGGAAACTGCTGCTGTCCAGGAAGAAAACTTTTAGAGCTCAGACCATCTTTAGAGAGCATCTAATCCAACCCCCATTTCCATTGTACACAGAATACCAAGGAGGCAGCATTTGAAACAAGACTTGTCCATTATAAGAACTAAATTGCAAAGAGCAGGAAGTGCTGTTTCTGTCAGCCATGAACTGATGACCACCACACTCTAATTCCTAATATTAAAAAATTACTTTTTTTTTTTTTTTTTGAGACAGGTTCTCGCTCTGTCACCCAGGCTGGAGTGCAGTGGTGTGATCTCAGCTCACTGCAGCCTTCACCTCCTGGGCTCAAGCAATCCTCCCACTGCAGCCTCCAAAGAGGATGGGACCATAGACCACCATCAAGCTTGGCTAATTTTTGTATTTTTAGTGGAGATGGGGTTTTGCCATGTAGCCCAGGCTAGTCTCAAACTCCTGGGATCAAGCAATCCACCTGCCTCAGCCTCCTAAAGTGCTGATAACAGGTGTGAGCTACTGCTCTCAGCTAAAAAAAAAAAAAAAAAAAAAAAAAAAAAATGACGTTTTTGTAAACAATTGACACAACCAAGAATTGTTCTGTGGTCATCAGAGGAGAAGGGACCTTGTTGTTTTTAAGAAGCAAGGATGAAAACTTCATAGGTCCGTGAACTCAGGGAGTTAAGGGACATTAGAAAGAGGCTGCAGTATTTGTCCAGTAGAATATTTAGGATTGTTAAAACGTTCACAGTGTGTTCCCAAGGAAATTGAGGTATTATCTTTTAGACATGTAAGAGGAAATTATGTTGATCTTTGAGGTTCCATTTCTCTTCTACATTTGGAGAGACAGAAGCCCAGAAATGGGAAGAATTGCCAAGGTCACACAGCAATTAGGGGCAAACATAGCCACAAAATCAGGACTTCCAAATGGGTAACTCCCTGCCCTCCACCTCCATCCCTACCACATCAAACTTCTTGTTTTTGATTCAATCTATACCAATCAGGTAAGCTGGGAACTGATCCTCACATGATAATTACTGCTATGGGGTTAGGTTTTACTCTCATGCCAGGCTCCGTGCCATAGCACACTTGGTGAGTACAATCGCAAAACATCCTCTGTGGGAAGCCCAACTGTCAGCTCCCTTTTAGAGATGAGAAAACTGAGGCTCAGGGAAGTTTAAAAAAAAAAGCCCAAAATGATACAGTGAATAAATAGCAACAGTTTAAATTTGTGGTTTTTATTTATTATGTAAAAAGAAATCCCTAGTCATAAAAAGATAGAAAATAGACATCTCAAATATATATACGTTTAAACCCCAGGCACACATAAATATTGTTTGACTCACTCTGGAGTTTGCTTTTTAAAATTTTGTTAACTATATAGACTTACGTTTATAAGACTGTGATCATATGTCCATACAACTCTGCACCAGCTTCCTATTAAACCTAAGCATGTTCCATGTTTATTATACAGTCTTTGTAAACATCATTTCTGATAGCTGCATAATAGTCCGTGTAATGGAGATGCCAGAGGGACACTAGCAAGGCAAACAGTAGAAAGGAGGGAAACACAGAGAGAGAAAAGAAGGTAGAAGATTGACATTTAGAGGCAGAATGTAAATGAAAAAATATGAAAAAAAAGTTTGAAAGAAGCCTATGGAATCTGGCCCTTATCTGATTCATAAAGGGTTTTAGGCAGGTTTTTCAGAATGGCATGAGAATTCAGGGAAGAGCTGGGAGAGAAAGAATGGTGACCTGTTTACATTTCTAGTCTGGATTATTACAACAACCTGCTGACTCCATCCCCCAGCCTCAAGACTGTGACACAGGACAGGAAATTTCATTGTCTATGAGGCTGCCCCCTGTGCCCTCCACTGCTAGTCACCTGCAGAAAGCCCTCCCTGTTTCCTGCTCAATGAGCAGCCTCTCCCTCTACTCTGCTAGCTCTGGGTGCTTTGCCCATCCATGCAGGTATGGGGTACTGTATCAGTCCATATATATGCTACTGATAAAGACATACACAAGGCTGGGAAGAAAAAGAAGTTTAATTGGACTTACAGTTCCACATGGCTGGGGAGGCATCAGAATCATGATGGGAGGTGAAAGGCACTTCTTACATGGTGGCGGCAAGAGAAAATGAGGAAGAAACAAAAGCGGAAACCCCTGATAAACCCATCAGATCTCATGAGACTTATTCACTATCATGAGAATAGCATGGGAAAGACCAGCCCCCATGATTCAATTTTCTCCCCCTGGGTCCCTCCCACAACACATAGGAATTCTAGGAGATACAATTCAAGTTCAGATTTAGGTGGTGACACAGCCAAACCATATCCGGCACTATCTTGGGGCTAGTACCATATCTCCCATGTTTATGCCAGAGTCCCAGGGCCTAACACAGTACCAGATCCATAGAAGGTGCTCAGAATAATTTTACAAACTTTTATAATTAACCAATTACATGATCAATTAGTTAACAGGCTACTTCACCTTTCCATTCCACCTTTTTCTCCTCTGCAGTATTTATAAGTCATTAATGTACATAGGAATCCTCTGGGGACCAGAACATGGCAAGTTGCAGATTCTTATTTAGAGGGTTTGGGATGAGGCCTGGGATTCTGCATTTCTAACAAATTATGAGGAAAAAGCTATTCCTCTTTAAGACACAAGTTCAGAAATTCTATTGTCTCCAGACCCAAAAGTTTTTACCTCCTATGCTTTAACGCATTCATTTATTCACTGAGTAAACATTGATGGGTCATCTATAGTAATCTAAGCCCTGTGCATGGAATGGGGGGCTCAATCATGATCCAAGTAGACATGGACCCTGCCCTCTTAGAGCTTATGGTCTAGTGGGCGGGAGCTGACATTAACTTAAAAACTCACCAATTATTAATACTTGCAAACTGAGCTATGTGCCAGGGAGGAAAGTAGTGCAATGTTATGAGAGTTCACTGGGATCAAGGGACCTATGGAGATGGTTGGACAGCTTTTTTGAGAAAGTCACAGCTGATCTAACATCTACAGGATGAGCAGGAGTAAAGGGAAAGGAGGTGAGAAAAAGCACTTGGGGCAGAAGGAACAACATGCACAGACTGTGTGCAGTAAGAACGTGATGAATATGAATGGGGTCTTTGCAATCCACAGGAGCCCACAAGACTTCCCTGTCACTTAAGCAAAATAATGAGAGGAGAAAAAAAAAAATCTCCATGGAGGTTTTTTCCAGCCCCAATGGCTGGAACAATAACATTTCTTAAACTCTTATAGAATCTTGGATCAATGGGAAAGATGGGGATAGAAGTGAGAAAGGGAAGACCAACTACATTCATATTGGTTTTGTTTTTTTTGTTTTTGTTTTTTTTGAGACTGGGTCTCACCCTGTCACCCAGGCTGGAGTTCAGTGGCACAATCTTGGCTCACTGCGACCTCTGCCTCCCAGGCTCAAGCAATCTCAGCCTCCCAAGTAGCTGGGGCCACAGGCACACACCACCACACCTAGTTAATTTTAGTAATTTTTGTAGAGACGAGTCTCACTTTGTTGCTGGTCTCAAACTCCTGAGCTCAAGCAATCTGCCCACCTTGGCCTCCCAAAGTGGTGGGATTACAGGCATGAGCCACCGCACCTGGCCCATATCTTTCTACTATAGGAGGAAACGGAATGTAGGCCAAAGGGTCCAGGTGTTGGTGTCAGACGGCCAAAGACCTGAATTTAAAATTTTGCCTCTATCACTTAACACTGATCTTGGGCAAGGTGTTTACACCTTTCTGAGCTTATTTTCCTCACCTGTAAGATGGAAACAATCATATAGTAACCATCTTGCATGGCTGTGATGAGACATTTCTGAGCTAATTTGGACAAAGTTGCTACTCTGTGAATTTTCACTCTCTCTCCCAGCCTTCCTACCACAAGACTTTGGGTGTCTGAGGAGATGTGATCTTGCTTTGACGGCTCAACACTTTTCACTGATGGTGGGCCTTTCATGGTCAGGGACAGACAACAACATGAAACCCCAACATGTGGAAATAAGGCTACATTCTAGAGGAAAACCTGCATCTTGACTCACCACACTTCCAACACCGAATGTAGGGATTGTTTTCCCCACACCAACCAGTTTTCTAACTCTCTGGACACCAGCTAAGTGTCCTGCAATTTAATTCAGTTCTGACAAAAACTCCATGTGGGTTTGAAATCTTAGTCCCAGAAGGCTGCCCTCACTTCAGACACCTGACACAAGTATCCTCACAGTTCCCTCTGACTTGGCTACAAATTCAGGGGTACCCATAACCCCACTGCAAGCCACTTTCCACCTCACTCCCCATCCAGGTTCAATAATTTGTCAGAACAGGTCACAAAACTCAGGGAAATATTTACTTTGATTTTTACTGGTTTATTCTAAAGGATGCAGATGAACAGACAGATGAAGAAGTACATAGGGTGAGGTCCAGAAAAATCCCAAGTGCAGGAGCTTCTGTCCCCATGCAATTGGGGTGCACCACCCTCCAGGCACATGGATGCATCCACCAACTCAGATACTCTTCAGGCCCTGCAGCTTAAGGATTTTTATGGAAGCTTCATCATGTAGCCAAGATTGACGTGATTAACTCTCCAGCTCCTCTTCTCTTCCCAGATAATGGGGAGTTGAGGCTGAAAGTTCCAAGTTTCTAATCATGGCTTGCCCTTTCTGGTGACCAGCTCCCATCCTGAAGCTATCCAGGAGCCCACCAAGAATCACCTCATTAAAACAAAATATGCTCTTACCAGTCAGGACATTACAAGGGTTTTGGGAGCTCTATGTCAGGAACTTGAGGCAGAGGCCAAATACATAGTTCTTATTATGTCCACACCTCCTCAGGAGTAAACAGTGAAAAGTCAACTTTGAGACCTTGTGCTGATGTGCTAGTCTGCAAAAGCCTCTTCTCAAGAAGTTTGTCCATGACCATGGCCATGAGAACTTTTTGGTCTTTTAGGGAGTCTAGAGTCACTGCTACAGACATGTTAAGATATCAGCCCAGATATTTGCCTTGTATTCAATGGCATTGACATATCTTAATGGGGACTGCTCCCCAGGGCAAGAGAGGGCAGTGTGTTCTGTCAAAATGAGGCATCCCTAAGAAAAGTTTGCAAAGAACGCTCACATTTTGGGAGAAGGGGCTGTGGAGCTGCGCACTAATCCTGGGCTCCTCCTGTGTGAATTTGAAGGCTGAAGTATCCTAAGGCAGCATCTGGAGGTTGAATACCAGGCAGACCTGAGGCCAGAGCTCAGCTTCAGCCTTTACTGGTTTTATGACTTTGAGCTGGTGATTGCTTCTCACAGAGCCTTAGTTAGCTCATCTACAAAATGGGGATCCCAGGATCCACTTTGAGGTGCAGTGGGAGGGATTAAATTAGCCAGCGAACATTAAACCTCTCCAGAGTGCTCTGCCTTAGGAGGTGCCATTACTGCTGTGGCAGCTGCCAGTGACATCTGGCATAATTCTTGGTCCTGCCACCCAGGGTTGGGTGGCATAAATTCCTATCCTCTTCCCTATCTGAGCCTCAGATGTGAAGATCTGTACAGTGGGCTTCTCAGGACCACCTCGTGAAGACTGAGATTGAGATTGTAAAAATAATAATAATAATAATAATAATAATAAAACACTTTACAGTGTCTGGCACAGAGTAGGACCTCAGCAAAGGGTCACTCTATTATTTTACAAATGCTGTTATTATTATTATTACTCAGTCAACAAGGACTGGGATATGCTCAGCTTAGAATTGACTTACATGACCAAAAGACTCAGGAATTAGATGCATTCTCCTGAAGTTCAGAGCTGTTGTCCTTCAAGCCACTGAAGTTCTATTTAGACCATTTATTCTATTCCCATTTTGCAGATGAAGCACTGGGGCCCAGAAAAGAGAAGTGTCTTTCCCATGTTCACATAGCTAGTCAGTAACAGCCTGCACTGAACCTGATTGCAGCCCTGTGCTCTGCCATGCCACAGCAACTCTCCTTCAGCTTCTTTCCTAGTATTCAAGAACCTCGTCCCCATAGCACGAGTTCTTCTAGCCATATCCTCTGCTGCTTCCCTAACAAGACCAGCTCACCTTCTCTACTTACTATTAATTAAAACATTTCATATTTCCAGGCTCCACACCTTTGCCTATGCTGTTCTCTCTATCTAGAATGCCTACTCCACTCCTTACCTAAGGAAACTATCACCAATCTGTTCCTTTTCTTGTCTTTGGGGCTCTGGAGCTAGAAACATACTCACAGAGGAAACCATAAGTGAATGTGAATTTTCTGATTCTTCCAAAGTCTTGTGCCACCCCATAATTTCCATGAGGACTGAACAGAAAGGAACTTGGTCCATGTGGCTCCACTCACCTTCTCACACATGCCTGAGAGTTACGAGCAGTGTAGATTACTTTAATGACAGTATTACTTCCAACTGCGTCTCTCCCATCTGTTCTTCCCCAATTACGAATGCAGAAACCCAGCATGTGTCTCCATTCTGGCAGTAGAGAATGAAATATAAGTGCTATAAAAGGGAGTATATTCTTTGAACAATACAGTTGGCACCTGTGAAGCTTGCCTTGCATTTCAGATCCTTCTGCATCTTCAAGAGGGAGCTGGAGCCTCCTTTTAGAAAAGGCTGCAGCATGCCCAAATCATCCTTCCCCTTCCCTCAAACCCAGGGGTACCAAGAAATGACAAAGCCAGCGGGGTTTCATGGGAATCAGGAAAGAGCCTGGAGTTCTTGTGGAAATGGCCCAAGCCAAGGTGATGAGAAAACAGAATTAATAAGGGAGTCTATTTGCCACATCAAATGCACTAAGTGGGGGTTGAGGCTGAGAGAGATTAGAAAAAGCAGCCTCCATGGATATAAGCAGAATTTTGAAATCCAGAGGTACGTCAGAGAAAGTAAAAGGAGTGTGTTCTCATTCTTATTTTGCATATGAGAAACCAAAGGCTCAGAAATGTTAAGTTACCTGGATAAGGCCAGGTGTGGTTGCTCATGTCTGTAGTTCCAGCAGTTTGGGAGGCTGAAGTGGGTGGATCACTTGAGGTCAGGAGTTCAAAACCAGCCTGCCCAATATGGCGAAACTCTGTTTCTACTGAAGATGCAAAAATTAGCCATGTGTTGTGGCGCATGCCAGGAGTCCCAGCTACCTGGGAGGCTGAGGCAGGAGAATCACTTAAACCCAGGAGGCAGAGGTTGCCGTGAGCCGAGCCAAGATCACACCACTGCACTCCAGCCTGGGCGACAGAGTGAGACTCCATCTCAAAATAATAATAATAATAATAATAATTACCTGGATGAGATCTCACAGCAAGGAAGAAGGAAGTGCAGGCCTGAGTTCAAACCTAATACAGTATGAAGTTGATGTTCTTAACCGCCATGGTACCCCCACTTAGAGTGAACCCACCTCACGAGCCCCAGCCACAGATGAATTGACATCCCTACCTGCATACCCATGCAAAGCAAAACCCAAGCTTGCATCTCTTACGTCTGCCACAGCAATAAACAGGATTAGATGCAGAAAAGAAAATAATGAAAGGGCAGCCGAGTCCCAGATTTCAGAAAACAAATCATTCTCCGGATGAAATACACTTCAGGGGGAAGAAATCCCTAAATGTTTTATTAAAGGAATTCAACAACTACAAATATTAACAGCAAGGCTATGAATTATTTAAAATTCAACTACCTAAACCAGCCTATAAATTAAACATGAGAAGTTCTTGTCAGAAAGAGAGAGGCTGGGTGAGCTCCCAGTTCTTAGCACTGAGAATGAAGAAGGCGGACCTTGTGTTTTCTGAGCACCTACTGGGTGCCAACTGCTTTGCTTTTCTCACTTTCCAGTTGGAATCTGACTCTAAGCCTAGGAAAGAGATATTATGGGTTGCATGGTACAGTTGCAAGAAGCCAAAAGTTTGAGACAGAAAGTGGTTTCTCCACACTCACAGTTAAGTAATAGGGGAACTAAGGTTCAGCCAATGTTTGCATGGATTCAAAGCAATCTCTTTCCACTGTGCCAGGCTGCCTTGCAGCTGGAGGACACATGTAGGTGTAAAAGCAGAAAGCAGAGACCTTAGACACAGTCACATTGAATAGAGGAGAATAACCTGCAGATTCCAGTGCCCTGACCCATCACAGAGAAGCAAAGCTTCCTGGAGTTAGAATGCCAGGGAGTTAGTCACACACTTGTCATTGTTGTTGTTTCTAGGCAAGTTTTTTTTTTAACTAATTTTAGATTTATAGAAAAATTACAGAGATAATAATACACAGAGGTTTTGTTTGTTTGTTTGTTTGTTTGAGGTGGAGTTTCTCTCTGCTGCCAAGGCTGGAGTGCAGTGGCGCAATCTTGGCTCACTGCAAGCTCCCCACTGGGTTCACGTCATTCTCCTGCCTCAGCCTCCCAGACAACAGGCGCCTGCCACCACGCCTGGCTAACTTTTTTGTATTTTTAGTAGGACGGGGTTTCACCATGTTAGCCAGGATGTTCTCGATCTCCTGACCTCGTGATCCGCCTGCCTCGGCCTCCCAAAGTGCTGGGATTACAAGCGTGAGCCACCGCGCATAAACCACCCATTTTCTTTTAATGTTAACAACTTACTTTACCGTGATACAGTTGTAAAAACTAAGAAACCAGCATTGGTGCTGTACAATTAATTAAATTCCAGACCTTATTTGAATTTCACCAGTTTTTCCACTAATATCCTCTTTCTGTTCCAGAGTCCAATCCAAGATACTATAATTACTTTTACTTATTATGTCTTCTTAGTTTTTTCTGGCCAGAGACAGTTTTTCAGTCTTCATTTGTTTGCCATGACCTTGAGAGTTTTAAGTAAAACTGGTCAGACATTTTGTAGAATGTTCCTCAATCTGGGTAATATAATTTTTACCAGCTGTGTGTCAATGGATAAGCGTCTTGATCTTTCTTAAACTTTCTTCCCATGCTGTGAGTATGATTAAATAAGATAAAGCATGGAAAGCTCTTATCCTGGGCAGGCACTCTTAGCCATCAGGATCATTATTCCGTGGGATGGCTCTTACTCGCTTGCGAATGAAGATGCTATGGAGTAATTTTGTCTGATATACTGGAGGGCATCAGGTTGCTTTGCTATAAAAATCACAGAATCACAAAAGAAGAAGAAGGACTAGTAGGATCATTTGGTCTGACTTTCCATTGCTACTTGAATACCTGTTATAAGGCAGGTACCTCTGGTGATAAGGCAGATGCTGCTTTATAAAGTGCTCAAGCCATCTTTGAGCTGCTCAGACTGGTCTCGCTCTACCCTACTTCTAGTAGGATTCGTAAGAATTCCAGTCCGCTCACTCTTACTTTGTAGAATGACTATTTCATCCCTTCTCTCCATGCAAAACTCCAGCAGCCTCCCACTGTCACCCTCTTAACAGATATCCTTGCTTTTTATTGCACTGAGAAAATATAAGTAATGAGAAGAATCAAGTCTATTAACTACTGGCATCCACACCCTTCTTTTCTGGTTTTTTTTCTTTTATGATGGGCACTCTTCCTGTGTCTGTTTAAGTCCAGTCCCTCAACTCAGGCAAAGGTGGATTTACCAGAAGCCTCAGCTTCAGGATCCTCCACTTCCGGCCCCAGCCAGTGCTGAAGGTTACTGAGGGTTGTAGAATGTTAAAGATGGGGGTTGTAATCAGGAACGTTTGTATGTAAGCATGTCAAGTAAATAACCTAAAGCAATGGTTTTTAAGGTAGTGGTGGGCGATGTCTGGAAACATCTTTGGTTGTCATAATTTGGGAGGTGCTACTGGCACCTAGTGGGTAGATGACAGGGATGCTGCTAAATCCTATCATGCATGGGACAGTCCCCTACAAAGGATTATCTGACCCAAAATGCCAGTCTTGCAGAGGTTAAGAAATCCTAGCTTAAAGAGGTTTCAGAAGAAAGATACACGCATCTTTAAAGTGCTGTTGATTTGTCATGATTTCTCTTCTTGTACTAAATAAATATTCAATTCTATGCCTAATTTTTGAATTTATAACTTTGTATTCTTTTTTCTTAAAGAGGACTCTTCAAATTGCATTAGCTCAGGCCCCAAAAAATTTGGACTGTACTTGTATTCAGGCCCTAGACATTCCTTTCACCATGGTGGGCTTTGCTCCTGCAATTTCTCCCCTCAACTGGGTCATGCCTATTTTGGTCCAGAGAGTTACCTGTTTGCACCATCTTCAATTCCTTGCCTTCTTTCTGCCTTGATTCCCCTTCCACCAGGGCTTTCATTCTTCCCCTGTCTCCCAGGAATATTATAAAATCTCGTCGTTGATGTTCCCAATGACCTCCATCTGGCCAAATCCAATGACCAATTCTCAGTTTCCATTTGCTGAATGCTTTCTCTCATATAAAATAGCTGGTCACTCCTTCCTGTTAGAAATCTTTTTGTTTGTTTGTTTTTAATTTGGCTTCGAAGACAACACTCTTTACTGGTTTTCTGCCTACCTCACAGGCAGCTCACTCTCCCTGCTATATCCTCCCTTCTTTCTGACCTCTGTGTGTTAGAGGGCACCAAGGTGCAATCCTGAGACCTCTCACTCCC
The DNA here is from genome assembly GCF_028858775.2 of Pan troglodytes. Taxonomy (NCBI): domain Eukaryota; kingdom Metazoa; phylum Chordata; class Mammalia; order Primates; family Hominidae; genus Pan; species Pan troglodytes. Next base: position 21,532,258 of record NC_072409.2, read on the forward strand.
CAGGTGATTTCATTCAATGCTGAGGTTTTAAATGCCAATAGCTCTAGCCCCAATCTCATCGTAAATGCCTCCATTTGGACAGCTAATGGACATCTCAAACGTACCATGTCTGACACGGAACTCATTATTCCCTCAACTCGTTTCTCCCACAGTCTTCCCTACACTGGAAATTGAACCAACATGCATCCTATTACTCAGGCCAAAACACTTGGAGTTATCCTTGACTAGTTCTGTCTCTCACACCCACAGTCAAACCATCAGCATATCCTGTCAGCTCCAACTTGAAAATGCAGCAATTTTTCAAGTATGTCTCAACACACTCAATCATTCTCCTAGTGCAAGCCATCATCATCACTGACCTTGGAAGATGGTGACCTCTTGACTGGCCCATCTCTAACCCATCTCTAACACACGCCTCTGACCCATCTCTAACACAATCCATTCTCCATCTCTGCACAATATCTGGAATTATCAACTTAAAATAAAAATCAGATCATTTCACCTCCTGCCCAAATGTCTCCCTGCCATGGCTTTTTTAGCACATTTAGAATGAATCCAGTGTCCTCCCCACTACCTATGAAGTCCTTTCTGATCTGACCCCTGCCTACTTTTACCAATTCCTACCATCATCCCACTCCAGTCCCTCGCCTGTTTGTTGTCCTTCTAGCACTCCATGCTTAGTTTTGCTTCAGGGCCTTTGCCTTTCCCGTTTCCTCATCAGGAAATACACTTCACCCAGATGTACAAGTAACTAGCCCTATCACTTCACCCAGGTCTCCTGAATCTACTTCATGCATGTGTATGTCATAATCTATAATGTACATATTATACATGCATACATTATAATGCCACACATGGTATAGGCACATGATATGCATCTCTGCATACACAGCTTCTCAAACAGAAAATAGTGGCTGCTCTGAACAATGAAAAGGAAGTGTCAAATGTGGGCTAATTCTCACCCTGCTCTTTCCCCACCTCTCTCTGTAGTTTGATGCCAGTTGATTTTGTCTTCCTTCTGGAGACACACAGAACAAGGTTCTCCTTTGGCTCTGTGAGAGCCTTTCAAGAAAGGAAACAACCAGAATAAAAACAGAAAGCTTTCTTGATCCAGGCTAATGATGGTGGTGGTGACCATCATGTTTTTATGGTGAGGAAGAGGTTGGAAATGATAGCCTCCATTTATTGAGTCAATTGTCTGGCAGGTTCTGTACTAAGAATTTATAAATCATTACTCCATTTAATACTCATAGTAATTCTGTGAGGTGGGTCTTTTTTCCCCATTTTACAGATGAGGAAAAGGCTGACTTAGAGAAAAACTACAACTCACTTGGGCTTACAGAGCAAACAAGTGGCAGAACTGAAACCTGCCCTTATCTGATAAACCCTAAAGTCTATTTTAGTCTTACCCAAGCTCCTTTTATCTTTCTCTCCCTTTCTGAAAATGTTGACTCAAATTTGTTAACCTAGAGGATGTGTGGAAGAATTTGGACCACAACCCATCCAGATCTATAGACTGTGTCATTTCTTTTCGCCCACACGCCTCACCCTGCAAGCCTTTATGCTTCAGGTTTGAGATTCCAGAGCCAGAGATCCTGCCTCTCAAAATGTGAGGGGTGAGGCTATCCGCATTTAGCTAATAACTCAGTTCTGGCTATTCTTGAGAGCTGACCTAGTCTTACTGTTGGGTGTGGTTGCCTCCAAACGATGCCTCCTACAGCCTTCAGTAATGAGCAAGACAGAACCTCTAAGGCTGTCAGCATCTTACTAGGGGGAATTTGAGGCCCAGGAGGCTTCGGACCCACGTCCTGCAGCACCTTACCTCCCGCCTTCTGTCATCCTCCATTCCCTCCCATTTCCGCCCATCCTTCACCACCTCCACCACATTTTGTTTTCTAGCTCCAATGGTAATGATCTTGCTCTTACATAGCCCCTTTCTGCCAAATAGATCCCTGAGCATGGTACAGGTGTTGGTAACGGATATTACCCGCCATCCGTCTTTCTTAATCACACTCTGCTCCTGAAATGCAGCCACTTCTAGAGTGAAATATAGCCCCCATTTAGGCTTGCTTAACACCAATGGGAGAGCCCATGAAGGCAGGTCTGCCTTTCCAGACAAAGGTGCAGCACACTCCGAAACAGAGGTCAGAAGCTTTTCCTGGATCTGGGATTTGAGCAAGCTGTCACTTCTTGGAGCCTGCCTCGGACACTTCCCTGAGGGGTTGTCTCATACTCTCTGATGTGCCTCCGGGCCAGTACTGAAAACTGAGGTGTCTTGGCTTCTGAGGAAAGCCTGAGACACAGGCTTCTAAGCTGCAGTGAGAGAAATTCACTACCCAGCTCTGCTGCTGCAGGCCAGGGAAAAGGGAACGGGTCCCCCACATTACTGACTCTACAACCTACTCTTCTTAAACAATCAGTAAACACACACTGTGGGTCCTACTCCATGTTTCACACTTTGTAGCTGAGTGATCTCATACAATTCTCTTAAGCCCTTTGAATCCTAGTGTATCATCTACATAAAGGGAATCATAGTCCTAGCTGAAGGGGTTGTTCTGAGAGTCAGATGAGAAAATGAATGCAATGCTCGTAGTAAAGATTACATAATAGTTGCTCAATAAAGGTTAGCAATTGTTACTGTAAGATAATTAATGGACAAATACTACACAGGGAAATGAGCTAGAAAAATATTAATAGAGACATTTTAAGGGGCTATAGATTTCATGATATTTATTGATATAATAATAATATAAAACTCTAACTTCAAGGTATTAGGTTGGCACAAAAGTAATTGCGATATTTTGCTGGTTGAATTACCTCAAGTCTTTCCCTCCATATTCTGATTCTGGGCTGACATTTCCCCTTCAACCCATCTCAACTCACACTCCCTGAGTAGTCACCAAATACCAGACTCTGAGGTACAAAAACAAACAAACCAAAAAACAAAAACAAAAACAAGGTCCAGAAGCTGTCTCCTAGAAGCTGACAGTCTATAGGTGGTGAGGGGCACATAAGAAAACCATTCTTCTTTTACTTTAAAAGATTAGACTAGAGCAACAGTATTTAACATAGGGCTGCCCGGACACCTGGCATTCCATGGGCGTTGGGAAGAGTGGAATGAGAGAAGGGTCTTCTGTCCATGGAAGGGGGAAAGAGAAAAGTGTCTGGGGGGCTGGAATCTCAGTTCCCCACTCCCATCCTGCTTCTCCCGAAAAGCACAGCTTTGCTTTCTTCAGTTTCCTATGTCCAGATTCCACATAAAGTCACGTTTCCTTTGAAAGGTTCTGCCTTTTGTTTTTCCCTAACATTGAACAAAAAGGTTCCTCTCGTTCCTTTCTGGGCCACTGTCCCAGGATTTGGTCCTCAAGTGTGACTATCTTGCACACCATCCACTCTTTTTGATCCTTATCACTTATGTTATTTAGTAGCTCAGGTGAATTTGGGCTTCTTGTCTTCCCAAGAGCCTGTGAATTCTTTGGGGGCAGGGTCCTTGCAACCTTCCCTGGTCATCTCGAGCCCCAAGCACTGAGCCTGAGGCACAGGAGGTCTCTCCTCTGGCTTTGGCAGAAATCTAAGGCCTAGAGGGTCAGTGGAGAACAGGAACCTGCTGCTTCTCCAAGGCTGTGAAGGGCACAAGTGCAAAGGGGAAAATGGGGAAACAAAGCTTTAGAGAGACAGAGAAAGCATTTTCCACATCTCTGAATGAGGATGTCTGACTCCTAGGCTCTTAAACGGCACACCCCCCGCCCCCCCCCCAAAAAAAAAAAAAAAAACAGGAATCACTTACTGCTGTGCTTCCCTGTGTATCTGGGTGCCCTGAGCACCGTGAATATTGGAGGTCTACCCTTAAGCCACCCACTCTTTCAAGGAAATTCAGTAAATCTAAATTTGAGCCTCACCTTCCAGGTTGTTATGAAGGTATATTTGTCATTGTAAGAGCATAAAACACATTTAGTGTCTTGTTACTTTAATATATAGCTTTCCATTATTTAGTCTTATTGTACTAGGCATCTATTTGTTCTCTTGCCCTGGGCACTGTGAGTGTGAGGGGCGGGCCCGTCTGCTTAGGAAGACAAAGGCAAGTGACTGAGTGTAAGGCACATGAAGGAGACCGACCTGGCCTTTCCTGCCTGTGTCCAAATACTCCCTTCTATACTAACGAAAGGGTAGCATGGTTAAGAGGATAAAGACTGTGTGTTGGGGTGTAGTGATTGGCTCTCCTGCATTCAGGACACGCTGCTTTCTTGGCGGATTCGTCAGGCCCTTCGTCTCCTTTTATATCCTGTGCATGTCTTGGTAAAGTGCTAAGTGTTTTGTGCCGTTACAAATGCCGCTTTTGTATCACACCAACTCCTGCTGGTGGCTCCTGGCAGCATACAATAGGTTGTACACTTATTTCCGCTAGGACATTTCAAAAGGAGCACACGCTCTTCTGTACAGGAAAATCTGCCTCCCCACCCACCCGCAGCCCCTCCAGAAGTGAAGCCCAAGATCAGCTCCCTGGGCAGTCTTTTCAGTTTCCTCAAATAGCCAAGACTCTAAGGAAGGAGGGGGAGACAAGAGGCTCCCAAGGCTGGGAGTGGAGAGGGTTTCAGAAGGCCAGGCCTGCTCCTCATTCTCTGCCAAAAAATAGGACCACAGAGGGGCCTTTGGAGGACTTGGAGGAGAGTTGGGGGTGGGGAGGGTGGAAGGGCATTTGGCCTGGGCCTCATAGTCACAAATGGCTGCAAACATAGAGCTGTAACGTTACCACCAAATGAATTTCTAGAGTGCACAGCCACTGTACACTCCAGAAAGATTGAGAGATGTTCATCACGCAGCCTTAATCTTGAGTTTTATTTTTGTAATCCTGTTTGTCGTGAATTTCTTAAGAAATGGAAATGGCCTAGGTCTTTCTGCTGTACAAAACAGACATAGATACCATTCAACAGGTGGATTAATAATAACTGACACTTCTATAGCACTCCACCTATGCCAAGTGCCATTCTTCGTGGTTTACATGTATTAATGAACTCATTTGATCCTTGTGATTCCAACCTTCTAAGATGGGTAACATCATTATTCCTCTTTTACAGATGAAGAAACTAAAGCCCACAGGGCTCAAGTAAATTGTCTGAGGTCCCATAGGTAGTAGGCAACATAGCCGGGATTGGAGAGCAGGCAGTCTGGCTCCCAGGACAGGACTTGAACCACAACACAGTACAGCCTCTTCAATATGAACAGCCTGACCAGACTGTGAGTGTCATTCTGCGGTCCCACCTGCCACCTCATGGTTATTCCTCAGACTGTCTGTGTCCTACCCCATCAGGCAGCCCTTTGAGACTGTCTGCCACTAGGACATAGGAGCCTTCTGCAGCCTTAACCCCTGATGCTCCTGTGTCCTGGAGAGACACACTTCCCAGAGCTGCTCAATTTCTACCGTATGTATGCCAGGCCCTGTGGTAGGCCTTAGAGCTGCACCAGAAGCAAGGGAGTCTCTACTCCTGTCCTCACCCATGTGCAGTTGAATGAGAGGGACATACAACACTCACATTCTGGCATGATTCTGGCAAGGATGGTAGAAGGATGGGGACCCTGTGGCGCACAGCAGAAACTCTCAACCCTGGGAGACTAGGGGAGGCTTTCAGATGCAACTAATGATCTGAGACATGAACATTGATCAGGCATTGGAAAGCCCAAAAGCTGAGGGAGGGGTGTGTTCCTGGCAGAGACTAGAAGGCAAGTGAGAGCTGGCCCCTTCTTGCCCATCTGCTATGCCAGTCCCCTCTGAAGCACATCCCCAGGGCATCAGCCTGATGTAGAGGTAAACAGGCCTTTTCGGACCTCTTTCCTTTGGGCCTCAGGCCTCTGCATGGAAAAAAACAAATGTCAAACTATTAATACAGTCTCATGACTCTCACATGCCACACCCTGGGCTGAGCTCTTTCCCTATATCATCTCATTTAGTCCATCTCAACAAGGAACCTAAGGCCCAGAGAGAGAGTATGTCTCATATCCAGAAGAGGAGGAGGTGGGTTCAGCACCCAGGCCAGGATATGTCCAAGTTTTGCTATAGAAGTGTCAGTTATTATTAATTCACCTGTTGAGTGGTATCTATGTCTGTTTTCTACAGCAGAAAGTCCTGGGCCATTTCCATTTCTTAAGAGACCCTAACACTCAAGGTCACATTGCAAGAGGTACGTGTGAGATGGGAGATACTGTTGTGGCCAGCTTTGGAAAATCCAACTGGTTGCAAATATCCACTATGTACTAGGTACTAATGCTAAATAAACATCAGTATATAAAACGAAGATCTCTGCCAACAACGATTTTACATTCTAGGGGGAGAAGACAGAAAATAGCATGATAAACAGGTAAATTATATAGTAGATTCGAGGTAATAAGTGCCATAAAATTACAGCAGGGTAAAATTACAGCAGGGGCTTAAGAGTGATGATGGTGGGGTGAGAGCCACAGTTTTAGGTAGAAGAATCAGGGAAGCTCTCCCAAGAATACAGTATTTGGGCAAATAAAAAGGAGGAGGAGGAAGTGAAGAGGCGGAGGAGTGCAGCATATGGATGTCTGGAAAATATCATTCCAAAGATAACAGCAGCAAGTGCAAAGGCCCTGAGGCAGAGAATCCCTGGTGTTTCAAGAGACAGAGTTGGGGGAAGTAATGGGAGATGTGGTCAAAGTGGTAATGGATGGTCAGATCCTATTGGGCTCTTCAAAGACATGGGAATAGCCTTAACTTTTACTTTTAAAGAAGTAAAAAGTTGTAAAGTAAAGAAGTAAAAAAACATTTACTCATGGAAGCCAGTGGAAGGCTTTAAACAGATAAGGAACAGTATCTACCCTAAGTTTCAAAAGGAATCCTCTGGCAGCTTTGTTGAGGATAGACTTATATTAATCAGGGTTCTCTAGAAAAAGCAGAACCAAAAGGATATACAGTCATGCATCGATTAACAACAGGGATATCTTCTGAGAAATGTACCATTAGGCGATTCTGTCATTGTGACAACATCCTAGATTATACTACACAAACCCAGATAGTATAGCCTAGTGCACACCTAGTTATGTGACACAGCCTATTGTTCCTGGGCTATAAACCTATACAGCAGATTGCTGTACTGAATACTGTAGGCAATTGTAACACAATGGTATTTGTGTATCTAAGCATAGAAAATGTACACCAAAATATGGTATATTTTTTACTTTATAAAATTTTCATTTTTCAAACTTTACACTTTTATGTAACACATCTTGAAACACAAACACATTGTACAGCTGTACAAAAATATTTTCTTTCTTTATATGTTTATTCTATAAAGCTTTTTTCTATTTTTATTTTTTAAACTTTTCTTGTTAAAAACTAAGGCACAAATGCACGTATTAGCCTAGGTTTCCACAGGGTCAGGATCATTAATATCACTGTCTTCCACCTCCATATCTTTTCCCACTGGAAAGTCTTCTGGGGCAGTAACACATATGGAGCTGTCATCTCCTATGGTAACAGTGCCTTCTTCTGAAATACCTCCTGAAGGACATGCCTGAGGCTCTATAACAGTTAACTTTTATTTTATTTTATTTCATTTTATATTATGTTTGTTTCTATATTTATTTATTTATTTGAGACAAGAGTCTCACTCTGCCACCCAGGCTTGAGTGCAGTGGCATGATCTTGGCTCACTGCAACCTCTGCCTCCTGGGTTCAAGTAATTCTGCCTCAGCCTCCTGAGTAGCTGGGATTATAGGCATGTACCACCACGCCTGGCTAATTTTTGTATTTTCAATAGAGACAGCATTTCACCATGTTGGCCAGGCTGGCCTGGAACTCCTGACCTCGGGTGATCTTGGCCTCCCAAATTGCTGGGATTACAGGCGTGAGCCACCGTGCCCGGCTTATAACAGTTAACTTTTAAAAGATATAAGTAGGAATATACTCTAAAATAACAATCAATAGTATACTATAATAAATACATAAACCAGTAACATAGTCATGTATTATTATTATCAACTATTATATACTGCACATTAATTGTATGTGCTATACTCTTATATAACTGGCAGTTCAGTAAGTTTGTTTATACCAGCATGACCACAAACAGGTGATTAATGCATTGTTACAATGTTATGCAGACTGTCGCAATGTCATTAAGCAACAGGAATTTTTCAGCTCCATTATGATCTCAGCTCACTGCTGCCTCAACCTCTTAAACTCAGGCAACCCTCTACCTCAGCTGCCTGAATACCTGGGACTACAGCCATATGCCACTATGTCTGGCTAATTATAAATTATTTTTTTTCTGTAGCAATGAGGTTTTACTGTGTTACCCAGGCTGGTCTCAAACTCCTGGGCTCAAATGATCCTCCCACCTCAGCCTCCTTATGGGTGTAAGCCACTGCACCCAGCCTTCCAAAATAATTTTAAAGGACCACTGTCATATATGCAATGCGTTATTGACTGGGCATACGGGCATATAAGGTGAGTTAAAGTAAAAATGGCCATATGAATAATGCAGCTTTCACACACTTGCACACGCACACACACACACACACACACACACACACAAAATCAGTAGCCAGAAATAGGATTTGGAGTCGGAATTTAGGTAAAATTGCAACCACAGCCACTCATTCTATGTTTAACTTTGAACAAATTTTTCACATTTCTTTCTTCATTTTTAGGAAGTCCAGTTTAAAAAAAGAAAGAAAGAAATTCTTGGATATGGTAAAACGTTTTACCCCCTGGCAAGCCGGGAGAAGCTTATGGCAAAAATAAAATAAAACCCGTAGAGAAGCAGTCTCCTTATTGCTTTACAAAGTAAATGTGCTGTCCCCTCCCACTTATTTCCTGTGGAGCCTGACAACCAAACGAAGGTGGAGGGAGAAGAAAGAGGGGGGCAGGAAAGAGGGAGATGGAGAAGGGAGGGAGGAAGCAGGTGAGGTGATGGCTTAGTTCCTCTTCATCCTTCCTGCAGGATGAGCTGGAACCAATGGTAGGCTTCCTGCCTTGTCTCCATTCTGTGTGTGCTGCCTTGAAGAATCGGTCTGACTTCTTACTTTAGATCATTTCAGAGGGCTCTATTTTTTCTCTCTGACTTGTACTTTAATTTTTAAACTTTTCATTTCTGAGGGTTAAGCCTAGGAATATAGCTCTCAATAAGAAAAAATCCTGAAAATGATTTCTCTCTCTACAAATTACATATCACAGAAACCATAGACTCCAGGCAGCCATAAATGTGGCGAGGGGGGAGAAGATCAAAAAGCATCACCCCTGAAAAAATGACAAACCCTTCTCTGTCATGTCCTTCCACACTCTCTGAATCTTGATGTCTTCTTTCATAAAATGGGAATATGGAGGCTTAGTTCTCAGGGTTGCTATGAGGATTAGATGAGGATCCAGCATGGTGTCTACAAATGGTAACTATCATCATCATGATTGTCATTGCCCAACAGGTTTTTCTTGCCCTCTGCACAGACAGAGTCAATTTACTGAAACAGCAGCATTGCAATAGAGAAATAGTTTAATAAATGCAGATTCAGTTAAGTGATAGGAGAGGAGTTTATTACTCAAATCAGCCTCCCTGAAAATTTGGAGGCTAAGGTTTTTTAAAGATAGTTTGACGAGCAGGGGCCTAGGGAATGGGGAATGCAGATTTGTTGGGTTGAGGATGAAATGAATAGGGAGTTAAATCTTGTCTTCTTGTGCTGAGTCAGTTCCTAGGTGGGGGCCACAATATCAGATGAGCCACTTTTACGGGTCTGCTTGGATATCGGAATGCAGGATGTGAAAAAATACCTCAAATACCAATCTTAGGTTTTACAACAGTAGTGTTATATGCAGGAGCAATTGGGGAGGTTAGGAATCCTGTGATCTCTGGCTGCATGACTCCTGAGCCATAACTTTTAATCCTGTGGCTGATTTGTTTGTTTTACAAAGGCAGTGTGGTCTCCAAGCAAGGATGGGTTTTGTTTCAGGAAGGAGCTGTTATTATCTTTGTTTCAAAGTTAAACTGTAAACTGAATTCCTCCTGAGGTTACCATAGCCTCCACCAGGAATAAACAAGGATAGCTTGGAGGTTAGAAGCAAGATGGAGTTGGTTATGTCAGATATCTTCCACTGTCATATTTCTCCTATGTTGGGTTTTTCTCACTGTTATAATTTTGCAAAGGATGGTTCATGATCATTATTATTTTGTGGGGAGGAAATTTATTCATGAAGGCAACATGGAGAAAATAACCTAAAGGAAAATAGGATGTGGGCATGGGAATGTTGGGAGAGAGAACAGAGTTCCAGGTGAGGAAACAGCCCATGTAAAAGCAAGAGGCCTGAACACCTTTGGACACCATTATGGAAAAGGCCAGTCTGCCCTAACAGCTTCTCCTGATTGGATTTAACTCCAGCAGTTCTAACTCAGGTGTGTGGTATGTCCCTTTGACTTTGATAAGACCCCCTAGTGTTGTCATTGTGGAATGCCTCCTCATTGATAATCACTGATACCCACAAAGCCAGGTAAAATGGTATATTCATGTGTAGCTGAATGGTTGCTCAGTTCCAATATCAACTGGCACTATAGGAATTAAGAAAACATCAAAACCTTGTTAATACTGAGTCTATTTAATCAAATACCTGATTCCATGGGGGTTAGGCAGGAACCTCAACTTTCAACTCAATAAAGAAATAACACTGCATGTGGTAGCTCACGCCTGAAATCCCAGCATTTTAGGAGGTCAAGGCAAGAAAGAGGATCACTTGAGCCCAAGAGTTTGAGACCAGCCAGGGCAATATAGTGAGACCCATCTCTACAAAATATATTTAAAAAAATTAGGCAAGTGTGGTGGCACATGCCTTTAGTCTCACTACTTGGGTGGCTTAAATGGGAGGATTGCTTGAGCCAGGGAGATCAACACTGCAGTGAGATGTGAACGTGCCACTGCACTCCAACCTGTACAACATAGCGAGACCCTGTCTCAAAAAAATAAAAAACATAAAAGGAATAATTTTTAACACTTCTTTAAAATATGAAAAAACACAGATAAGAGAGCAGGGAATAAACAGGAGGTGAATGCAAATTTATGATCCAGACAGAAGACACTACAGGTTGCCCTGTGGTCACTCGGCTTCATGAAGTTGGTCTGTTTTGTCAACCTTGCAACTGAAGAAGTGAAGGCTCTTAGCAGAGAAGTTATTTGCAAAGTAGGTTCACCAGGTCTTTCTGACTCTATTTTCCAAACTCTTTTTTTTTTTTTTTTTTTTTTGAGACAGGGTCTTGTTCTGTCACCCAGGCTGGAGTGCAGTGGTGTGATCATAGCTCACTGCAGCCGTTGACCTCCAAGGCTAAAGTGATCCTCCCATCTTAGCCACCTGAGTAGCTGAGACCACAAGCATACACCACCATGCTTGGCGCTATTTTTTCTATTTTTTGTAGAGATAGGGTCTCACTATGTTGCCCAGGGTGGTCTCAAACTTCTGCACTCAAGCGATCCTTCCACCTTGGCCTCCCAAAGTGCTGGGATTATAGACACGAGCCACTGCATCCAGCTTCAAACTCCTTCCACATTATCATGTAGTCTCCTGTGATACTAGGCTACGTACTAGACATTTCTCTCTTTTTTTAAGTTCACTTAAAAATGCATGAATCAATTCTGCTTTCATAAATTAGAACAATATCACTATAACTAAAATCACTCTGACTACCCCATCCACATTTGTCATTGCTAATCTAGTCTTCGTCCCAGCTCTCCCTGCCCAAAAGTAGCCACTCATATAAATGTGATTTTTGGAAAAGTTATTTCCAAAATAACTTTAAATGAGTTTGTGTTGTCACTTCAGTCCTTTAAAAATACTTTTCCAGATATGTAACCTACCCGTAGGAATGCTGTAATGTGTGCTTGTTTTTTTTAAATGGTGTCATACTATATTTAACATTCTGCATCTTGATTTTTTTTTTTACTCTCAGCAATATTTTTTGAACTCTGTTCATGGTGACACATATAGATTCAGTTCGTTCCTTTTAAGTGCAGGAGAACATTCCGGCATATGAATATGCCAGTTTTATTCAGCGATGTCCTAATTGAAGAGTATTTAGGTTGTTTTCAGTTTTTTGCTACTACAAACAATGCCTCAGTGATCACTTAGTGCATGTACATCTTTGTGTGTATGTTCAAGCACTTGAAAAGCTCACAGTTAAACGCTAACAAGTGGAATGCTCATCATATATCATTTTTATCTGTGTGAGAAGCAGTTTCCTAAAGGGCCTGTAATCCTTGATTCTGAGTTTGACCATCTGGTTTTCAGAATTACTGGCACTCAGTCTGGGAGGGAATGTGAAGTTTCAAGCCTCGCTTTTTAGAGTTAGACCCTGATTGCCCAGAGAGGAGATTGACTTGACAATCGTCACAGAGCACAGAGCTTGATCTTGCAGTCCTTCGCCTGGTATTACCACTTGCCATGTGTCCTTCCCATCTACATTTGGTCCTTGACAGCTGTCACCTGCAGCTTCAGTGCGCTGCACCTAAATCTGTCTGCCTGAGGTTATTTTTTTGGGAGCGGGTGGGCAGTGATGATGGCCTTAGGCACAATCCACAGCAAAAGATGAACAGGAGGTTGGTAGAAAAATATGCCACATTTCTTGCCCCTTCACGGAAAGATTCAGGGTTGTATCTTACCCAGTCTCTCAGAGAGACCATAACGAGATCGAGTTCTTGTTGCCCACCTGGTAGCCCCCTCATTAACACACTGATATGGTTTGGCTCTGTGTCCCCACGCAAATCTCATCTCGAATTGTAATCCACATGTGTCAAGGGAGGAAGGTGATTGGATCACTGGGATGGTGTCCCCATGCTGTTCTCATGGTGGTAAATGAGTGAGTTCTCATGAGATCTAATGGTCTTATAAATGGCAGTTTTCCCTGCCCTCTTCTCTTCTCTTACCTGCCACCATGTGAGACGTCCCTGCTTCCCCTTCTGCCATGATTGTAAGTTTCCCAAGACCTCCCCAGCCATGTGGAACTGTGAGTCAATTAAACCTCTTTTTTTATAAATTACCCAGTCTAGGAGGGGCACGGAAGCTCATGCCTGTAATCCCAGCACTTTGGGAGGCTAAGGCAGGCGGATCACCTGAGGTCAAGAGTTTGAGACCATCCTGGCCAACATGGTGAAACCCTGTCTCTACTAAAAACACATAAAATTAGCCAGGCACCTGTAATCCCAGCTACTCTGGAGGCTGAGGCAGGAGGATTGCTTGAACCTGGGAGGCAGAGTAGGCCAAGATAATGCCATTGCACTCCAGCCTGGGCAACAAGAGGGAAACTCCATCTCATAAAAAAATCAAAATAAAAATTTAAAAAATAAATTACCTAGCCTCAGGTATTTCTTTATAGTAGTGTGAAAATGGACTAATACATACACCCTTGTTTGCTTTCCTCCATTCCTTGGCTCAATTCTCAGTCCCTCACTTGCTTCCTGGAATCACCTCCCAAATCAACTACTATTACCACATTCCTTAGCTCTGGGTCAGCTCTCATAGAACTCAATCCAAGATTTCATCTATATTCCAGGTTCTGTGCTTGGCAAATAGAATACACTTATGAATAATATGTGATTTTCTGCACTTAACAAGGACACTTAATGACTCAGGTCTTCTGACTGTTTATTTGTTTGTTTTGCCGTATCATATCCATGCATTTAAATTCAATGGCATTTATTGTTTTTTAAAATTCAATTGGTCTTCTCACAGTCTGACTAAATGAAGTTTTATTGTAATAACTTAATTCCACTCCCTTTTTTTATGTAAAGACATGACTAAAATAATAATCCTTACACACACGTTTTAACTGGAAACTGAGCCACTGCCCTAGTGCTCTATTGGCATCTCCATTTTTCTGATATTTATGTTTCTCCTCCCTCTGCTCTTAGTAAATGTTGATGTTCAGTTCACCCTGATCAGTATTTAGCCCTTCTGGTCAATTTATCTTATTTATTGATCTAAGCAGAAAATCAATACAGTCTTCATTTGCTGTCCTGTTGAATATAGGAGAATTTGATTCTGCAGAAACTATGCCCAGATTACTAAGACCTTGATAGGATACTACTACCAAACTCCATTCAGAAAGCCTTCCAGGATCCAGTTCTAACTCACATCCTTTGCCCCTGTGCCAAAACCATGACCGCTTCCACTTCCACCCTCTTATGAATAGATACAGAGCATCCCTTTGGTCTCCTAGCAAAGACTTGACCCCCGGTGCTTACTAAGTACAAGTTGAGTATCCCCTTATCTGAAATGCTTGGGACTAGAGAAGTGTTTCAGATTTCTGACTTTTTCAGATTTTGGAATATTTGCATAGACATAAAGAAATATCCTGGAGATGGGACCCAAGTCTAAACATGAAATTCATATGTTTCATATACACCTTATACATATAGCCTGAAGGGAATTGTATACAATATTTTTAACAATCCTGTGCATTAAATAAAGTTTGTGTACATTGAACCGGCAGAAAGAAAAGGTATGGAATTTTCCACCTGAGGTGTCATGCCGCACTCAAAAAGTTTCCAATTTTGGAGCATTTCAAATTTCAGATTATTGGATTAGGGATGCTCAATCTGTACAAATAAATGTATTAAGCTTGCTTTCAGAATGTATTGGTTTTCAGAGAATTCTACCAACTCATGGGACCACTTACATAAATGTGCAGGGAGGTAAAATGCCTTTGCAATAAATAAATAACCCAAGAACATTTTGGAAAACCAGTTGCTTCTACATCATAGTATCTATTGTGGAGCCTTAAATTCATACTGTTTGCAGAGGTTTGGGTGTCAGGAAGACCTTGAATTCTAATCCCATCTCCTCCCCTGATTAACTGAGACATTGCACAAATAACCTACCCTCTCTGAACTTCTTTACTGACTTACAACATGAGAATAGGCTGGGCATCGGTGGCTCTCGTCTGTAATCATAGCACTTTAGGAGGCCAAGGCAGAAGAATCACTTGAACCCAGGATCCCAGGAGACCAGCCCAGACATGGTGGCACCCACCTGTAGTCCCAGCAACTTGGGAGGTTGAGGCAGGAGTATCGCTTGAGCCTGGGAGGTCAAAGTTGCAGTGAGCCATGTTTATGCAACTGTACTCCAGCCTTGGTGACAGAGTGAGGCCCTGTCTCAATAACTAAATAAACAAATAAAATTAGAACAATGGTAATATTTTATCTATCATCAGGATTTTCTCAGAATTACAAATCATGCTGGTCAAATTCATAGTGGGGTGCTGGCTTCTATCTTTATGTGATAACTATCGTTTGGCTATTTTTCTCCTTTTCTTTTAAATTGTAATGGAGTCATTGACTTTTTTTTAAATAGGTACTTACAAGTCTTTCAGTCACCATGAAATATCAATTACTATCCACCCTGTCCCTACCTACCATTTCCTTTGAAGAATAAGAATAATGCCCAACTAAACTCTGGGTTCAGGGGCAGAAAGGAGGCCCACATGTTTTCTATCTAGGAACTGGCAAGTAAATGTCTGGGATTTTTTTGGTAGTGGATTCTCCCTCTAACCTGTGCTTGTGCAGGGCAGGACACTAAGAAGGCTCTCAGTCAGTCCTAGAATGGAAGTAGGGAAGGCTAGTCATTGCTTTTCTGCAGATGCTCACTCAAATGAAGTGAAAAAGCAAACACCCAGGCCATTGTGTGGCGAGGCAGTCAGTGTGCTAATGGGAAAAATGTGGATGCTCAAGCAGGGTTCTGACCAAGCGTGGGCCTGGGGGCAGACGTTGAGTGTTCAGAAAAGCTTCAAAGGCTGATCTCTCTTGGTATCCCTAAATCAGCAGGAGTTAACCTGGCAGTGGGCTTGGGATAGAGAAAGCAATTATGGACTAAGAAGGAAGTATGGTGGCTTGGAAATGGATAGATTTGGCCTGTTGCATAAAGGGAAATAATTACTAATGTGAGGAGGGAAGAGAGGAGAGAGGGAGGGAGAGGTGTTGGGGTAGGGAATGATACTAATAATAACTGCATGTCTTGGTGAGTGCTCACTCCATGCAGGCACCTACCAGGAACCCTGACACATCATCTTATTGAGTTCAAACAATACCAAGTAGAGCCAGGTTCTACTAGCATCTCGGTTTACAGCTGGGGGACTGAGGCTGGAAGAGTCAGTGACCTGTGCAAAGTCACCTAGCTAGTAAGAGGGTATAGCCAGAATTACTCCTAGATCTCTCCTGCTTTAGAGTGGGCAGAATCTTAGGCACCTGCAGTCCTGCTGAGCTGCCCATCAGGGCATTAATTATAATGGAGAAAAACTTCCAACAACCAAATGTTCTCTAATAGGGGATTGGATCATTTAATTGGGCAACTTCAAAATAGCCATGAAAATCATGTGTTTGAAAGAAACAAAAAAGTGTCCTGAAATGTCCTTGGAGTAAGATTAAGGAAAAAGAAGAATATGAAGGTATATGTATAGTAAGATTCTAAAGTGTGTGTGTGTGTGTCTGTGTGTGTGTGTTACACCTTTATTAGATTTTGGCAACACTTCAATGAGTAAAACAGATAAAAACTCATGCCCTTGTGTAATTTACATTCTAATGGGAAGAATCAGAAAATAAATAATAAGTGTGATAAATTATTTTAGGTGTTGGGAGTTTGGGAGTACCGGAGAATGGAGAAGGGGTATAAGTGCCATTGGCCATGGGATAGAATTGCCAGATAAAATATTGAGTACCCAGTTGAATTTGAATTTCAGGCAAGCAATTAATAATTGCACTATTTGGGAAGTGTGTATACCAAAAGAAATTTGCTGTTTAAAATCCAAATTTAATTGGGTGCCTTTATTTTTATTTGCTAAATATGACAGTCCTCATATTAGGCGGTCATCCCATGACACTGAGCAGGTGACATTTGAGCCATGAGGTTATCTAGAGAAAGAGCATTCATGCTTGGATCAAAGACAGCAAAATAACGATTACAGTGCTCTCTCTGCAGTGGGATTAATGGATTTGTTTTTCTTTTTACTTTTCGATGTTGTCCAAATGCCTTCCAGCAGCAATGTATTACTTTTATAATGAAAAAAAATAGATTAAAAGTCAGTGCAATCTGACCGGGACCAGCTTGGCTTCATCTGCCTTCTCTCTTTTGCTCTCACCTCTTCATTCTCAGAGCTTCCAGCAACCAGCTCCCAGCCACCCCACCCACTCTCACCAGCCAGATCAACAATTCATCAGCCCTCAAACCACAGTACTGTAAATGCTGGTATATAAGACTGGCATCTACACCTTAAAACCGTTCCTAAGCTAAGACTCTGTCAACTTGGGCATGACTTTCTCACACATGAAGGTTACTTTCTCAACAAATTTATTTTAAATAGCAACTGCTTGAGAAAGAGACATTAGACTGAATCAAGAATTATATGTGAAGAATTGCAATAAAGTAGTTTTACTGAAACAAAAGAGTGAGCAAGAACAGTATTTCTAAATTTATTTATTATAAATAAGTGATTTTAAATATTATATAGATATCACTATTACTAAAGTAGTAAATGAAATACTATAATTAGATATGTGACTAGTTTACTTATATTTCTAAGCAAAGTTTATGTATTCAGGCTTATCAGATAACTTAAAATTTTAGGAAAATGTACAGTAGTCTGTCATATTCAGGACCTCATGCAGAGGACTTGCTATATATGCTAAACACTACAGGCTTTTCCATCTTAGCAGTTATAGTAGGTAATAGCTTATATACCTTGAATATTTCCAGTGCAATCAGCTCTAAATGCTTTGTTTGTATCAATTCATTTTATCCTCACAACAATCCCATAAGGATGATGGTATTGTTATTCCTATTTTGCAGTCTAGCTCCAGAGACTGTACTTTAAAAAAATATATGTAATTTTTATCATGGAACATGTCAAACATAAAAGAAAGTGGAAAGGTAGTAAAATGGATGACCAAGTGCCCATCACTCAGCAGAAATCAACTCACTTCATGGACTAGAGGCCAAATGTTAAGTTCAAGTGACTCTGACTCATCAAAGCCCATTGTCATAGAGTCTGCCTGCATCTGTATTCTGACCCTACACTCCCAGCTATGGGACTTCGTGGACACCCATGTGCTTCTCTAGGCCCCCATTTCCTCATCTATAAAGTGGGGGTAACGTAGTTGCTGCTTTACACAGTTGGGCTAAGATAACTAGCATATGCTAAGTGCCTAGCTCACTGCTTGACACATAGTAAACACTTGATAAACATATGATCCAATTAATGTTCATCTTCCTCACTCTAATGAAAGCTGAAAAAGAGCAACAGTGACAGAATACCACCAAACACAAACCCAGGCAGGTATTCAGAAAATATCTGTTGAGTAAACAAAAGCGAAATATCTTCTGCTTTAGCCTGAAAGCTCCACCACATATGCCCGATTTTCTTTCAGCAGAGAATTTTTCCTGCCCAAGTTAATAGTTAGCACTACTCAAAACCTTTTAAAATATGAACAGTCTTTAAGAGAAATTGTATACTAATGCAAATATCAAGGTACATCTGGCTACTGTTAGCAAAATACACTGAACAATGAATACATTAGATACATCAGCACCAGGCATTTGGGCTCTAAGAACTTTTGCTTTGATGACTCCTGGAGGCCCTGGAATTACTTCTAGATGAACTAGAATTGCCTTGTTGATGTGAAGCCTAAGAGAGAGCTGAATTCTTCCTACGCTAACCTTGAGGCCGCTGAGACCAAATGGAATTTCAGACCAAGCATAGGAGTAAAATCACCAATAAGATCAATGATACATTTTCTTTCTGTGAGCAGCTGCCTCAGGCGGTGCTGAGTTCATATACCCCCGCTCCACCCCACTGCCACTTACCAGCCTGGAACAGGTCACTTCTCTTCTTGGAGCTGAATGAGATAATATTAGAAGCTTCTTTCCACCCTGGGGAGCTTTAAACATGCTAACTTCTGTTACCTTGTCGACCTTATCAGCAGTGCCATGAATACATTTTCATCTTTCAAACAAGAAAACAAGCTCAGAGAGATTCAGTGACTTACTCAGAGTCACACAGCTTTGACAGGGGACTTTCAAAAGCTTAAGTATCAAAAGATCATTTTTCAGCTATGTACTTGGATGTCATTTATTTATACAGAGTTAGGGGGCAAAGAATGAAATTCACTTGGGACCTGAGATATCTACAATGGTGGGGAAATGGGTTCTCTTGATTATATCATAAAATAACCAGAAGATTTCCTTTAACTACCATGTTGAGCTATTGCTAGCAATTTGAAATTTTTATGTGAGTGCCAGGCAGCCGATCATCTGGGTGGCAGGTGCAGTTAGAAATATGGAATAAGAAAGGAGTTTATTTATAAATGGCCAGATGAATCCCCAAAATGAACTTGTCAGTCAACCCAAGGAATGTAACTATGAAGGAATAGGAAATTAATGATTGTCCCCTTTGGCATAGACAGGCTTTCCAATACCAGGCGTATGATTTGCTGGCTGTCAGCACATTTCTCGCTCCCCCTGCCTGGTTGCCAGTTATTTCTGTCAATACAAACTCAGTTCAATACCTCTGAAATGTTGATCAATAAACTCAGCACTTGCTGGTTGAAATGAGCTTTAGCATTATCTGGAAAAATAAGGAGGAGAGAATTAGTTTCCTTTTCCTCCCTCCTCTCTTTCTTTCTTCCTTTCTTTCCTAAACTTTCTTATTTTTCATTTTTTTGAGACAGTCTTGCTTTGTTGCCTAGGCTGGAGAGCAGTGGCAAGATTATAGCTCACTGCAGCTGCCAAGTCCTAAGCTCAAGTGATCCTCCTACCCCAGCCTTCCAAGTATCTGGGACTACAAGCATGTGCCGCCACATCTGGCTAATTTTCTTATTTGTGTGTGTGTGTGTAGAGACAAGGTCTTGCTATGTTGCCCAGGCTGGTCTTAAACTCCTTGGCTCAAGTGATCCTTCTGCCTCGGCCTCACAAAGTGCTAGGATTACAGGCATGAGCCACCACTGCACCAGGCGCTAAACATTTATTATACCAGGCACACATGAAAACCAGTTCTAATTCCTAAGGATGCACACAAAAAAATGAGAATCATCAACCTGGTGAGCAAACAAACAGCATACTCCTATGCAGTGGGATTGGCCTCATTAGAGATGGACCCGGAAGCCAAGGAGGTGAACAGGCCAGCGGCAGCAATTTCACTGCTGTGCCTGTGTTGAAGGGAGGGCTTCTAACTTCATGGAGGAGGTGATAATTCAGCTGGGCCCTGAGACATGAATAAGAGTCCACCAAATAGGCATATGAGAGGAAGGCCACATCCACATATCCAGAGAGATAGTGGTGAGACATGGCAGTTCCCTGCTCCCTCTTGCCTTCTTTTTTCCTCTTCTTTTTTTTCTTTTGCTTCCTTCTCTTCCTCAAGAATGAGCCTCCAGCCCAAGCAGAATGGCTGACATCTGTAATCCCAGCACTTTGGGAGGCCGAGTCTGGTGGATCAGTTGAGGCCAGGAGTTCAAGACCAGCCTGGCCAAAATGGCAAAACCCTGTCTCTACTAAAAATATAAAAATTAAGAGTGTTTTAAAGGAATGAGACTAAATCCTTTTCAGGGACGTGGATGGAGCTGGAAGCCATTATCCTTAGCAAACTAACACAGAAACAGAAAACCAAACACCGCATATTCTCACATATAAGTGGGAGCTGAACAATGAGAACACATGGACACAGGGAGAGGAACAACACTGGGACCTTGAGGGGGGGTTGTGGGGAGGGAGAGCATCAGGATAAATAGCTAATACAATCAGGGCTTAATACCTAGGTGATGGGTTGATAGGTGCAGCAAACCACCATGACACACATTTACCTATGTAACAAACCTACATGTCCTGCACATGTATTCCAGAACTTAAATTTTTTTTTTAATTACAAAAATTAGCTGGGTGTGGTGGCGCATGCCTGTAATTCCAGCTATTCAGAAGGCTGAGGCATGAGACTTGCTTGAACCTGGGAGGTGGAGGTTGCAGTGAGCCGAGATTGCACCACTGCATTCCAGCCTGGGTGACAGAGCAAGACTCTATCTCAAAAACAAACAAACAAACAAACAAACAAACAAACAAAAGAAAGAACCTCTGGAGAAGGCTCACTATCACTTTTAGGGCAAGAGTGATAAAAATATGAATAATATCATAATATATAGTTTCATATCAAATGAGAATATTTATTGAGCATCTACACTGTTTCAATAAAACCATCAGAAGATCCATCAGAAAACAATATGTTGTCACTGCCTGTATGTACACTGCTGTATCTGGCATGCCTACACAAAGTAGTCATGAATGAATACATTTGATTTTTGTTTTTTTTTCTTGAGACAAGGTCTCATTGTGTCACTCAGGCTGGAGTGCAGTGGTATAAGCAATGGGTCACTGCAGCCTTGACCCTCCCAGGATCAAGCGATCCTCCCACCTCAGCCTCCCAATCTGTTGAGATTGTAGCCATGAGCCACCCACCATGCCAGGTCTAATGAATACATTTATTTTAGATTGAGAGTCAGACACTTTATATAAGTTACTGCTGATCTTATGATATATGAAAAATATATATTATCAATACAAAATTTTACCTGAATGAATCGGTCAGATTTATCCTTTAAGATGTAAATCACATTGGGGCTGGGCACAGTGGCTCACGCCTGTTATCCCAGCATTTTGAGAAACCAAGGTAGGCGGATCCCTTGAGCTCAGGAGTTCGAGACCAGCCTGGGCAACATGGTGAAACCTCATCTCTAAAAAAAATATAAAACTTAGCTGGATGTGGTGGTACAGGCCTGTAGTCCCAGCTTCTTGGGAGGCTGAGGTGGGAGGATCACTTGAGCCCAGGAGACAGAAGCTGCAGTGAGCCAAGATCATGCCATTGCACTCCACCCTGGGTGGCAGAGTGAGACCCTGTCTCAAAAAAATCAAAACAACAACAATAAAAAGTAAATTACATCATTGCAGTCTTTGCTCAAAACTCCTTAACACTTGTGCATTGTGTATCTCTTGGCCTATAGTAAAACTCAAAATTCTTACTGTCACCTCTGAGACTATCTGTGACCTGGCCCCTGCTGGTTCTTGAAGGGCCATCCCCATCCCTGCCCCTGGGCCTTTGCACCTGCTGCTCTCTCTGCTTGTAACATGATTTTTTCCTAGGCTGGTTGTTTCCAGAATTCCCTTTCTCCCTCTGTCCAAAAGCCTCTCCTCGGGGGATCCTGCACCCCTCCCATCCTAAACAGCTTGTCCCTTCTCCCCAGGCATCTCCATCTCAGTCCCTGAGTCCCTGACTTCTTTTCTTTCACTTACCCTGCTCTGACTTTATACGATGTGCTTGCATGTATTTCTATGTGTGTTTATGTCTGTCTCCCCTGGCTGTCTCACCTAGCTAGTACTCAATCATTGTTGAATTTGCCATGTAAGTTTATTTATATGCTTTTCCAAATTTAATCTATCCAACAACCTTATGAAATAGGCATAATGTCCCTATATTCAAATAAGGAACTTAGCACATTATTCACAATAACATCGACAGCAGAAATTTATTGAGCACTTGTTTCACATCAGACACTGTGCTAATCACTGCATTCGTATTCCCATTTGATTATGTCCATGAGCCTACACCATGATGATCTTATCAAGAAGGCCATCCCTGACCTCCTTACTAAATCAGCAAGCCCCACCACAGCTCCCCTAAGCTCCCATCATGTTAATATTTAACTCTTAAACCACATAAGTCTTTAATCCTTGTTCATTGGTTTGTTATCTGTCTCCCCTGCATGAGAGGGAAAGGACTCTCTTTAATACTCTGCTGCCTTTGCTGCACCTAGAGCAGCACCTATCATGTAATAGATGCTCAATAAAAAAAATATTCTTTTATTTCTGAAATGCCAAGTTCTATCCCCACTAAAAAACAAAACAAAACAACAACAAAAAGCAAGTCGGGCATAGTAGCTCACACCTGTAATCTCAGCACTTAGGGAAGCCTGAGTGGGAGGATCACTTGAAGCCAGGACTTCAAGACCACCCTGGACAACATAGCAAAACCCATCTCAACAACAACAACAACATTAGCCAGGCGTGGTGGCACATGCCTATAGTCCCAGCTATTCCAGAGGCTGAGGTAGGAGGATTGCTTGAACCTAAGAAATAGAGCCTTCAGTGTGTGATCGCACCACTGCAGTGAAACCTGGGCAATGGAGCAAGACCCTGTTTCAAGAAAAAGAAAAGAAAGAAAGAAAAAAGAAACAATTGCAGGAGGAATCAGTCTTCCCACATTGCTTGGGCAGTCTGCCTTTGAGGTACTTAACAGACCAGCACTGTCTCTACCAATTCCTTCCCCACACTATTTCTTTTCCGACTGGCAAGGTAGGCAGGCCAATTAGTGGCCTTGTCTAAAATGAAACTGACAGAGCAGACCAGACCTGTGGACAGATAATAGCATGTTTCCTGGGACTGTAGATCTGTCTGACAGTGGGTCTATGGCCAGCACTAGGCTTTTTTGCTGCCTGATATTGTAGGTCCTCACAGACTCTTAAGAAGTAGAGGCAAGAGGATCAGTCCTGAGGTCTTCTCCCCAACCTTCTCTAAATAGTAGCACAGAAAGCCCACCTGCCCCTTTGACATAAAGAAAAGACTATTTTTTTCATATTTTCCTGCATAAACCTAAACGTGGTGATAACACCTGGCATTCAATAGGTATTTGCTAAATGATTGAATGAATGAATGAGTGAGTAAATGAATGGATGGACATGCTTTGAAATGAATGAGCAAACAACCTTAATGAACATATAGAAATTGAGGCTCTGAAAAGAGAAGTAATATGGGCTGAACTGTGTCACCTCACAATTTGTGTGTTAAGTCCTAACCCCTAGTACCTCAGAATGTGACTATTTAGAGATAAGGGCTTTTGTTTGTTTGTTTGTTTTGTTTTGTTTTGTTTGAAATGGAATTTTGCTCTGTCACCCAGGCTGGAGTGCAGTGGCACGATCTTGGCCCACTGCAACCTCTGCGTCTGGGGTTCAAGAGATTCCCCTGCCTCAGCCTCCCAAGTAGCTGGGATTACAGGTGCATGCCACCTCGCCTGGCTAATTTTTGTATTTTTAGTAGAGACGGGGTTTTGTCATGTTGGCCAGGCTGGCCTCCAACTCTTGACCTCAGGTGATCCACCCACCTCAGCTTCCCAAAGTGCTGGGATTATAGGCATGAGCCACTGTGCTCCGTGCTCCGTTGAGATAAGGTCTTTTTTTATTGATACATAGTATTTATACTTATTCATGGGGTACCTTTAATATTTTGTTACATGGAAAGGATGTGGAATGATCAAGTCAGGGTATTTATTATATCCATCACCTTGAGTAATTTTCATTTGTATGTGTTGGGACATTTCCAGTCTTCTCTTCTAGCTAATTGAACATGAGACTTTATTCCTTCTATATATTTATACCCATTAACTAACCTCTCTTCACCCATGACCATACACACACCCTTTCCAGCCTCTGGTGGAAATAAGGTCATTAAAGAGGCAATTAAGGTTAAATGTGGTGGTCTGTAATCCCATATGACTGTTGTCTTTATAAAAAGGGGAAATTTGTGAAACCCTGTCTCTACTAAAAATACAAAAAATTAGCCGGGCACAGTGGCGGGCGCCTGTAATCCCAGCTACTCAGGAGGCTGAGGCAGGAGAATGGCATGAACCCAGGAGGCGGAGCTTGCAGTGAGCCAAGATAGCGCCACTGCAGTCTGGCCTGGGTGAAAGAGTGCGACTCCGTCTCAAAAAAAAAAAAAAAGTGGGTTGGCGGGGGGCGGATATTTGGAGATTGACATGCACACAGGGAGAATGTCATACAGACATCAAGGCAGAGATCAGAGTGATGTGTCTACAAGCCAAAAAACACCAAAGATGGCTGGCAAACCACCAGAAGAGGAGAGAACCATGGGCTGGTATTCCTAAAAGAAGAGATTAACACATAGGCACAGAGGAAAGACCATGTGAAGACAAAGGGAAAAGAAAAATCTACAGGCCAAGGAGTGAGACCTCAGATTACAGCCAACTCTACTGATGTCTTAATCTTGGACTTCTAGCCTCCACCCAGCGTATGGTATTCTGCTAAGGCAGCCCTAACAAACTATCACAGGAAGTGACTATCCAAGTTCTGTCACACTAGCAGCAGAGAAGGACTTGAATCCCCTTCTCTTGGAATCCAGGTCCCATGGCTTTCTCCTGTGTTCCATGGCCTCCTAGGCAGCATAAGTCCCCAAGCTTAGATCTGGAAGAGACATGGGCTTCTAGACTGTCTAGAAGCCTGCCTGTCTGGCTGTGGGATGGAATTCACCAAGCATCTCTATTAACGATGAACTCTAGGCACACTCCGCTTGATCTTCATCTTTACCTTCTACTTGCCTCATGCTCTCCTGGGTGGAGACAAGGCAAGGTGGAAGCCTTCCGCTGCCTTTTGTCTTCTACTGTCTCCTTCAGATGCCACAAGACTAGCATCCCTTCTGGTCTGGCTACATGAAGCTCAGCATCTTCACTCAACACTGTTCTCAAAAGCCTGAAGCTTTGTCTGTTCTACTGACAAAACTCAGGACATGCTGTACCAAATCCAGAAGCTCTGAATGAAAGTGTTGCATAATGGCTTGTAGATGGTAGTTCTATTTATGCCATTGCCCTGTCTGGAAATCTCCTGTGCCTGGCCTGCATCAGTCTGCAAACCCAAGTAGGCCTACCTTCATGGGCTACCTGGAAGAACTTTCAAGAGTTAGAAGAGCGTGGATAGTTTATGAACAATTGATTTCTGCATCTGCAACCTCCACGCCACTTAGGAAGGCTGAGGGGGTAGTTTCAGATTCCCAAGAGTAAATACCTATTTGGCTTAATTATCAGTTCACCTGCTCACCAGTAAGTCAGAGGAAAACAAGACACCTTAACTCAAAAATCTACAAGAATGTATCCAGTGTGTGTGTATGAGGAAAGAGGGATGTGAATTTCCGCAAACCCAAAATGGAGGTGCTGTTATCAGAAGAAAGGGACATGGATATTATATAAACAAATATAAGGGCTGTCCACCATGTAGTCTCACTGCTGTCTCCACACATCCAACCCAGTTAAATGCTACCTCTTCCTTAAAATATCTGTTTTTGGGTTATATGGGCATGTGCATTCATGTGTTTATATCGATATAATTTTTCTTGCCTTTTAAAAATTAATATTATAACAAACTTTTTCCATATCATCAGTTATACATAGAAATCATGATTTTACACTTTCACAGGACATCCTACTGTGGGAATGAACCATATGTTGATGATCATTTCCTCACTGTTAGATATGTAGAACATTTTCATTTTGCCCCATTATAAACAATGCTGTGGCGAACATCATTGTGCATATGTCATCATCTGCATTGCTCATTTTTCCTCTAGAACTGATTACTGTGATCACTTGGTCAACGTGTATGAACACTTCGAGTTCTGATACATTTTGCCAGATTGCTTTCCATAAATGTTGGCAAGTTATACTCCCACAGTGGAATACGAAAATAGCATTTCACTACACCCCCTTCAGCACTGAGAATTATCATTTGACAAGAATATTTGCCAACTTGATTGATGAAAATGAATACTTTTTTTTTTTTAAGAGTCAAGGTCTCTGTCTGTCACCCAGGCTTCAGTGCAGTGGTGCAATCATAGCTCACCGTAGCCTTGAACTCCTGGGCTTAAGCAATCCTCCTGCCTTGGCCTCCCAGAGTGCTGGGATCATAGGAGTGAGCCACTATGGTCAGCCAATATCTTCTTGTCAAATAAATACAAATGAAGACATTGGCAAGCTTTTGGAGAATAGTTTACACTCAAGATTTTCATTTCTACCACCTCGCTTTGATTGCAGTCTCCCAGTTTTTTGTTTTCTGCCTCCATACTCATGACACTAGCTCAAACATAAAGACTGTTCTCAGTCCATGACCCTCCACCTCTCCTCCTCCTCCTCCTTTTCTGCCTCCACTGTTGTCACCTTTTCCTTCTTTCTCAGTGTCATCACTGATCTTTGAAACAATAACATATTTATTTATGTTTTAACAAGTATACTTAATCACATGGTTCAAAATTTCAGATACAAAAAGACTGAAGTCTTTTGAAATCCATACACTAACTTTCACTCACTCTCTTGAACTCAAACTGGAAGTAACCTCTTCCCTTTCTGAGCTCCTACAGACCTCTCTAATAGTCTTTTTGCCATGTCTTTTCTACTTTGCAAGACTGCTGCTGGCCTTGTTGGGTACAGAAGCTATGGCTTACTCGTATCCGACAGCTAAGAGTGCAGGGCCAGAAAGAGCATGTACTTAATAAATATATTTGTAATAATAAATGGAGTGATGAATGGATGGGTGGATGGATGGATGGATGGATAGATGGATAATTATTTTATTGTTCCAAAAGAAATTAGGAATCATCACTTGAGGCACTGAATGCTTAACAATTTTACAATTATTGATGATCACTGGGTAATTACCTTGTGATTTTCACCACATAAAAACTCCATTCATTAAGTTGTCCTACAAATATTCTTGATGCTTCGAAACATCAAATAGTTCTTATCCAGCAAATGAAATTACTACTATTTAATTTCCATAACTCACTGTCTACTACTAAAATTTTTGCAAGTAGCTGACAGACTGAACACAGCCTGTTGCTGCCTATGATTTCCATTACGGAAACCAACTCTTTGTAGGCAATTGAGGTGCCTTGTGTTTTACATAAGCTGGAATCTTTTGGGAAATTGCGCTTTCCACTAGCCTGTCAAAACCATGCAAAGGCAGTGGCCACTCCAGGTGCAAATGGAGAAGTGCAGTAAAAGGGAATTTACCCTGGTTGGATTTTTGCTTTATGCCCAGCAATGCATGTGGTGCTTTAAGTGGCTTATCATTTTTGTTTTAATATCAGTCCTGAGAGGTAGGTGCTATAGTCTCCATTTGACAAATAAGGAAGCTGAAGTCAGAGAGACTAGTGACCTTCAAGAGGTCACATAGTGAGATACAAAGCAAAACTGGGATTCCAACTCAAATTCAACAAGTGGCATTCTGGGAGAAGAATATGGACTTCAGAGTCAGAGGCAGTTGCATTCCTACTAGGGCTCCACTAGGAAATTATAGGACTTTTAAATGACTCAGTTTCTTTATCTGCAAAATGAGGTAATGAGATCCACCTTGTGAACTAGAAAATGTCTATAAAACACATGTGACTGGGCCTGGTGAGCTCCCTTTTCTCCCACCCATCCCACACTTTAATAATGGGCTCATTGGGTATGAGTATTTATGCAACACACCTTCCTCCTCCTCCTCTTCCACATTCTGTGACTCTGTTTGTGCTGTCGTCTAGCAGCCATCCTGTCTTTCTATTTTCTTCCTTTTCTCCTCCTCATGTTCTCATCTTTCTTCAAGATCCATGTGTGGCTACCTCTTCTAGAAAGCCTTCTCTAGACAGCCCAGGAAAAGTCATCGCTTCGTTTTGAGGACCTCGTGACGTCTTTATGTGTCTATAATATGTGTCTACTCAGCCTCACCATGTAAATTTTTACTTGCTATCTCTGCCCCAGCTTATGCTCTTCTTGAAGGCGGGGGTCATGTCTCAGCACCTGTGAGTGCCAAGTATCTAGCATGGAGTTAGAACCTAGTAAGTCCTTAAGAAATTCAGAAATTCATCCCCATCATGGCACCTATGGCAGCCATGGATGGCTGCAATAAACTTCTTTTGCCCTAGAAGGAACAGGAAGGGAGACACAGAAGAGCCAGTATTTGCATATTTGCACAAGGGACATTATCTTATGTATTTTACCCCATTCTCCAGCCACCCTTGGAGGAAACATTACCACAACTTGTTCACAGACGAGGAAACTGAAGTTCTGAGGTGGGAGGTCATTTGCACAAGGGCAAACCCCTGAAAGCTTTTGTTTATTTACTTATTTATTTATTTATTTTCTGAAGCCCAAGTCTGTTAATTCACCACATCACATATGCCCCTTCAGGAAAGAATTATTTTGGTGTGATGATAGTTGAGTTTTAATTTCCTGTCTTCCTATCAGGACCCAAACTTCTGATTATATTCACAGTGACAGCTATACAGAGAAAAGCTTTTTCCAATAAAGTGTCATTGTTGGCAGCAGCTCTTAATCTGGGGTCTATGCTGGAGTTTCATGAAATTTCATGGGAAAATCATACATCTTTACTTTTGCCAGCCACTCATTGAAATTTAACATTTCTTTCTATTACAAACATGGGCAACAAACATAGGTGTGTTAGCAGTACCTGTGACTTTGTCACCAGTGGAAATTACTTATAGTTTTATATCATATTGCATTTGTTGTAAATGTCTTAAAATATATTTTTGGCTCATCATTGCTTTGAATTTATGGTTATTATTATATCTGCTACTAGATATTTTTACTTAATATGTCAATAAAGGAACATGTAGATTATGTTACAATTGATTTTTAAATACATTTTGATAAATGGTTTATTTTAGAATGCCTTTTCATTTGATTTTATCCACATAAAAACATAACTCTAAGTTGTGGTCCATAGGCTTCATAGGCTTCATAGGCTTCATCAGATTGGAAAACAAGTCTTGACACCAAGTTAAGAATCCCTGTTCTCAGGGCTTGAGTAATTTTTAGGATTGGTGAAAAGCAGGGTATTGTTAGTAACAATTACTGTAACAATACAAGCAAGTATATTGATCTTCGTTATGGGTTCAGTGCTTTGCAGAGTGTTTCACGTGTGTTTTTATTCATTCATTTGTCCGAAACAAATTGGGTTGCCTGCACAGTGTTCCAGACTCTCTGTTTAAGGCACTAGACTTCAGTGAGCATGGCAGAACCCATGCCTTCATGGAAATTTTATTATCTAATGTAATTCTCATGAAAACTAAGAATTCGGTATTATAATCTACGATTTATGTATGAGGAAACTGAGACTCAAGAGAGGTTGAATAAGTTGTTAGTTTTCTCAGCAAATGAGCAGCAGAGTTTGAGCCCAGAGCTGCTTCCTCATAATAACACAGTCCCTTGATTTCCTCAGGTTCAAAACAATGAATTCTCTGTCTGTCTGTCTGTCTGTCTGCCTCTGTCTCTCTCCAGTCTTGCATTTTCACCTTATTTCTGAAAGTGAAACTGACAACTGGAAGCAGTTGTCAGTCTTTTTGGGAAGCCACATTATGTTATTAGAAATTGGAGCTGGAAGAGCCCTTAGAGATCACCCCATCATTGTAGAAATGTAGAATCTGAGGCCCAGAGAGGGTGGAGGGTCACCCAGGTACACACAGCAGAGGGAGGCTGAGCTGGACTCTGATACCATACCTGAGCCTCCAGGCCAGTGCTCTTCCTTCTAGAGGTCACAGCCCCATTTACTGTCTAATGCTGGGCTCTCCTGGCTCACAGCAACCCCCTCTGCCATCCAGATCACCAGAGTCTCTCAAGCTCCTGAGCAGCAGGGCACACCCTGAGCCAGGGGAAGGTGCTGGCTTTCTGAGCAATCACACCTGAGACCCCAGGACTTCCCATCTTAATGAGCTTCTTCTGTTTGAGATGAGAGCTTGGAGGAGCTCTCAGTGACTCCATGTGGGTAATTTATGAATAAATAATCCTCAAGCTTCAGCATTTGCCACTGAAACTTTTTTGTTTCTTTTTCAAAATAAGGATGAGATTTGCAAAGGGTAGGAGAAAGAGGGGTGGGTGAAGAGGAGAATTTCTTTTTTTAAAAAAATAACTTTAGGCCGGGCGCGGTGGCTCACGCCTGTAATCCTAGCACTTTGGGAGGCCGAGACGGGCGGATCACGAGGTCAGGAGATCGAGACCATCTTGGCTAACACGGTGAAACCCCGTTTCTACTAAAAATACAAAAAATTAGCCGGGCGTGTTGGCGGGCGCCTGTAGTCCCAGCTACTTGGGAGGCTGAGGCAGAAGAATGGCGTGAACCCGGGAGGCAGAGCTTGCAGTGAGCCGAGATCGCGCCACTGCACTCCAACCTGGGAGACACAGCGACACTCCGTCTCAAAAAAAAAAAAAAATAAAAATAAAATAATAATAATAATAACTTTAAGTTCTGGAATACATGTACAGGACATGCAGGTTTGTTGCATAGGTAAATGTGTGCCATAGTGTTTTGCTGCACCCATCAACCCATCACCTAGGTATTAAGCCCCACATGTATTAGCTATTTATGCTAATACTGTCTCTCCCCCAGCCCCCTGATAGGCCCCAGTGTGTGTTGTTCCTCTCCCTGTGTCCATGTGTTCTCGTTGTTCAGCTCCCATTTATAAGTGAGAACATGCAGTGTTTGGTTTTCTGTTCCTGCATTAGTTTGCTGAGGATAATGGCTTCCACCTCCAACTGTGCCCCTGCAAAGGACATGACCTTCCTTTTTATGGCTGCATAGTATTCCATGGTGTATATGTACCACATTTTCTTTATCCATTCTGTCATGACGGGCATTTGGGTTGATTTCATATTGTTGCTATTGTGAATAGTGCTGCAATGAACATACACATGCCATGTATCTTTATAATGGAAAGGCTGATATTCCTTTGGGTATATACCCAGTAACAGGGGGCCAAATGATGTTTCTAGTTCTAGAATCCTTGAGGAATTGCCATACTGTCTTACACAATGGATGAACTAATTTACATTCCCTCCAACAGTGTAAAAGTGTTCCTATTTGTCCACAGCTTCACCAGCATCTGTTGTTTCTTGACTTTTTAAAAACTGCCATTCAGACTGGCGTGAGTTGGTATCCCATTGTGGTTTTGATTTGCATTTCTATAACAATCAGTGATGTTGAGCTTTTTTTCATATGTTTGTTGGCCACATGAATGTCTTCTTTTGAGAAGTGTCTGTTCATGTCATTTGCCTACTTTTTAATGGGATTGTTTGTTCTTTTCTTGTAAATGTGTTTAAGTGAAGAGGAGAATTTCTATGACTAAATAGTCAGAACAAGTACAGGGAGGAGAAGATGGCTTTTTTTGCCAGAGGAAGGATGGACTCCATGGTCACTGTGCATGGTGGGGGTGGGAATGGAGGATACACATCATCCCAGCTCTCCTGGGGACAGCCTGGGTGTGATGAAACCTCACCACACCACAGGCTGGTTTGGTTTCAGGGCCTCATACTCTCCAGGGAAATCTGCCTCACTCCACACTCCTATCCCCAAATCCCTAGATTAGATTGGCCCCTCTGCCATATGATCTTATTGTATTCAGTATTTTTAAAGCATCTATCACAGTTTGTAATTATAAATTTAGGTATAGATAGGGGCATAGGCATAGATGTATAGCTATAGATATATACACATAGATACAGATATAACATAGACATAGCTATAGCCATAGATACAGACACACATATTGATATTAAGGCAGGTATTTGTTGAGTGACTGTTCCAATAACTACCTGTGTTGGAAACAAGTGCTCGACATAGCCAAAAGAAACCCACACTTAGACAGAAAATTTCTCAGCAAGGCACATTTACTTCTGCAGAAGGGTGCTGCTTGCACTGGTTACAATAGCAAGAGCACACCTAACAAAGGAGGGAAGGGGTTTTTAACCCTAATGCAATTCCTGTTTCTGTGTCCTTCCCCTATTGGCTGGGGTTGGACCGCACAATCTAAGCAGATCCCGTTGGCTAAGACTTAAACTTTTCCAAATAGGGTAACTGTGAGATTTGTGAAAAAAGGAGGGGATAGGTTTGGTTTACAATTTATGACCAGAAATTTGAGTCTTTGAAGAGGAGCTTACTTGTCCCAACAACTGTAAGCCCCAGAGGGACAAAGCACATGTTTGTTTTGCTCTTTTCTGTATACAGGCACACCTCAGAGATATTGTGTGTTAGGTACCAGAACACCGTAATAAAGCAAATATCACAATAAAGTGAATTACACAAATACTTTTGTTTCCTAGTGCATATAAAAGTTATTTTTTACTCTATAGTTTATTAAGTGTACAATTGCATCATGTTTAAAAAATAATGTACATACCTTAATTAAGAAATATTTTATTGCTTAAAAAAAAAGCTAATGATCATCTGAATCTTCAGTGAGCCATAATCATTTTGCTGGTGCAGGGTATTGCTTCAGTGTTGACAGCTGCTCACTGATTAGGGTGGTAGTTACTGAAGGCTGAAGTGGCTGTGGCAATTTCTTAAAATAAGACAACAGTGAAGTTTGTTGTAACAACTGATTCTTCCTTTCACAAAAGATTTTGCTGTAGGATGTGATGTAGTCTGATAGCATTTTACCCACAGAACTTTTTGAAAGTGAATTTTTTCAATTTACTCAAACCCTGCCACTGCTTTATCAAGCAAGTTTATGTAATATTTTAAATCTTTTGTTCTTATTTCAACAGTATTCACAGCATCTTCACCACGAGTAGTTTACAACTCAAGAAACCACTTTTCTTTGCTCGTCCACAAGAAGCAACTTCTCATTAGTTTTATCATGAGATTGCAGCAATTCAGTCACATCTTCAACCTCCACCTCTAAATCTAGTTCTCTTGCAATTTTCACATCTGTAGTTATTACCTCCACTGAAGCCTTGAACCCCTCAAAGTCATTCATGAGGGTTGGAATCAACTTCTTCCAAACTCCTGCTAATATTGATATTTTGACCTCCTCTCATAAATCAGAAATTTCTCTCATGGCATCGAAGATGGGGAATCCTTTCTGGAAAGTTTTTAATTTATTTTACCCAGATCCATCAGAAAAATCACTATCTATGAAAACTATAACCTTACAAAATGTATTTCTTAAATAATAAGACTTGAAATTACTTCTTCATGCATGGGCTGCAAAAAGGATGCTGTGTTAGAATGCATGAAAACAACATTAACCTCTTATGCATCTACATCACAGCTCATTTTTCTGAGCAGGAGTTCTCAACAGTGGGCTTAAAATATTCAGTAAACCATGCTGTAAACAGATGTGCTGTCATTCAGGCTTTGCTGTTCTATTTATAGAGCACAGGCAGAGTAGATTTAGCATAATTCTTAAAGGCCCTAGGACTTTTATAATGGTAAATTAGTATTGGCTTCAACAGCTGCATTAACCCCTAATGAGAGAGACAGCCTGTCGTTTGAATTTTTGAAGCCAGGCTTCTCCTCTCTAGCAATGAAAGACCTAGATGGCATCTTCTTCCAATACAAGGCTGTTTCATCTACATTGAAAATCTGTTGTTGGACATAATCACCTTCATTAATTATGTTAACTAGATGTTTTTGATAACTTGCTGCAGCTTCTATTAATACATCAGCACTTGTTGCTTCTCCTTGCACTTTTATGCTACAGAGATGGCTCCTTTTCTTAAAACTTATGAATCAATCTCTGCTTAAACTTTCCTTCCACAGCTTCCTCACCTCTCTCAGCCTTCATAGAATTGAAGAGAATTAGGACCTTGCCCTAGTTTGGGTTTAAGGGAATATTGTAGCTGGTTTAATTTATCCACACCTCTAAAACATTCTCCATAACAGAAATAAAGCTGTTTCACTTTCTTATCATTTGTGTGTTCACAGAAGTAGCACTTCTAATTTCCTTTAAGAACTTTTTCTTTGCATTCACATCTTGCCTAACTGGTGCAAGAGGCCCAGCTTTTCATCAGTCTTGGCTTTCCACATACCTTCCTCACTAAACTTAATCATTTCTAGCTTATGATTTAAAGTGAGAGATGTGTGACATTTCCTTGCGTTTGAACACTTAGAGGAAATTGTAGGGTTATTAATAGGCCTGATTTCAATATTGTGGTGTCTCAGCAAACAGGGAGGCCTTATATTTACGAAGTAAGTTGGCCACCTTATATGAGCGCAATGAGGGCTCCCCAAACCAAAGCCGATATAATAATAACACAATTTTGAAATATTGTGAGAACTACCAAAATCTGATGCATAGACATGAAGTGAGCACATTCTGTTGGAAAAATGGCACTGATAGACTCTCTTGACACAGGGTAGCCACCGACCTTCAATCTTTAAGAAATAATATCTGCAATGAGCAATAAAGTGAGGTACGATAAAATGAGGCTGTGTCTATACCCAACCTCCAACTCCAGGGGTGAGTGCTGGGTCAATATCTGTGAAATGCACAAACTCATTTCCAAAACACAACAGCTCTTTATTGAGGATCTTTATTTGTTTGAGCCTGGTGATAAGAGACTTTTATATCTTTTAACTCTTTGAATTCTGACCCACAATTCTGTGAGTTGAATATTATTGCCTCCATCACACAGATGGACAACAGACATTACAATCATTTTCTCTTTGTTCTAAAGACTGCACAGCTGATGGCCCTTATTGTGCCCTCCTTCTCTTCCTTCAACACCTGCCCTTATTCAGCGAACAGCTGCAGCATGCCCAGTGCACTGAGGGATGTGACCGAGGAGGACTCTAGGCATGCAGGAAACTAACAAGCTACTCAGAGGCACAAGACACTCCCAGGAAGTTATGAGACCACTCTGAACAGCAATATATATATATATCAACCTAAATTAGTGCAAACCATAATTGCTAGAGGAAGGAGAATGTTAAGTGTCAGCTAAAACACCAGTCCCAGAATCTCTGGGTGGAAAGACTTCTTAAAGAGAAAGGCAGGAAACTAAAGAGTCTGAAGTCAGATACACCCAGGGTGGAACCCAGCTCTGTCACTAGGACTCACTGCCAGTCCTCTCACCTCTGTAAATGCCAAGTCCTGCATCTGAGTGTGTACATTTCTTTTCAAATTGAAAAAACAGAGGCATTAGTTTGTTTTTGCATTGCTGTAAAGAACTACCTGAGACTGGGTAATTTATAAAGATAAGAGGTTTCATTGGGTCAGTGTTCCACAGTCTGTACAGGAAGCATAGCTGGGGAGGCCTCAGGAAACTTACAACATGGTAGAAGGGGAAGGGGGAGCAGACATGTCCTACATGGCTGAAACAGCAGGAAGACAGTGAAGGAGCAAGTGCTACACACTTTTACACAACCAGATCTCGTGAGAATTCACTCACTATCATGAGAACAGTAATGGGGAAGTCCACTGCCTCCCCACTCTGCCATGATCCAATCACCTCCCACCTGGCTCCTCCTCCAACATTGAGGATTATAATTCAACATGACATTTGGGTGGGGACACACAGCCAAACCATATCAACAGGGATAATAGCACAATCCCATAGGCAATTATTAAATGAGATAATCTATGTTAAGCCAAAGTTCTCATGTCATAAATTCTCAGTAGATATTAGCCCATGTGAATGTTGTTATCACCATGATATTGTACACCCTCTGCACTGGAGGCCTGACTCCCCCCACAACTATCCCAGGAAAATGGCCATGCCTCCTCAGTATGCATTCCTGAAGGCTGGAGCAGTAACTTGGAAGAGAGTGTTCCCTTGCTGAATGTCTCTGGCTTTGGAAAAACTCAAATCTACCTACCTGTGGCTTGTGCCACCTCACCCTATCCCTCCCCTGGAAGCTGTTTTTCAAGAAATCCTTATAAAGCAGTCACCATGTGCCAGGCACTGTCCTAATGCTTTACCTACATTATCCTTAACAGGTGTCAAAACAGCCTCAAAATGGTGCCTGAGTTTCTTTCTCCTGTGAAATGGGGATGTATCATTTACATCATTGTGTTTTGGGGGAGGATTAAGTGAGTTGATACATGTAGTGCTTAAACCATTTATTGG
The DNA here is from genome assembly GCF_028858775.2 of Pan troglodytes. NCBI lineage: Eukaryota > Metazoa > Chordata > Mammalia > Primates > Hominidae > Pan > Pan troglodytes. The sequence goes on from NC_072409.2 coordinate 21,568,953, forward strand.
CATATTATGAATGCACAATCAGCATTAACTATTATTGCCATAAGGATTTGTGTAAACTATTCATCTATGGTATTACTCTAAATAAAAGCAGGATCTGCTTTTTAACCTTTGGGTGGCAGTCCATAGCTTCCAGGGTAAAGTCCAGAATCACCATGGCCTGGCACACAGGAATCTTCTCTAGCCTGGCTCCTGGCACTCCTGCTGCTTCAGCCTTTGCCATATCTCACCTCCTCCTTGACAGTCCAGCTTTTCTGCATCTCTTGAAGCCCCTCAATCAGGGTATTCTATCTCCTACCTCTAGGCCTTAGCATATTCTTTCCTTCTGCCTAGAATTTCTTTAACCTACTCTATTTATCCCCCTTTACCTAATTTCCACCCATCCTTTATGTCTCAGGCTCAACATTACCTCCTCCAAAAAGCCTTCTCTGAGCTCCTACTTCCAAGGTCTGGCGAGAGAGAGAGTCATCTTTGTGGTCCTGTGGCCTCACTTATCTTGCTAGCTTAGTGTTTTTCCTCCTGCCTAGCACAAGCTCTGTTACATCCATTCCTATGTCTCCCAGGAACCCAGCCGAGTACCCAGAACAAGCCCAGCACCAAAGAAACATTTTTAACTGAGTAAATGGACCATGTGGGGTCTCAGATCTTTCATCCCTTCTTCTACATTGAGCTTCTCAACATTCTCAAGGCATGGTTCTTGCAACTTTGAGGGACTTTCAGATGATACCACTTATTACCAGCTGTTAGGCACTTACTGTGTGCCTGGCATTTGACACATTTGCTCCCTAATCTATCACCCATGCTACCTCTGCTAGTTAGGTATTAATATCCCCATTTTACAGATGAGAAAACTGAGGCTCAGGGTTTAAGAGACTTGCCCAAGGTCTCTGGATTACCTGAGGTCAGAAGTTCAAAACCAGCCTAGCCAACATGGTGAAACCCCATCTCTACTAAAAATACAAAAATTAGTCTGGCGTGGTAGCACATTCCTGTAGTCCCAGCTACTTGGAAGGATGAGGCAGGAGAATTGCTTGAACTGGGAGGCGGAGGTTGCATTGAGCCGAGATCGCGCCACTGCACTCCAGCCTGGGTGACAGAGTGAGACTCTGTCTCAAAAAGAAGAGGCTTGCCCAAGGTCTCATACTGAGTGAAGCTGGGATTCCTCCTCAGGGCAGTCTGACTCCAGACAAACTTGCCCTCTTATCTACTGTTCTACACTATGGCTTATGCTATTAGGGGCTGAGAAGGCTCCCTAAATCCCAGGGCAGGGGGAGCCACAAAATATATGAAAACATGTATCTACATAAAAACCTGTGTATGAATGTTCATAGCAGCATTACTCATAGTAACTGAAAAGTGGAAACAACCAAAATGTCCACCAACTAATGATAGAGGAATAAAATGTGGAATATCTATATCATGGAATATCATTTGGCAATACAAAAGGAATGAAGTAGTGATACATGCTGAAATGTGGATGAACCTTGAAAACACTATGCTAACTGAAAGTAGCCAGTCACAAAAGGCTACATAATGTATAACTTAATTTACTTGAAGTGTTCAGAGTTAGTAAATCTGTAAAGACAGAAGATTAGTGGTTTCCCAACACAAGGGTCATTGGGAGGAAGTAGGCAGGAACTTATGATAGAGGCAGGGTTGATGAAAATATTTAAATATTGATCACTTAAACTGTACCCTGCTTAAACTGTACACTTTAAGTAGGTAAATCATATGGTATGTGAATTATATCTCAACAAAGCGTTCTTTCTTTAAAATAAAAAAAACTCAGCTGGATTTTTTATTTTATTTTATTTTATTTATTTATTTATTTTGAGACGGAGTCTCGCTTTGTTGCCCAGGCTGCAGTGCCGTGGCACGATCTCGGCTCACTACAACCTCTGCCTCCCTGATTCAAGCGATTCTCCTGCCTCAGCTTCCTGAGTAGCTGGGACTACAGGTGCCCACCACCACACCCAGCTAATTTTTTGTATTTTTAGTAGAGACAGGGTTTAACCATGTTAGCCAGGATGGTCTCAATCTCCTGGCCTCAAGATCTGTCTGCCTCGGCCTCCCAATGTGCTGGGATTACAGGCGTGAGGCACCGTGCCTGCCCTGAGCTTGATTTTTATCAGTACATTGTCTTAGGTTCCTCCTTCCCAGGTAGCTCAGGAAACAAGGTTGTCGGCTATTACCAGAGAATGATTAATCTGCATCAGTGAGGGACTTGTCACTGTCTTGGCTTGGCATCATCCATTCACATCTCTCTATGAGTGACACAGACCTTTCCTGGTATTTATTAACAGCAGGCCATGTCAGCATCTGTTCCCAGCCACCCTGCCTAATGCTCACCCTGCATCAGGCTTGGGCTGACTCAGCCAAATGGAATCCAGGTGACGCATTTGTACTTTACCGGTCAGGTAATGAGGGGATGGCTGTCTCACCCAGTCTGGTGGGGTCTGGCTATCTCTGTTTTGGAGCCAGTATTAACAGAAAAAAATAATAATAATTCGTATGTCAGAGATAGAGAGATGTTTGGAACCTTTTGCACAATGTCTTGGTTATATAGGAACAGAAACAGGTGCTGGGAGGCCAAAGAAAAGCCATAATAATAATCAGCTCAGTATGTGGCATGCAGCAGGTACTCAGATATTTATTGAATGAATAAACAATGAATAAGTTTGCATTAGGTTTTAGAGTTTGGAAAACACATTTCTATATCATGTTATTATATCCTCATAGTCATCTACAGAGTTGAGAATGAGACAGATATTATTCCCATTTTACAGATGAGAAGGCTGAGTTTCAGAAGATTCATGTAGGAGAAAGAATGTGGAGTTGGACCTACCTGGGTTCAACTCCTAACTCCAACACTGACTTCAGTGTTTTCACACCTAAAACAGAAAATAATTTATCTGGCTGTGTCTTTCTGTAAATACAGTATTTTTTTTTTTTTTTTTTTGAGACAGGGTCTCACTGTGTCACATGGGTTGGAGTGCAGTAGCATGCTCACAGCTTACTAAAATCCTTGACCCCCACCTCCCCAAACTTGCCAGGCTCAAGCAATCCTCCTACCTCAGCTTCCTGAGTAACTGGTACTACAGGCACACACCACTACACCTGGCTAATTAAAAAAAAAAAAAAATTATAGAAATGGGATCCCACTCTGTTGTCCAGGCTGGTCTTGAACTCCTGGGCTCAAGCGATCCTCCCACCTCAGTCTCTCAAAGAGCTGAGATTACAGGCATGAGCCACTACACCCACCTTTAATACAGGTTTATTGAAACATAGCTACATTCATTCTTTTGCATATTGTCTATGATTGTTTGTGTATTACAAAAGCAGAGTTGAGTAATTGGGACAGAGACTGTATGGCCTGCAAAGCCTAAGATCTTTACTATCTAGCCCTATACAGAAAAGTTTGCCAAGGTCTGTTCTGTAGAGTGGTTGAAAACCCTCTACACAGTTGCTGGAGTGTGGTAGGTATTTAATTAAAGTTGGTCTTTTCTCCTCCCAAATAAAGGCACAGATAATACGGAGAGTGACTTCATCATGATCCTTTCCCTAAGATTTTTCAAACCTTGTAAGGACCACAATGAAACATGAAGTGTCTAGAGTGAGAAGAGCCAGTGCAGTATTAGGAGCACTTTGATAAGAGTCAAGGACTGAGGTGTTTTATTTAGTCCTGGCTCTGTCCTACCATGCGAATGTGAGCACATTCCCCCGTGCCCTGTGGAATTGCATGAATTTTGTCCCCCAAAATTTGTGTTCACCAGAACTTCAGAACGTGGCCTTATTTAGAAACAAGGCCTTTGCAGATATAACTAAGAAAAGGTTATAACAGATTAAGGTGGACCCTAACCCCAACTAATGCTGTCATTTTTTCTTTCTTTCTTTCTTTTTGAAACAGGAGTCTTGCTCTGTTGCCCAGGCTGGAGTGCAATGCCGTGATCTCGGCTCACTACAACCTCTGCCTCCCGGGTTCAAGCAATTCTCCTGCTTCAGCCTCCCGAGTAGCTGGGATTACAGGCACCCACCACCACGCCCTGCTAATTATTGTATTTTTAGTAGAGACGGGGTTTCACCATGTTGGCCAGGCTGGTCTCGAACTCCTGACCTCAGGTGATCCACCTGACTCAGCTTCCCAGGGATTACAGATGTAAGCCACTGCACCCGGCCCAAATGGTGTCATTTTAAGAAGAGGAGAGGACACACAGACACACAGGCAAGAAGGCCATATGATGATGGGGACAGAGGCAGGAGTCCTGAAACTGCCAGCCAAGGAAAGCTAAGCATGGCTGGGAACCATGGGAGGCTCTGAAGAGGCAAGGAAGGATTCTCTCCTTGAGCCTACTGAGGGACCAGGGCTCTACCAAACCCTGATTTTGGACTTCTGGCCTTCAGAATGGCGAGAGAATAAATTTCTGTTGTTTTAAGTCACCTGATTCATGGTACTTGTTATGGCCCTTCTAGTAAACTTAAACACTGTGCTTTCCCCTTCTATTCCTGCATGGATTGAGGCTATTGTGGACCACATGCATGGCCCAGGAATCAGGCTGTGGGAGGTACATAAAGAACTCACAGGCTCTGCCCATTCTGTCCTCCTCTGCTAAGACAAAGAGATTGAACACACATTCTTACGGGCCTTACTGTTAGGAGGGCTCTGACTTGCCCAAGACACAGGGTAAGTTGTTAAAGTTTAACTCAGGCAGCTCAGGACTTGAGGTCAGGCAGATTCGAGTGCACAGCCTGGCCTCACTGCATCACGCCATTGAGAACTGGAGCAAGTGACATAACTTCCCTAAGCCCCTGTTTCTCCAGCTGCACATTGGGTATAAAACTGTCATTTCTAGGGCTCTTGTGAAAATCACAGGGAATATTACAGGAAGGGAACCTTGCACCATGCTTAACACATAGCAGGTGCCCAGGAAATCCTAAATAATGAAGAGGATGTTGGTAGTTTTGGTGATTGCTGGCAAAGCTGGGATTCTCACACTGGTATCCTGATGCCCCAGGGCAGTGTCTCAGTCCAGCCTGCCTCCGCCCCCAGTGCTCTTCCATTCATCTCTTTGCTGCCTCCCACTCCCCACCCCAAGATTGGGGCAGCTCTAAGATCCGACAGACCCTAAACCCTGGGATCCGCAAGTGAGATGAAGGATTGAGCCCCCGAGTTAAGAAAACGCCAGTGTCTGCTTTGAGTTAAGAAAACGCCAGTGTCTGCTTTAAGCTTTTTTTTCCTGTCTTGCGCTCAGATTCTTCATTCCCTAGCCTGACACAATCACTTCTCTTGACTTAGTAACGGCCCCTGTGTCAGGTCTTTGTGTTTTAAGTAATGTTCCCCTCATGTAACTGATGTTTATGCAGAATCAATCCTTTTAAAAGTGGACAGCTTTTGTATTTTTATAGCTTGAACTGTCTCTAGCTTCCAGAGAAAGGTGACATGTTTTTGCTTGTTTTTCACTTCCCTTTCCTTGTTTCTTTGTTGTTGTCTGTCTCTGCTCTCCATGGCTCTGTGTTTTCTTTCTTTCTTTCTTTCTTTTTTTTTTGAGACAGTCTCTCACTCTGTCGCCCAGGCTGGAGTGCAGTGGTGCCATCTCGGCTCACTGCAACCTCTGCCTGCTGGGTTCAAGTGATTCTCCTGCCTCAGCCTCCTGAGTAGCTGGGACGACAGGCACGAGCCACCACGCCCGGCTATTTTTTGTACTTTTAGTAGAAACGGAGTTTCACCATGTTGGCCAGACTGGTCTTGTACTCCTGACCTCAAGTGATCCGCCCACCTCAGCCTCCCAAAGTGCTGGAATTACAGGCATGAGCCAACGCGCCCAGCCTGTGTTTTCTTTCTTTTCTTTTCTGTTTTTCTTTTCCTTTTTTTTTTTTTTTTTTTTTTTGAGACAGAGTCTCACTCTGTTGCCCAGGCTGGAGTGCAGTGGCGCGATCTTGGCTCACTGCAAGCTCTGCCTACCGGGTTCACGCCATTATCCTGCCTCAGCCTCCCAAGTAGCTGGGACTACAGGCACCCGCCACCACGCCCGGCTAATTTTTTGTATTTTTAGTAGAGATGGGTGTGTTTTCTTTCTTACTCAGTGTCTTTCTCTTCCCTTTCGTTCTGTCTTTCTGCATTTGTCTCCTCCTGCTCTCTTTTCTCACTCTCCCTCCCACCTTCTCTCCCTCTCCTCGGCACACTTACACATTTGTTCTGTTCACCTTGAGGATGCCTCCTCTTTTCATCTGTTTCTTATGCCTCTGTTTCTCTCTTTGCTTTCTTTTTCCAATTCTATCTTTTCATTTTTATCTTTTCACATCCTTTCTCTCCTCTATTTGCCTTTCTTTTCCTGTCTGTCTCTATGACCTGTGTCCCTCTATAACTCTCTGTCTGTCTGTCTGTCCATCTATACCTTTTAGATCCCTTTATCTGTTTCCAGGTGGCTATATGTGTTTCTGCCTCTCTGTGTCTCTTCTTTCCTTCTCAGCAGTTTCTCTATGTGTTTATCTCTTGTTATCTCACTTTCTCAGGTCCCTCTGTCTTTTTTTTTTTTTTTTTTTTTTGAGACAGAGTCTCGCTGTGTCACCTAGGCTAGAGTGCCATGGCACGATCTCGGCTCACTGCAACCTCTGCCTCCTGGGTTCAAGCAATTCTCCTGCCTCAGCCTCCTGAGTAGCTGGGATTACAGGAGCATGCCCCACACCTGGCTACTATATTGTTAGTAGAGACGAGGTTTCACCATGTTAGCCAGGATAGTCCTGATCTCCTGACCTAGCCCACCTAGGCCTCCCAAAGTGCTGGGATTACAGGTGTGAGCCACCGCGCCCAGTCTGGTCCCTCTGCCTTATCTCCTCCTCTTACTTTGCATTTCTTCTTCTCCCTTCTAGGGTATTAATATTTTAATAGGCTTAATGTCTTCCCAGGATCCTCAACTCTCTTCATGATTCAAAAGTGGCAAGTCTCCCCAGAGCTTCGTTTCAGGAACTATTAATTCTTTCCTCCCATAAACCTGTCACCTCGCTCCCTACAAAGTTAGGAAGCAAGGGACAATCCTGCAGCACCTCACCCTTCTCCTTTGTCCCTGTGCTGCATCCCTGAACACAAAGGATTTGGAATGGGGACCCAGAGTTGGGGAGACAGAGAGGAATGCCCTGCTGAGGAGGTTCTTAGTAAAAGTACTCATTGGTGAAGACTGCGTCTAAGCCTTTGGGTATTTTCTGTGTTTCATTTGAAAACGTTTACCTAGCACACTTTCCTTCCAGACTGTGTGCTGGGGACTAAAGAGAAATGAATAAATCTTGAGCCTTTTCCTTTAAAAGCTTATAGTCTCTCTGGGAGGCTGTGAAGCTGATAATTAAGATCAATAAGTTAAAAGATTTAGCCACTATGCTCACAGGGAAAAGGAATTAATTCTAGTAGGGGGAATTAACAGAGAAGGTTTCACAAAGGCGGTAACATAAAGCTACTGTGGAGGTTGGGAGTCAGGATCTTGCCTGATGTCACTGCTGTGTCCTCAGCACCTAGCATTGTGCCTGGTATATGGTAAACACTCAGTAAGCTTGTACAATGAATGAATGAATGAATGAATGAATATATATGAAGAGTTTTCAAAGATTCTTAGGATTTCTTCAGGTAAGCATTTGGAAATGGGCATCCCAGGCAGAAGGAAGAGCATGATTTGGGATTGAGAGAGGTGCCTGCAGGTACCACACCCAGATCCCCTCTTCAGGGCCAGCCCACTCACCCACCAGCTGTGGCTGTCAGTGACTAGGCATTGCCTTCAGCCTCAGGGAACTGGCTTATCCTAGTATATCCCATTCCAGACAGCAGCCCCCACCAATGACTGGCTACTGTGGGGATGCAAAGGCCTGGATTCCTTGCTTTAATTCAGGACATCCATAAGGGGCCTTCTCAGCTCCAGAGCTCCCTGCAGGAACAACTGATACTTTAGACCCGCATTGTAGATCAGTCTCTCTCTTTACCAAATCCTGCCTTCTTCGCTTGCCTTTTTTTTTTTTTTTTTTTTTTTTTTTTTTTTTGAGACAGGGTTTTGATCATGGCTCACTGTAGCTCAAGAGATCCTCTCACCTCAGCCTCCTGAGTAGCTGGGACCACAGGCAGGCTCCTCTAAACCCTGGTAATTTAAAAAATGTTTGTAGAGACAGGGTTTTGCCTCATTTTCTAAGCTGGTCTTGAACTCCTGGGCTCAATCAAGCCTCCTTCCTAGGCCTCCCAAAGTGCTGAGATTACAAGCATGAGCCACTATGCCCAGCCCTTCCTCGCCATCTATAGATGCATCTCCCAAGAGGGCTCGGCAATAAACCTCCTGCATGTAACTTTCTAGTTTAGAACCTGTTTTCAGAGATTCTGTGTTCAGGGAATGAGACGAGGCCTGTGCCTAGTGGATAGATATGTGAGGAGAGGGTAAATGTGGCTGGACAGGTAACCGGGGACCAGATTATGAAGTCCTAATGCCAGAGAAGCTAATTTATATTTCTTCTCTAAGTACTGGGAAGCTATTGATCAGAGGAGTATCTAATTAGAGCTGGAATTTACCAAGTTCACTGACAGTCAGTATGAAAGATGGGACAGAAGGGATAAGACTGGAGGCAGGAAATGAATTAGGAGTTTCAAACCTGGTCCAAGCCTGAGGTGGAGAAGAATGGGAGAAGGTATGCAAGATGGTGCAGAGACACCCCCTCTAGTGTGTGCTAGCCTCTTCCTGCTTCATGTGTGGCTGCAGGCATTTCCCTTGCTTCACAGCTCTGGGCCTTATGAGGCACAGACCAGGGAAGGATATGTGTCTCTTCTCACTGCCCATGGTGCTCCTTTAAAATCTCTTGTAAGTATGGGAATCATATACCCCAGAGCAAGTGTATCTCTTATTTCGGGCCCTTTCTGCAGAAGACAGCATCAGAGGCTTCCATCTGTATCCTCCATTGTAGAGAATTCCATCTCATAAAATGTTGGCAGATCCATGGATTATGGTATCAAGTCTAGTCTTATCTTTTGAGAACCTCATTTGGAAGGAATCATGTATTTCCCTGGAATCCCATGACCTTTCCAACAACTGTTGCTGACAGTCTTGATGGAGTGACTTATATGCAATAGTCTGAAAAATAAGGATCTAGGGCCCTAGAGGGTCAGACTCCTGCATTTGTGTCTTGGCTCTGCTGTTTATAGACTGTGGGATTTGGAGTCAGTCCCACAATCTTTCATGGTTTCAATTTTATATTCACAAAGTTGGAATAATAGGGATGTGCCCAATTGCAGAGTTGCTATAGGGAGCTCTGAAATCTGTAGAAACAGGTAGGATGCAAGCTAAGAGTTAGGCAGTGAGAAGAGCCTTCTCTTTGGACTCAGCTGGAAGTTAATACAAACTTCACTTCGGTCACATTATAAGCTGCTGGCCTTCAGCAAGATACTTCACCTTGCTAAGCCTAGTTCCCTTATGGTAAAGTGCACATCTCATGACTACCTCCAAGAATCATAAGTATTAATGAAATAAAGAGTATAGAGTTCTAGGTCCATTTCTCTGTATCACAACTTGACAAGCACCGTGTCATATGATGGTATACCTGTTGTTGTTTCCTTTTTATAATATTGATTATTATTGTTTTCCTGATTATAAATAAGTTATGGTTTCAAATGTAATGAATTCACATTATTATTTTTTTAATCTAAGGATCCAAATGTCTCTGGGGTTTAACCATCCCCTTTCTCTCCAAGGGAAGAAGCGATGCTGTCCACATACTTTGAAACCATCAATGACCTGCTGTCCTCCTTCGGGCCAGTTCGTGACTGCTCTCGGAACAATGGGGGCTGCACTCGCAACTTCAAGTGTGTGTCTGACCGGCAGGTGGATTCCTCGGGATGTGTGGTAAGTGCCCATTGGCCCGGGAACATGGCAGTGGCCCAGGGGCTAAGGCCACCTGCTAGAAGCCCTGCCCTGTGAGGGAACGCTGGTAAGGAGGATCATATCCACACTACCCTTATCTGCCTCTGCGGCCTTCAGCATGCCAGCCTACCTTGGTTTCCTCACCTGTAAAGTGAGATCATTAAACCTACCTCTTGGAATTGTTGGAAGAATGAAACAAGATATTATAACTTAAATGCCCACCACACAATAGGTCTTAGAGAACTTTTGGCCTTCAGAAGCTTACAGTCCATTTGAGAGTAAGACAGGGCATGTCTTACCTCTGTGAATACAATAGTAGGTGGGATGTCAATGAGGTGTAACTAGTATGGACAGGTGCTTTGGTGTGGTCCGGAAGAGAAAGTTTCAGCTGGGACCTCAGTTTCATAGAAGGCTTCCTTGGCACGTTGGCTTTTGGCTTTGGCTTTGGCTTCAAAAGATGAGTCAAGTTACATTAGGGAAAGAGCGGAGACAGCCAAGCAAAGACATGAAGGAAGGGAGAGGCAGCCTTGTTTGCTTGGAATTTTAGTATCTAGTGTGGGACAAGGTCACACAAGAAGATGCGGGAGGGTTCCCTTTGCTTTAGAAGGGTGTGCCAAAACTGATGGTTTTATAAGAATGACCTAAGATACAGGGTTCGACCTCTAGAAGCTTTTATTCTAGAGAGGAGATTAGGTCCCGGGAACCTGACTTTTTAACGTGTGTGTGTGTGTGTGTGTGTGTGTGTGTGTGTGTGTGTGTGTGTGTGTGTTGGGGTATCTTGAAAATACACTTGGGAAACATTGCCACATAGGCTAAACTCAGCCTGGCATTCAGTGCTCTTCTTTCTGTGGTCCCTTTTCAGTTTCTCCAGCCACATCTCTTATCGCTTCATTTCAATCTACACTACAGCCTAATGGAGCTGATTAGATGGAGTTCTATGAACTTGCCTGCATGTTTCATGCCTCAGAACCTTTTCTTGTACCTTCTCTCTGCCTAGAAAGAATTGCTTTCCAAGTCTCTGAAGCAAACAAGTGAACATCTTTCCAGAGACATCTCCTTTATAAAGCCTTTTCCCTCCCCGCAGGTGACCCTCTTTTCCATACAGTATCTTTACTGTATGCTGTACTTAGCTTTATTAAGTCACCTGTGACACGTTATAGCACAGACTGGTTTTTTAGTTTATGTTTCTTAAAAAACTGAGGGAGAACCCAGGGAATCTGTTGATTCGGCTCAACACCCCAGAAGTACCCATCTCAGTAAATAAAGAAAAAAGAAAGAAGAAGAAGAAGGGAAGGATAGAACCAGGGATAGGAATCCTGCTCTGGACTAGGCTCTCTGAACAAGACCCAAGGGAGACAGAACATACACTTGGCCCTTAGTGCAGCTACACACCAGCTGAGAAACAGACAAAGGTCAGGAGATCAATACGAAGAAGCTTCTAGAATGAAATAATGCAATGAAACTATATCTGAGACTCAAAGATTAATAGCTCTTCAGATGTGAATGGGCAATTAGAAATTTTAGTGATTAGAATTCTCAGGATTACAAGTGATAGAAACTAAACTCAAACTAGTATAGGCAAAAAAAAAAGAAGAAGGAAATGCATTGGCTTAAGTGGAAGTCTGGAGAAAATTGGATTGAAGGACTCAAGCAATGTCATTGGAATCCCCCTCCTTATCTTAGCTCTGCTTTCCTTAGCATTGTGCCATTCTTGGGCCAGCTGCAGGCTGGATGCAAGTCCTACAGGACAAAAACACCTCTTTCCTAGTACCTCCAACTACTGTCACCAGATTCCTTCTCATTGTGCCAACTTGGTTCTCATGCCCATCTATCCCTGCACCAATTGCTGGTCAGGGGGATTAACTGGGCTCATCCCAGAGACAGCCATGCCTGGAGCTTGCACCAGGAGGCAGCTACACCTGAAATGCATGGCCCTGAGATGGGGGAAGGCATAGACTCTCAAGAAAAACTGGGGTGCTGGCAACAGGAGTTGTAGATGCTAGATTGATATACATCAACAGCTGTCTGCCTCAGACCATTGAAACCTAACCCTTCATATAGCACATTGGAAAAGTGCTAGTTGGGGAGAGGAGGATTTGCTGAAGTCTTAAACCCAGCCAGTGGACAAACAGCTCAAAAGGATGTTCTGTGTTGTGTCCAGAATGTAAGGCTGACCTTTTTCAAAGGATTAAGTTGTCTGCCTCTTTCCTCTTTTCCATTAGTTCTCTTTTCTCAAATTAATTAAGCTCCTTCTCTTTTAGGATAGATATCCCATAGGAATGAAACCTCAAATACAGAGGAGTGTGTGTGTGTGTGTGTGTGTGTGTGTGTAGGTTGGGCTTGTCTCTCTTTTTCTTTTATTCATATAAACTGGAAAAATTAAAAGAGAGAGAAAGAGAAAGAACATTCATTCCCTAGGGGATAAGAGAAGATTCAACGGTCTGATGAAGTTGTCAAAGACCCTCCTCTCTAGATTAAGGATGTAATTTTAAAACCACTACTTCAAGGTTCAATGGATGTAAGGCAAGCTCCTCTCCGTGCTTCAGAATAGACAGGGAAATACCACGTTTATGCTGAGATTTTAAATCCCTTTCATTTCTCTGTAGACTCTCCATCATGTCTGTAAAGAGAAACTTCGTCTCGTAGCTCACCTTCTAAGAAATTCCTTCAGGCATTACATGATAATTCCTTATATTTTTAGAATACTTTAGCATTCTCAAAGCATGTCTACAAGCTAAGAGCTCATCCTCACAACAAACCTGGGCAGTAGATTCCCTCAGGAATGTGGAAACAGGCTCAGGAAGCAGAGTGACTTTCCAAGGTCTTACCACCAGGTGGCAGGGTGGAGGACCAAGACCATGTCTCACTATCAGTCCTTCTGCCAGGGCCACTTTGGCTTGCTTTCCCACACTGGGAGCTGAGATGAGTTCTCGTTGAAGAATCATGGAAAGGAGGCTGGGCTGAGTGAATTGGGCTAAAGCCTGGATTTAGGCATTAGAATGACCATAGCTTTGGAGTCTATGTTGACTTCATTAGCATCAGTTTCTTAATCTTTCAAAAGGGAGCAACGGTACTTACAGATTTTTCTAAAAAAAAAAAAAAACAAAAAACTGAAAGAGCTCAAAGAATATAACTGGCAATGATTTGGGATTTACAAAGTACCATTTATGAGTGAGACAAGGAGACCACATTACTGATATTTGTATGTAGTGGATATATTTGGGGCCACACAAATTTAGGAGCACAGCGTATCTAATGTTCTATTATGTTTCTGTAACTGAATTTCATTTCATTTCTGTTCCATTGTTAGTGGAAACTTAACTCTAGTCAATTTCAGTTTTTTTCTGCCTCCCACCTCTTAACTGAACATTTTAGCTCAAAGGGCCAATGTACCTGTAAGGCCTAGGAGCTAAGGGCATGTTTGATGCTGGGCCATCACTTTTTAATCTGGTACCTGCTGCATCACTTGGCCCTTGTCCATCACTCTCCTTCCTCTCCATTCCCACCTGACTCACAGGTGTGTAGTACAGCTGCTGCCTCATCCACTTTAATCCACCACAAGGTCATTTAAGGCCAGCTGGCTCTGTGCATCAGCTAGTTTTTCCAGCCTCCAGAGGGCCTGAGAAATGTCCAACAGTTCCTGGAGGATCTGAGGAAAGCTGTCTAGAGCTCTTTTGATCTAGACATGCCAGGAAAGGATCTGTAGTTGGCTGTTTTCACAGTGGGGAGGATCACTCACCATGCTTGCTGTCAACCTGTGCTATATAGCAAGTGACGCCCAGAACCCCTTTGCCTTCATAGCCCTCAAACCCACCTGATATTCTGCACCCCCTCATCCCCTTCATACACTCATGGGCGTAGCCTGGTAAGGATAGAGGATGGGACCCCTTTTAGAACACTCATTAGCATTTTCTAGATTACTTTGTTTGACTTCCAACATTCCTGTCTTCCACCAGCTCAGATGACCTTTACTTCTTTGTGGATACAAGGGAAGGTAATTCTCTAACAGATCACAGATTCTTCTATTGTTTTATTATTGTCATTATAATGATGATTATTATTTTACCTTCTAAAATAGCTCTACCTTCTAGACCTCAACTTTTGAAACACAAGATTTAAAAAATCTGACATATTTTTGCTCAGCTTTCTGGTTCTGCTGTGGTAACCTTCCCTTTGGATAATATGTTTCTCATATAGGTAATTGGCCAACTGGAGGATGGCCATAAGATGTGTAGTAGGCAAAATAACGGCCCCTGCAAAGATGTCCACATCCTAATTCCCAGAACCTGTGACTGGTATGTTACCTTTCATGACAGAAGCAGGATTTAAATTTGCATAAGGAATTAAGATGACTAATTAGCTGACCTTAAAAGAGCGAGAGTATCTTGAATTATCAGAGTGTGCTCAGGAAAGCAGAGGAGTGGGGCAGAGAGAGGCAGCGTTGCCAGCTGTGAAGTTGGAGGAAGAGAGTTACATGCTAAGGAAGAGAAGTGGTGTTTAGAAGCTGGAAAAGCAAAGAGAAAGACTTACCTCTGGAACCTCCGGAAAGGAATGCAACCCTGCCAACACCTAAATTTTAGCCCGTTGAGACCCAAGTTAGACTTTTAAATTGTAGAACTGTGAGATAATAAATTTGCGTTACTTTAAACCACCAATTGCATAGTAATTTGCTACAATAGCAATAAAATACTGATAACAGGTAAAAGATCATATGAGGAGGGTGATACAGTAAATAATATACAAATAATTATGCTATTATTTTTGTTTTCAGTTATTTCCAAGGAGACCATATCCCTTGACCAGTGATAGAGGAAGTAACAGTGAATGAAACATCAGAAAAGAGAGGGAGCCTGTGTTCCCCTTCAGTGTTCCAAGAGTGAAAAATTGTTGTATATTAGAAATGTTATAAATCTGACAAACATAATGATGTCAGCAAGGCACAGTTTGAAATGTAAGCTATGGGTCCATTTATTCTGTGTGGCAGTATAAACACTGCAAAATTTTAATCAAGATAGAGAACAAAAACAAAGAAAACTGTAAGCACTTAATCACAGCATCGTATGGAAGACACTTCCACCACCATCTCTAAGTAACTGCTGCCCCCTGACGCATTCCACTAATGCCATTCTTTTATGTTTTTCTGGTTTTCCCAGCACAGGAAGCCTTTTGATTAACCCAACACCAGACAATCTGGTAAACACAATGCGTCCTCCTTAACCCTTTTTGAAGTATCAGTTCATAGCTCACTTTCCTGGTTCCAGCTTTCTATTGTTTTATAACAAACTACCCCAAAACTCAGTAGCTTCACACACTCTTGTTTTGTCTATAGATTTGTGAATCAGGACTATGTGGAGGGTGCAGCTGGTTTGTCTCTGATCAAAGACAGATGGGGCATCTGGGACTGGGGAGTCATTTGCAGAAGGGTTCCTTTATTACCTGTCTGGGGCTAGGACTGGCACCATTGGTGGTTGACACTGGCTATGCTGGACCTGAGCTGGGGCTGTCAACTGGATAGAGGATTTTTTCTTGGGCTCCCCATTTGGCTTGGGCTTCTCACATCATGGAACCTGGGGTTGCCAAGGGACCATCCCAAGATCCAGCGTTCTAAGTGCCTAGGCAGAAGCTGCAAGGCTTCTTAGTCCCCAGCCTCAGAAGTCTCAGAACATCATTTCTACTACATTCTATTGGTCAAGCAGGTCAATAAGGTCAGCCCAGATTCAAGGGGGAAAGAGCTAGATTTCACCTGTCAATGGGAAGAGTAGCAAAGAATGTGTGATCATCTTTAATCTACCCATTTACCCATTGCATGGAGACAGACAAGGGCTACCAGAGCCAGAAAGGACCCTCTCCCATTATACAAACAGAAAAACAAAGGCCTAGAAAGATACAGAAATTGCTCAAGTTCATGTAGGGAGGTAGTAATACAACCTAGATTTAATTCCAAGACTCCCTTCCAGTTTCACACTCCAACAGCTAATGTCCCCATAGCATCAGCTTTGTCACTATATAGTATAATTATTTATTTCACAACATTCCTGTATCCAGCACTGTGAATGGACCAGGAGCAAAACGCCACAAGAGTTAAGCCTTGTTTTATAAGCCCCTTCAGAAGACAAGACAGACTTCAGCAGGATTGCAGCATAATCTTGAACAAACCACTTTGTTTCTCTGTGTGAAAATTATCTAAGAGGATTGGTGTGAACATTGCAGAGAAAAGAGTGGTCGTACGAGAGAACTGGCACTCACTGGGCACCTACTATGTGTTATTTTGCCTATGTTCATGGCAATTAATGCCTATAACTGTCACCTACCTGGAACTATCATGTCCATTTTACAAAAAAGAAAAGCTAGTAATATAAAAGCAACTATCCATACAAAGACTGTTCCAAGCACGGTTCTAAGTGCTTTGCTTCTTTTAACCAACCTTATGCTCACAGTAATAATATGAGCCAGATATTATTATTACCTTCACTTCACACATGAGAAAAATGAAACTATCTGGTAGGAAACTGGGATATGTGGAGAAAAATAATGGGAAAGGATAGAAAGGAGGGGCAACATTGAATAGTCAAGGCCTTCATAGAAAGGACTAAGGGAAATGGAAGGATTTGCATACTTGCTGGGTCCTAGAGTGATGGTGTCTTTCAGGAGGAGCCTCTGTGGTCAGTTCTTAGCCCTGGCTCTGAATTCCAGAACAATCTCAAACCAATCCCACACTCCTCAACCCTACAAATCACCCAGTCACATTTCTGCCGCCTCTGCCCCATCTTTTTCTTTTTTCATTTTGATCTAAAAAACCATCTGGCCTGCCAGATATTAGGAAAGATCATAGGATCCCTGATTGCACAGGTGCTGAGAGACAACAACAAGAGCTGCCTTTCTAAAAGTCAAGATGAATAAACATATGGATTTCCATTTAGTATAGGCCAGGAACCTTATAGCACTGCTCAGAGTGAGGCAAAAGCTGGAATCTGGTTCAGTAGGGGAGAGAGACTGGCTTTTCTCCATTCCTCATCCTTTCCCCCTCTTAATGACTCAATTGCAGTGTAATTAAAGGAACAAAACTCAAGAGGGGTGGGGAAGACTAGCAAGAAGAGTCAGCAGAGTGAGAAATCACCTTGGAGCACAGCCCAGGCACTGCTGACCAGGGAAAGCCCAGCCCTGCCTGCCTGGGCATGTAACCCTCCTACACAGTGCAGCTGGGCTGAGCCTCCATGGGATCTAGCCCTTGGAGACTTGTTTTTCCTTTCCAGAAATGGACTTTCAAAGCTAAATTTATCCCTGTAGATCAGCCACATGGGGTATGATAGATTCAGAAGACAACTGAGACAGATTTTGCCAAAATCCAAAATGAGAGGACTGATAGTTGCCCTATTTTTCTTTTTAAAAATTATTAGAAAGATGCAAAGGCAGCAGGCAGGTGTCTTTATGGGAATAACTTCAGGCTCTTGGGTGCAAAACAGGATTTACAGGATGACATATCACCCCCATGGTGTCTTCATCAAAGTATCCTCTAGTCAAATATGTTCACAGACAGAGAATTCTCTATATGTATTGAATACCTTGATCAGTAATACTAGGCCTAATATTATTAAAGCTACTAAAAAATAAATGAATAAATGCTATAAATAATATCAGGCCTAGTATTACTGATACGGATATATAGAGAGAACATTTCAGTACTAATTATGTGCCTGGCCCTGGAAATCCTCACAGCTACCTTATAAGGAAAGCATTATTATTATTCCCATTTTATCCATGAGGAAATAGAGTCAGAAAGTATGAGAAACTTGCCCAAATCCAACCAGCCAGGTAAAGGCAGAGGAATCTCCAAACTCTGTCAAACTCCAAAGCTCGTTCTCTTAATTCATCAGAAGACACCTTCCCAAGGCTGAGAATAGTTCCCTAGGGATAAGGCGAATGTCCCCAATGTCAGGAAGCATGAAGAGAGGGGCACTTTCTTCTCTTTACCCTCTATCAATGTCCAGTATTTATTTCTCCTCCACTGCATCCAAGAGATCCAGAGGAAGCTAAAGAGGATAAGTATTGGAAAAGGACATAGGAATAGTCAGTAAAGAAGGAAATTGGAACTGTATTGGAAAAGGACATAAGAATAACCAGTAAAGAAGGAAATTGGAACTATACTGTGTCCACTGATTCAATGCCTGCACACAGGACTCAAAGTTTGGGAAATGAAAAAGAGGGAGTAGCTCCTCAATCAGGAGCATTTGCATCTTTCCAATCAGTGCATTTGCATCTTTCCTTTATGAATTTGGAGCAGGCTGGGTGGGTAGGTGGGGTAATAGGGTTTCCAAGATTATTGTGTGTGGCATTCTCATAAAGCCTATGCACCCTTTTATGACATTAAATATTTTATTCTTCTCATGACATTTGAAGCCTTCTCTATTTTTCCCCTTATTTTATTTCATTGGGACTTGGATTTGCTGGGTCTGATGGTATTTCTGGTAAGCTGGTTTTATTGTGTGGAAGTCATTATCTGTTAAAGTCAGGAAGCAGCCCCCCTTTTTCCAAAGTGATGGGTTTTACCCTTTGATTCCTGAAATAATGGTGGGGGGGAATAATGAGAAGGGAGGCCGGGCGCAGTGGCTCAAGCCTGTAATCCTAGCACTTTGGGAGGCCGAGGTGGGCGGATCACGAGGTCAGGAGTTCGAGACCATCCTGGCCAACATGGTGAAACCCTGTGTCTACTAAAAATACAAAAAAAAATTAGCAGGGCGTGGTGGCAGGTGCCTGTAGTCCCAGCTACTCAGGAGGCTGAGGCAGGAGAATGGCATGAACCCAGAGCTTGCAGTGAGCCGAGATGGTGCCACTGCACTCCAGCCTGGGGGACATAGGGAGACTCTGTCTCAAAAAAAAAAAAAAAAAAAAAATGAGAAGGGAGCCCCAAATTGGAGGCAGGAAATGGAAGCTGCACTCCTAGTTTTCCCAACTGTTGTCTGCAAGCCCTGCATAAATCACTGCTCCCACTACCATCTCCCACTACCATCCCCTACTTTTGGGAAGACACTATAGTGCTTAAGTACACAGTTTTTAGCATCAGAGAAACCTGGGCCAAAATCTTACCTTGTCATTCACTAGCCATGTGACTTTGGGAAAAGTTACTTAAAGCCTCTGAGCCTTGGGTTCCTGTTGAGTAAAATGGGGATAATACTACCTATGCCTGCCAAAGCTGCTGTTAGGACTAACTGAGAATGCATACGCAATGGGCTAGAACATGGCCCTAAGCAGGCACAAAACATGGTTGCTATTATTATTATCTGATATCTCATGCAGGGTTGAGTATGGTGGTGGTGGCAATGATGAGAGCTAAAATTGTTTGAATGCTTGCTATGATTCAAGGCTTCTGAGGTGGATCTCATTATTATCCCTTTTCTTACAGATGGGAAAACTGAGCCAGAGAAAACTTAGGTAATTTGCTCAGGACCACAAAGCTACTCAGTTCTAGAGCAGGGAATTCGGGCCAAATTGGGCCAAAGCAGGTTGATAACAAAACCCTTAACCAGGACAAATTCATATATATCACTAATATTGCCTAATATTTCATGAAGGGGAACATACCAGCATTTGCTTTGTCTTCTGGTTGGACATGTTGATTGTTTCCAGATTTAGTCTATTATAAACCGTGCTGCTCTTAGCACCTTTGGGCAGAAGCCACCTTCTGTGTTTTGAGCTGTTTCTTTAGAAGAGATTCCCAGGAGTCTGTAAGGACAGTTTTCAAATTGTATTAGTGTTTCATGATTTGGGTGAAGGTGTGGGATGGATTTTTTCAAAAGGAGCAATAGAGCATCTGGTGCTCCACACTGTTTTAGGTGCTGTTTTCTTTCAGAGTGCAGCCCAAGGGCGGGCTAGGGTATTTGGCCTAAAGGGTCTCTGATCAGGAGAGTGATAAAATAAATGTAGTACATGTGGAAGTGGAGTCCAGTGAAGTGTGCACTGTGTCTGTGAGAGAGGGTCCAGATGCAAGAGGCAATGCAGAGAAGAGTAAATGAGGCCGTGGGTCTGCTGTCTCCTTGAGGGTTTGAGGAGGTCAGAAGCCATGACCACAGAACTTTTAGTGGCTGTGCCAAGCACCAGTGAGTGTCTCCTGAGGCATCAGAATGCTGATCATCAGACACCTTCTCCTTAGCTCTGAAACAAAAAGCTGGAATAAATGTGTTCATCTTAATTATAATAATAGAATTTTTGCATTCATAAGGTATTTTCTCCATCTGATCATCAATCTTCCTTTAAAAATTTTTTTTGGTTTTCTAAAAGTAGCTCATTCTCATTATAAAATAAAATAAATTTGTACAGTGTTGAAATGTATAAAGAAAAAAACTCAAGGCCCCCTTTCTTAACTACTCACCCACTTTAGATAAATGTGCCACGGTTTGGTGTATATATAGATAGATACATATCCTTCCATACACTTCTTCCCTATGCATATGCAAATATAAATAAGAATTTATATATGTAATTTTAAAAATGGAAGCATAAAAAGCATACAGTTGTGTTTCTTCGGGACAATTTTCTAAGTCAGAACTACACATTCTGCTTTTCCTAGAGCTTTTCCATTTTTTTTTTTCTTTTTAAGACAACTGACTTCCTAGCTTGATCTTAACCGTGTGTGTGTGTGTGTGTGTGTGTGTGTGTATTTTCCCCTTGGGTCATAAATACAGATGATCAAATTGAGGCTAAAGAGCACAAGAGCTATGCTTGGATAGAACCCAGGTGTCTGAAATTCCAGTGTAGGACTCTCTTCCACGCAGGATAACATGCTTTTATTTTTATCATCATTCTTTTGTCTTTTATCATAGGTCTTGAGGATAAATGGATGACAAATGACATTATTATTATTGTTATTAAATTTTACAAATAATAAAGGTATCCTTTTGCCTGTATTCTCCAGCTTCTCTCTGATCCCTGCTTTAAGAAGTCTTGACCCACTAGCCCAGGTATTTTGAAATCCCTTTCCCTTGAGGGAGCAAACAGTGAGAAGGTTTCATCAAACACTCAATAGCCTTTCTCCTCATTGAGAAAATTCTACCCGAGCTGAGTGACAGACGTTCCTAGAGAGAGATGGGCTAGTTAATCAGAATTCCAGTCCAGTGAAAAGAATAGACTTGTCCATAATTCAGAGTTGGATTCAAATCCCATCCCTGTAACTGGGAAGCTGTGTGACTTTGGACAAATTGCTGAATGTATCTGAGCCCCTCTAATCTGATCCATAAAATGGGAATGATCCCTGCACCTTACAATATTGTTGGCCGGACCCAGTGAAAGTAGCCAGGCATGAGCAAAACCCAGGGCCATGGCCTCCCTTCCTAAGATCAGGTCCTATTGTGTAGAGAGGAGCTTGTTGAGCTAGGAAACTTAGTAGCCTTTTCTGGCTTTCCTTGGTTTTCAGAAATTTTCTTCATCATCACTGAAAGGGAAAGGTGATTTTTCAGGCCCATGATCATGGGAATAATACAGTCCGAGGTGATGAAGGGACCCTGTTTCTCAACATGACTCTGTTTACTGTGAATCCTCAGCTATGCTCCTGTCCTTCCTACAAATTCAGAGTTAAACTTGATTCTCTCTGGGGCATCTCCCTTTCCCGCCACAGTACCTAAGTCAAAGATGTACTTGGTTCCAGAGGGGGAAGACACTGCAGATAGGCCTATATAAGAGCCAGTGGGATTTGGCACCCCTCAACTTACTCTGCAGAGCTGTTCTTTCATGCACATTGAACCTTAGGGAGAAGATGAGGTTCTCCATTGGAGGAATTTCAGGCAGAAGTGGTGGAACTGACCTTCACGTTTTTGTTGTTGCCTTATTTAGGTAATGAAGCAATTCAACTAAAACGTATTTTTTTTAATTATGAAATTATTATATGCACATACAAGAATATTTAGAACATATAGAGAAAAAATAAGGAACAATATCACCCATAGTCATGTCACCTCCAAATAGCTACTACTAACATTTTGACATGTCCTTTTAGTAGTTTTACTATAAGATAGATAGATAGATAGATAGATAGATAGATAGATAGATAGATAGATAGATAGATGGATGTTTAGCAATTTTACTGTGCAATATAATATATAGAAAAATATGTAAAACATTATTTACAGTTTCGATACAAATTAAGCAATTCTCACCTAAACCATCACCCATGTCAAGAAATAGAATATTGCCTGCATTCCAGAAGCCCTCCCCCAACACACCCACCATGCCTCCATTTCCAATTGTAACCCTGTCCTCCCTTCTGGAAGTGGCCAAGACCCTGTCTTTTATGCTAATCATGTTTTTTTTTTACAGTTTTCCCACTTAGGTATGCATAGAGCAGCTCTTTTATGTGATTCTTGACTGTTGGTAATGGATTCTCCAGCATCTAGCACATCTTATCAAACTAGATCAAACTTGCATTTGATTGAAGCAAAAACTGGTTATTAGACAACCCACAGTTGAATTTTAGCTGCATTCAGAGCTCAACGACTAAGTACTGCTGTGTCTTAGGGCCTCTTCTGGGCCCTAACATTAGAAAGATACTATGTCCTAACTAGCAAAGAGCCCATAGTCTATTTACAGAGCTAGAAAATGATGCTTTGGATCCTACTCCCTAGAATCACACATGGATCCTTCCTTTCTGCACAATGATAGGATGAACTTTCTCCTTCCATAATGATTCCCTCTGGTGTAGACTCTGGTTTGGGCTGCTGCTTCTCTCTTTTGAATCTTTGGCACCCACATGAGCATATTTATTTTTCTCCAGCTGGTACCAACCCTTGCAGGTTTTTTCCTAAGGCTCATTTTTAAATGTTACATCTTGAGTTCATCCTGGGTAAGAGGAGAACCTTTTAGGCAGGGGGTGGGGTAGAAAAAAAGAACAAATGTCTCAAATGACTTTTAAGTGTAACTTTGGATCTCTGAATCTTCATAACACCCCAGCAAAATGGTATCTCAGTCTCCATCCTGTGAGTGTGGAAGCCAACTCAGAAAGGGAAGTGACATGTTCATTGTCACTCAGATAGGAATTGGCAGCATGGATATCAGGACTCCAAAATAAGGACTCCAGTAACCACTAGATGACATTGGTGGGGTTTTGAGAGCACTGGTTCTGGGGTCAGGCTTCCCAGCACACAGATTCCTGCTGTTCTAGTTGATGACATTGGGCAATGTAGTATCTGTGTTCTCATATGTACAACAGCATCTCAACATGGAGTTGTGGGGAAAGTTAAGGGGGATGATGTGCACTTCACCCATCACTCAATATTTAGTACTCAGTAAATAGCATCTAGAGAACAGTCAGACAGGCTACTGGGGAGGCCTTGGGAATAAAACCTTGAAGGGCCCTGCCCTGGACTGGGTGGTTAGTGCCTTGCTGGCCTTGCTGTGGGTGTTGGAGTTGATCCTGGATTCCCATCACTTGTGAGTTTCCTTCCACCCACGTCCGTCCCCAGAACACTGGACTTGGGAACCTCATCCTTTTCAATCCCCTGAGGGTCCAACATATATGGCATCTGTCTCCATTCAGAGAAGGATTTTTTTTTTTCTTCTTTTAAATTGCTCTCTGCAACAAAAAATAAAATATGCATACCATCCAAAATTATACTCAACATAAGCTGAATAAATATATACCCACAGAAGCATATGCTCAATGGTTGCTGCTCTATGCTTTGCAAAGCCAACCAGCTTTAAAATCTTTCTCACTCACAGTCTGAGTGATCAATGAGAAGGTGTGATGTGAGGACACAGCCTCAAGCTGCTAATTGAGTTTTTAGTGACAAGAGATGGGGAAGCGACACCAGCCTGTTAAACCTAGCAGCATGGAAAAGTCCGTATGTCCAGCCTGCCCTAATGAAGGCCTGGCCCTGACCCCTGAATAAGTAACTCACTGCTAGGCACAAGTTATTTGGTATCAAGCTGTACAGGTTCAAATCCTGTCTCGATCCCTTCCTCTGTAATGAGACAAGTTGCTTTAAACCTCTTTAAGTCTTAGTCTACCAGTATTCAAAAAAAGGGTGAAATAATAGTACCTGCAAATTAATACATATTGGTGTTTATCCCTGTTTCTGGGCATATAACTTCTAAAATTCTTGTTATCATTAAAGTGATAAGTGTCTTTTCTATACTAATGAGTTGACTGATGGCTCTCCACCCTTAGGTAGCTTCAGGGTGAGGGCTGGTCACAGGAAAGGCCAAGACAAGATTAGAGGGTTGGGACTTTCAGCCCTACCCCCAACCTCTGAACTGGGGAGAAGGGCTTGAAGGTTAAGTTGATCACCAGTGGCCAATGATTTAATCAATGCTGTCTAAGTATTGAAGTGTGCATAAAAATCCAAAAGGACTAGGTTCAAGAGTTTCCAGAGAGTAGAACACATGCGGGTTCCTGGAGGACGATGTGCTCAGACAGGGCATGGAAACTCCGTGCCTCTTCCCACATTATTTGCCCTGTGCAACTTTTCCATCTGGTGATAATTGGTATATCCTTTATAATAAACCAGGGAACGTAAGTATTTCCCTGAGTTCTGTGAGCTGCTGTAGCAAGTTCATGAAACCCAAGGAAGGGATTGTGGGAACCCTGATTTATAGCTGGCCATCAGAAGCACAGGTTTAATAACCTGGGGCTTGGAATTGGCAGTGGAAATTGGAGGCAGTCTTATGGGACTGAGTACTCAACCTGTGGGATCTGACACCATCTCCAGTTAGATAGTGTCAAAATTGGACTGAATTAGAGGACACCCAGCTGGTGTCTGCTGAAAGATCTCCCAGAGAACTGGTTGCTGCCAGAGAGAAATTGCCACACACTTCTTGGTGACCAGAGGTCACAGAAGTGTTCTGTGTTGATTGTGTGGTGAGAGGGTATCACAGGAGAAACTGAGTTTGTTTTTCCTATGTCACACTACCTTACATGGTTGTTGTATGAGGAAGTATTGCGGAAGGGCTAAGAAAAGAGACTCAGGTGCCAGGCTTCCTGGCTCCACCACTTACTGGCCGTGTGACCTTCATCAAGTTAATACACCTCTTCATGCTGTGCTTCAGATTCTCCATCTGTTAAGTGGGCATGATATTGGTGTTTGCCACCTAGGTTTGCTGTGAGGAGGGAATGAGTTAATGCACATTCAATGCTCTTAGGAGGAGACCTGGTTTCATAGTTAAGTGATCAGGCAATGTCACAATAAGCTATTTTCCCCAAATACCTCCCTGCACTTGGTCTGTAGCAAAATTCCCTCGGCTCTGTGCTACTCAGAGAAGTAATAGGACATGAGGCTTCTGAAAACAGAAAGACATCCAAGCATCTATGGTGAGGACCTGAAGCAAGTCATCTTCCCTCTCCAAGCCTGTTTTCTATCTGTGAGTGGTGAAAATAATGGTGCATTCTTTTCTGGGTTGTTGGGAAGATTTCATAAATTAGCATAGCCTAGCAGTGTGTCTGGCGTATGGGGGGTACACAACAGATGTTCATTTTCCTCCCAGCACCTTGAACCCAAGTGAAGACAGTTAGAGCCTCTGCCTTGGGAACAGAGAGTGCTCCTTCACTGAGCCATGCCATCAGCCCAGAGGGTACAGCTTTGTAGCAGTGCAGACCTGAGTGGAGCCTCTGTCCTGCCCCACATCTAATCACTATATGATCTTGGGAAGTTCTCTTACATCTCTGCACCTCAGGATATTATTCCTCCAAATGGCATCAGCACCTCTCTCCATGAGGCTAGAAAAATATAACAGACGAGGAAGTAACTTAGAAAGCTTAACACATTGTAAAAGGCAGCGTAGTGTGGCTTCAGATCCTGGCTGTGCCACTCACTTGCCTTGTATCCTTGGGACAAGTTCCTAAAGCTGTCTGTGCCATAGTTTCCCTCTCTGTAAAATGAGTAGACTAGTAGTTCCTATACCATCAGGCTGTGCACATAATGAGTTAATATTCAAAACACATTGAAACAGTGCCTGGCACATGATAAGTGCCATTAAGTGTTAGCTATTATTATTATTATTAATGAGCTACACAAAGGCTATTTATTATCATCACCAGATAGGTATTGAATAGACATTCCTCAGGAGTCTTGGCAGATTTTCCTAGGAAAGTGTTCCCTGGCCTCCCTTCCCTCAGCCCTTGGTGCTTATAAAAATCCTCAGCTGGGCACTGTGGCTCATGCCTGTAATCCCAGCACTTTGGGAGGCAAAGGCGGGTAGATCACAAGGTCAAGAGATTGAGACCATCCTGGCCAACATAGTGAAACGCCGTCACTACTAAAAATACAAAAATTAGCTGGGCGTGGTGGCGTGTGCCTGTAGTCCCAGCTACTTGGGAGGCTGAGGCAGCAGAATCACTTGAACCAGGGAGGCAGAGGTTGCAGTGAGCCGAGACTGTGCCACTGCACTCCAGTCTGGTGACAGAGCAAGACTCCATCTCAAAAAACAAAACAAAACAAAACCTTGAGAACTATAAGAATGTGCTTACTTATTTTTCTCCCCCCATTAGAATATATGTTTCTTTTTTTTTTTTTTTTTTGAGAATGAAGCTAAGGCTTTATAATTCCTGGAAGACTGCAGGTTCTGAATAGGCATTTGTTGAACTGAACCCTTGCTGTGTGCAGAAGGCTTCGCGACTGCCACCAAAAGGTTGACCAGCCATTTTAAGAGGCTGTAAGGGAAAGCTGCAAGCATGTTCCCAAGCCACTTGCACTAGAGCAGGTGCTGCCTACTGCGAGAACCTACCTCCCTTGGAATTCCTATTGACCTCTGGCAGAGAACCATAGAATATCCAGGATGGGAGACCCCTTACGGACCAGCTACCACTTTTCTCACTGGACAGTTAGGAAGACTGACGGCCAGAGAAGGGAAGGGATGTGCCCAAAGCAAGGATGGTAACCTGTGTCCCCTAATTCCGCGGGACTCCTCTAATGGGAAAAGCAGCCAGCATATATTCAGATAATTAGCTGTGATCAGTGTGTGTGAGCAAACCCAGCCACGCAGTAGCATGCTGTCTTTCCAGCACTGCTCTTGATCAGAAACCATCCTGAAACATGGCTTATCTCTCTCGGGGTTGATCCGGTCCCTCCAGTTGGTCTAGATTTTCTTTGAAGTTAGGAACCATTATGCCTTTCACTCTCTGCTTCCCTTTTATTAAAATACATTTTTAAAATTGTTTTAATTGTGATAAGATATGCATAAAATAAAATTTATCTCCTTAAGCATTTGAAGTGAACAGTTTGGTAGTGTGATGCAAATTCACATTGTTGTACACCCAATCTACAGCACTTATCTCTCAAAACTGGAACTCTATACCCATTAAATAATTCCTCGTTCTCCCTTCCCCCAGCCCCTGGCAACCACCATTCTGCTTTCCATCTCTGTGAATTTGACTGCTATAGGCACCTCATATAAATAGAGTCATATAGTCTTTGTCTTTTTGTGACTGGCTTATTTCACTTAGCATAATGTCCTCAGGGTTCATCCATGCTGCAGCGTGGTCAGAATTGCCTTCCTTTCTAAGGCTGAATAATATTCCATTGTGTGTGTATATGTATCTGTCAATGAACATTGGTTGTTCCTACCTTTTAGGCTATTATGAATAACAATGCTATGAATAAGGGTGTATAAATATCTCTTTAGGATTTTATTTTCAGGGCTTTTGGATATGTATCCAGAAGTGCAATTGCTAGATCATATGGTAGTTCTATTTTTAATTTCTTGAGGAACCTCCATACTGTTTTTCATAGCAGCTGCACCATTTTACAATCCTATCAAGAGTGTGCAAGGGCTCCAATTTCTCCACATCTTCACCAATACTCATTATTTTCTGAATTTTTGGTAACAGCCATCCTAATGAGGGTGAGGTAGTTTTGATTTGCATTTCGCTAATGATTCACTAATCATTTTGATCATCTTTTCATGTGCCAATTGGCTGTTTGTATATCATTTTTAGAGAAATGTCTATTCAAGTCTTTTGCCCATGTTTTAATCAGGTTGTTTGTTTTTTGTTGTTTGGCACATTTTTTATCATAAGCCATTTTGAACTATGACTTTTCTCCCTCTGGGAATTTACCTGATCTCTACCATTGGTCTAGATTCTTCCTGAAGTCGGGAACTCTCACATCTTCTACTTCTTGGTGCCTCCACAAGAAAGGAATGGTATGTTTGGGAGGCCGAGGCGGGCGGATCACGAGGTCAGGAGACCGAGACCATCCTGGTTAACACGGTGAAACCCCGTCTCTACTAAAAATACGAGAAACAATATTAGCCAGGCATGGTGGCAGGCGCCTGTAGTCCCAGCTACTCGGGAGGCTGAGGCGGGAGAATGGCGTGAACCCGGGAGGTGGAGCTTGCAGTGAGCTGAGATCGCACCACCACACTCCAGCCTGGGCAACATAGCGAGACTCCGTCTCAAAAAAAGAAAGAATGGTATGGTACAGTGGAGAGAGCAGGGGCCTGGAGTCAAACGCCCCCATGTTTGCACCCTGGCTCTGCTAGAACTACAAGGAAAGACATATCCAGCCACAAAGCCTCAGTTTTCTTTTCTGCAGAAATCAAGCTAATAACAGCAATAACAGCAATCTCATAGAAGTGTGGGCCTTCAGCAAAGCAGTATAAGGAAAACACTTCCTATAGTGCCTGGCCCACAGTATGTCCTGAAAGCATTTGAATTTCCTTTCTGGTGTCTTCAGTAAGTGTGTGTTGAAGGCTGCACAGATGGCTGGCATGTGGGGATAATGGCCTGTTGGTATTTCATTGGAACTCAAGCCAAAACTAAGCAATACAACCAGACATTTTATTACATTCCAAAAATATTTACTGAGCATTGAATATTAAGAGTGATAATAATCATAATAACAACTTTTATAACAATCAGGATCTTACCATTGTGCCAGATACTATGTTAGGGACATTAAATGTCTAACTTTTTTTTTTTTTTTTTTCCTCCGTAGCAATTCTGAGTAGGTGTAATTAGGCTCATTTTACTTTGAGGAAGTTGAGGTTCAAATGTTAACGAAGTGCCTGGCTAACATTACATGGTTAGTAAGTGGCAAAGACAGGTGGGATTCAAGCCCATGCTTGCTTGACCCCAAAGGCCACATTTGCCTTGCATACTGGCTTGTCTCCCTCCCACGTGCTGGGCTGAGAAAAGGAAGCTGTGTGTATTACAGTCCCTGTCCCCAAATAGCTGTGGACTCGTAGGGAAACAGACTGTGACCCAGAAATCGTCCCACCTGGCAGAATAAAGCTTGTGCTAGGAGAAGAATAATGAACATGGGAGAAAAAGAAAACTGATTCTTTCTGATGTGGGACATCAAAAGGAAGAAGGAATTTCCACACAGGGATTTTTCATTTGTGAGAGCACTCAATGTTCCCAGCAATCCCAGGAGGCGGTTATTTATTATTGAGTCTATTTTAGAACAGGAAAAACAGGACCAGAAAAGTGCAGTGACTTGCCTGAAGTCACACAGCTAGGAAATGACAGTATCTGGATTAATCTTATTTTTATTTTTTTGTCTCCTCAGCATTCTTCTGCTTTTTGAACTCAGGAACATAACCACAGAGACTGCTGAGAAATAACTTACAGCACTTTTAAAAATTTGATTAAAAAATAATTTCAACATTTATTTTAGCTTCAGAGGGTACATGTGCAGGTTTGTTACCTGGATATATTGTGTGTTCTGAGGTTTGCAGTACAATTGGTCCCATCACTCAGGTACTAAGCGTAGTGCCCAATAAGTAGTTTTTTAATCCTCGCACCTGTTTCTTCCCTTTCACCTCGCTGCCTCCTTCCCCCATCTGGTAGTCCCCAGTGTCTATTATTGCCATTTTAATGTCCATAAGTACCCAATATATAGCTCCCACTTTTTTTTTTTTTTTTTTTTTGAGACAGAGTTTTGCTCATGTTTCCCAGGCTGGAATGCAATGGTATGATCTTGGCTCACTGCAACATCTGCCTCCGGAGTTCAAGCAATTCTCCCCCATCACCCTCCCGAGTACCTGGGATTACAGGTGCCCACCACCACCCGTGGCTAATTTGTTGTATTTTTAGTAGAGATGGGGTTTCACCATGTTGGCCAGGCTGGTCTCAAACTCCTGACCTGAGGTGATCTATCTATCCACCTTGGCCTCCCAAAGCACTGGGATTACAGGCATGAGCCACCACGCCCGTCCTAGCTCCCACTTATAAGTGAGAACATGCGGTATTTAGTTTTCTGTTCCTGTGTTAATTAGCTTAGGATAATGGCCTCCAGCTGCAGCCATATTGCTGCAAAGGACATGATTTTTTTTTATGGCTGCATAGTATTTCAAGTGTATACACACCACATTTTTTTTTATCCGATCCACCATTGATGGGCACAGGTTGAGTCCATGTCTTTGCTATTGTGAATAGGGCAGCAATGAACACACGGTTGCGTCTGTCTTTTTGGTAGAACGATTTATTTTCTTTTGGATGTATACCCAGTAATGGGATTGCTGGCTCTGAAGGATACATAAGATTCTTCAGGAAGAGGAGGCCAGGCCTGGCTGAGGGCAAAATGTGGAGAGAGATACTGAGGGTTGGACCCTGCAGAGAACAGGTGCTGCCTGGTAGTGCCTAAGTGGTTTCCAGATCCAGGTGTAGGCAGAGGTGAAGCAGGGGCGTGGTTTTCATTCTCTGCCAGGGAGCTCTCCTGGGGGATGGGGGCAGGCTCTGTCTCCTCCACTCTGAAGTCTCAGGCCCCCTGGTGGTGCCTGCAGCTGCTGTCCTTCATTACCAAGGACTATTGATCCCTGTAATCCTTTTTGCATGCCCTCCCCCCAACCCACCCCACCCTCCCCGCTTCCCTCCTTGTCAGCACCGAAGTCCAGCACAAATTGAGCGGCAGCTGAATTGGCATGAGTTGATTAAAACTCCCAGTAATTATGGGATCTTGATTGATCCAAATCAATGTCGGCATTAATAGACGGGCTAGCTGGCCTGGTTGACAGATTGAGGCTGAGTGGCAAGAGGGGTGGGGGACTGGGGACTGGCAGAGCCTTTCCCACTCACTTATATGCCAGGAAGCACACCAGAGGTCTCCTGGGATGAGAAGAACCAGGCCCACTCAGTTTCTTATCAAAGGGATGGTTCATATTGAAGAATTCAGCAGCCCTTCCTCAGCCTGTGTGATCTTCAATAACCTTGCCTGTAAAATGAGTATATTGTATCTTAGAGGTCCTCTGAGTTTTGTGGGGATTAAAAAAGATAGCATATTGGGAAACATCCAGCTTATGGTAGGTGCATAATAAATATGCATTTCATTTCCTTCCTTGCATCTTTCCCTATCTCTTCTTCCCAAGATGCTGTACCTAATCTGTACATCCAAGACTATGCCACAAGCAACCTCTCTGTCCCTAAAGCACCAAAGTCCTCCGATAACCCATTACAGGGCCCTTCCCACAAGGTTCTCAGAATCTCTGTGTTACACTAGCCAGTCTGAACCACTTGTAACACCACAGACAGGCCACCTCCATCTGGTTCAGGGAAAAGAGAACCTCATTTGGCCCCATAGTCAGGGGGCCTTCAGTGGTGGGCTCAGTCGGACTCTTGCTTGCTGTATGACCCAAGGCAGCTCACCTGACCTCTGAGTTTTAGTTTCCTCATTGGAAAAGTAGGCATGGAAGAAATGCCTAACCATTTCCCTGTATATGGTTCCCTTACATTTCTCCCTGAATGTGTCCTATTTGGAGAAAGTAACAAGGTAACTACAATAGCAGTTAGCATTTAGTGAGCACCTGTCAGGCATCAGGCACATATCAGGTAAATGACCTCCTGGGATCCTCTCACAAGCCTAGTGAGGAAGGATTTATTTTCTCCAATGTATAAATTGTGGAAACTGAGACTCAGAACAGCCAGGGCACACATTGAGGAAGTGGCTCAGTCAGACTTCATTCACAGTTGTGTCTATTCTTTGTGACTGACAGTGTATTCTGGCTTTCATTATGTGTTTAGTCTCGTTATTTTCACCTCTCATTTAATCTTTACCACTGCTGGGCATGGTGGCTCATACCTGTAATTCCAGGGCTTTGGGAGGCTGAGATGGAGGATCATTGGAGGTCAGGAGTTCAAGACCAGCCTGGTCAACATAAGACTCCATATCTACAAAAAATAAAAATAAAATTAGCCGAGCATGATGGCACATGTCTGTAGTCCCAGCTATTCGAGAGGCTGAGGCAAGAGGATCCCTTGAGCCCAGGATTTCAAGGCTGCAGTGAGCTATGATTGCACCATTGCCTGCACTCCAGCCTGGGTGACAGAGTAAGACCTTGTCTGTAAAAAATAATAACAATAAATAAAAAATATTTACCATAATTTTTGAGGCATGCTATTGTTGAGAGGAGTACTATTAGTAGGAGGTGATACTGTTATTATGCTTTCTCTGGCCCTGAGACTTAAAGAAATCAAATACTTACCTAGTCCTTGGAGGAGAACAAGTCATTGTTCATAGTCAAGCAGGTTTGGAGGCATCCTTGTGATGTCTTAAAACATGTTCAATCAATTCCAAGAAAATTCCCCATTTTCCTCTTAAATACTTCAGAGCTAATTTTCCCCTTTTTACAATTCACAGTTGCTTTGATAAAAACTGAGCAGTTAGCACTGAAAGTCTTCTCTGACTTCCTGCTGTCCAGTGCCTCCATTGAAGGAAACTGAGGCTCAGAGTGTTCTCATCTGAAGGCTCTCAGCCAGTTAAAGACCACAGCCCGGGCAGGGCGCAGTGGCTCACGCCTGTAATCATAATCCTATCACTTTGGGAGGCTGAGGCGGGTGGATCACCTGAGGTCAGGAGTTCGAGACCAGCCTGGCCTGGTGAAACTCCATCTCTACTGAAAAAAAAAAAAAAAAAAAATTGCTGGGCATGGTAGCACACGCCTGTAATTCCAGCTACTTGGGAGGCTGAGACAGGAGAATTGCTTGAACCCAGGAGGCAGAGGTTGCAATGAGTCGAGATCGTGCCATTGCACTCCAGTCTGGGCAACAAGAGTGAAACTCTATCTCAAAAAGAAAAGAAAGCAACTGGAAATTTTTGGCTGGGTGCGGTGCCTCACAGTACTTTGGGAGGCCGAGGCGGGCGGATCACCTGAGGTCAGGAATTCGAGACCAGCCTGACCAACATGGAGAAACCCCCGCCTCTACTAAAAATACAAAATTAGCCAGGCATGTTGGTGCATGCCTGTGATCCCAGCTACTCAGGAGGCTTAGGCAGGAGAATCGCGTGAACCTGGGAGGCAGAGCTTGTAGTGAGCCGAGATTGCGCCACTGCACTCCAGCCTGGGTGACAGAGCGAGACTCTGTCTCAAAAAAAAAAAAAGACCACAGCCAGGCAGAACTGGAATCCAGCAATCTGGAGAGCCATTCACATGCATTTATCCAGGGCCTGCTAGTGTTTGCCTGCCACCCCACTTTGAGGATAATTTCATCATAATCCTTACCTTCCAGAAGGACAAACTGAGGCTCAGACAAGCCAAGCGACTAGCTCAAGGTGTCATAGCCAGTAAAAGGCTGGGTCTAAGACTAGTGCTGTTCCTTTACCCCACCTGCCTTTCAGGCCCAAGTTTGTAGCAAAGAATGAAATTGACACACTGATGTCACCCAGGACCCAGGTGGGGCAGGGCCCCACCTCCAGCATCAGCAGGAAGTCCCCCAGGCTTATTTACCATATGATTCACTCAGGCCCTAGGACAAATTGTTCTGTTTTGTAAGTTGGTTGTTTTTCCTTCTCCTGC
This sequence comes from Pan troglodytes, assembly GCF_028858775.2. Classification (NCBI taxonomy): domain Eukaryota; kingdom Metazoa; phylum Chordata; class Mammalia; order Primates; family Hominidae; genus Pan; species Pan troglodytes. The sequence continues at coordinate 21,602,537 of NC_072409.2, forward strand.
TCAGAACAGCTGGCCCACCTTCTAGATCTGGGGGTGGGGTGGTAAAACAGCTCATTACAAATTTTGTACTCAGAGCAATTTGCATTCCATAATTAATGAACATTAAAATGCATAATTACAAACAGAAACAAATGGCTTGGTGATGATGAAAAGTCGAGCTAGAAAGCAGCAAAGAGCAGGTTCACAGTATGGAGGAAGAAGCTGGGGGGAACCCAGCAGGGCTAGCCTGTGGGAGGAACCTATGGGAATCCTCCAGGCATCTTCCTCTCCCTCCCCGCTAGGTCTTCAAAATCTCAAGGCTCGGAGACTTGGGCTCAGAGTCTTCCTATGAGTCCTCCCCTGAAATAGAGCAGAATGGGGGATATGAGTCTCTGGAGCTGCACTGACCTGGGTTAGACTCCCCGCTCTCACCTACTTACTATATAAACCTCAGCAAAGAAGCACGCCTCCACATGATAGAGTCCTTATTAGGCTGACTCACTCCCTTTCTCAAGCCCCTGCCCAGATGCACAGAGCCTGCTTCCCCAGACTCCTTTTGTGGACTCTAGGAAATTGCTTAGAGATAACTGGATTCACTAACTTCAGTAATCTCTTCAAAGTAGCAAACAAAATCACTTTATTCCTCTGCCAACAACCCTCCTATGCCTTCCAGTTGCACTTAGAATAAACTCCAGGTGCCTTATCATGGCTGAAGTCACGGGTCTTCAACTTTTTTGTATGAAGGATTATATAGTAAATATTTTAGGCTTTGCAGGTCACATGTGGTCTTTTTTTGTCTCATGTTCTTTTAAAAAAATGTAAAAGCCATTCTTAGCTCTAGGGCTGTGCAAAAACAGGCTTTGGAGGAGTAGACATATTTTCTCTATTTTTCTGGCTAAATACAACCAAAAACCCTGGATGTCCTATATAAAACAAGCATAAGACTGAAAGGTGGAGCATTGCAGACCAGCTGAAGCCTTTGGGACCCAAGGAAAGACATGGTGGTCAGTTCCCTGGATTCTCTCTTTGCCTCATGTGTCCTATTCTTGGAGCTAAAGGAGCCTGCAGCTCAGAAATGCCAATAGGCACATGTGAAGGAAAACAAAACAAAACAAAACTGCTCTCCCTAGCCAAAATACCAGGAAAAGGACAACCTAGCAAGACAGAAAAATGCTAGACAATAAGTGCTCTACTCCACCCAAACACCACAGAAAATGAAAAAAATTAAAATGAACACACCCCTCCCCATGGGAGCAACGGTTGAATGGCGTGGGGAGCCAGGACTTTAATCTCAATGATAGATAGTGAGCACCCCCACCCCCTGGCCTATTCAGCATCAGTGAAGAGCATGGCCTTCCACCCCTAATCCATGGCATTGAAGCACCTTCCCCATTCCTGCTGGGTTGTTGTCAGGGAAGAACTAGTAGAAAGCCAGGACATTCACCACGGACCGGCATTCATGGGGCCACCTTCCACTCAGTGTGGTGTTAGTGGAGATTAAGGGGGGAACAGTGACTAGACATACCTACAACTCCCATCCAGGAAGAGATCCATGAAGTCCTAGTGGGGAGGTAAATTCCTACCTCATCCAGCTGAAAAGAGGGGCCTTTTCTTTGGGGTATCAGAGAAGGCCACATGGGGAACTGGGACTTCTTCATTCCCATGTCAGTAACAAGGCCACCACCTTCCCCTGCTGGATGAGTGTCAGTAGAAGCCAGAGAAAATAGAAGGTTTGAAGGTCTATCTGGGTGCAGTGGCTCACACCTGTAATCCCAGCTACTCAGGAGGCTGAGGCTAGAGGATTGCTTAAGCCCAGGAGTTTGAGGCTATAGTGAGCTATGATCGTGCCACTGTACTCCAACCTGGGTGACGGAGAGAGAACCTCTCTCTAAAATAAATAAATACATGTCAATGAGAAGAGCCAAACTCTGTAAAATATTTGAAAAGATTTATTCTGAGCCAAATATGAGTGACCACAGCCTGTGACACAGCCCTCAGAAGGTCCTGAAAACATGTACCCAAGGTGGTCAGGGAGCAGCTTTGTTTTATACATTTTACAAATGCTTTTGGGGGCAGCGGGTTGTTGGTTCCAGACTATAGGGATATAGGGATGTTCTGGTTAAGATAAAGATTGTGGAGACCAAAGTTCCTTTGATGTCTTTTAGTGGCTGCCCTTAGAGACTATAGACAACAAATATTTCCTATTCAGATTTTAGTTAATCTCTTTAGGATTGGGAGGGTCTGAAGGAAAAAGATGTAGCTATGTTAATAGACATTCTTTACAGATGCAAAATTTTCCCTACAAAGAACAGCTTTGCAGGGCCATTTCAAAATATGTCAAAGAAACATGTTTTGGGATAAACTATTTTGCCTTTTCTTCCTTGTCTCATGTTATGCCAGAGCCAGGTCGGAAAGTAAGTCACAATATATAGGATTAAATAAACCCATCTGATGAGAATTTATGATTTGTAGGGCATGACTCCCCAGACCCCTCAGATAGTAATTTGGGCAAGAAAAAAATCAGAATTGGTCTTCATTAATATAATTAAGATCTGGAGTTGAAACATAATAATATAATGTAATGCCAGAAATTTTCAGGTCACATTAAATATAAATAATTTCTGTTTTAGAAATTTTTTCTTATTTTTTGTGAAACAGCATTTTGCTCTGTCGTCTGGAGTGCAGTAGCACAACCACAGCTCACTGCAGCCTCGACTTCTTAGGCTCAAGCGACCTTCCCACCTCAACATCCCAAGTAGCTGGGACTACAGGCACTTGCCACAATACTTGGATAATTTTTACAATTTTTTGAAAAGATAGGATCTCACTATGTTGCCCAGGCCAGTCTCAAACTCCTGGCCTTAAGTGATCATCCTGTCTCAGCCTCCCAATGTGCTGGGATTACGGGCATGAGCCACTGTGCCCAGTCGCAAATAGTTTAAATACCAAAATTAAAAGGCATAAATTAGTGGAGTGGGTTTAAAAACATGACCTAATTATATACTGTCTGCAAGAAATTCACATTGCATATAATGATATTGACAGATTGAAAGTAAATGGATGGAAAAAGACACATGCAAATCAAACAAAAGTGAGAGTAGCTATATTAATAACAGATAAAGTAGGCCTTCCAAATAATTACCACAGAGGGACATCAAATAATTATAAAATATCATTTACCACGAAGACATAGAAATCCTAAATGTTTATTCATCAAACAACAGAACTGCAAAATGTGTGAGGTAAAATCTAACAGAACTGAAAGAAAAAATAGACAATTCTACAATGATGGTTGGATACTTCAATACCCCTTTCCAAAACCGATAGAACTAGACAGGAGTTTAGCAACAATATAGAAGGACTCAATAACACCATCAACAAAAAAGATCTAGTTAACATTTATAGAACATTATGCCCAACAAAAATAGAACGTATATTATTTTCAAGTGCCTACAGGACACATATCAAGACAAGACTATATCCTGGACCATAAAAAAAGCCTCAGCAAATTTTAAGATTCAAATTGTATGAGGTGTGTTCTCTGACCACAATAGAATCAAACAAGAAAGCAATAACAGAGCAATAACAGCTGCCTTCAGTAGCTGTGGACTGCTGTAGCAAAATAACATAAATTGGGTGCTTTGAACAACAGACTTATTTCTAACAGTTCTGGAGGCTGAAGTCTAAGATTGAGGTGCTGGCTAATTCGTTTTTTTGGTGAAATTCCCTTTTCCTTGCTTGCCTTCTGTCTGTGTCCTCATGTGTTGGAGAGGGAGGGAGCTCCGGTCTCCCATCCTCTTCTTGTGAGGTACTAATCACATTTATGAGGGCTTAACTCTTGTGACCTAATCATGTCCCCAAGGCTTCAACTGCGAATATCATCACTTTGCAGGTGGGTTAGGATTTCAACATACAAATCTTTGTGGGGACATAAACCTTCAGCCCATAATAGATATAACAGAAAAATCTTCAAATACTTAGGAAGTAAACAACATATTTCTGAATAATCAATGGGTCAAAGAAGAAGTCTCAAGGGAAATTAAAAAATGGACTGAACTAGATGAAATAAAAATACAATGTATCAAATTGTGTGGGGGACACAGCTGAAGTCATGATTTGTCCTTTTCTTTTAACATATCTGTGTCTTTATATTCAATGAGAAGGATGTGTATAGCCCTAAATGCATACATTAGAAAAGAGGAAGTTACAAATCAATAATCTAGGCTCCCACCTCAAGAACCTAGAAAAAAAAAAAAAAAAAAGAGCAAAATAAATCCAAAGGAAGCCGAAGGAAGGAAATCAATGTGGTAGAAAACAGAAAAACAGCGAAGTTAATGAAACAAAAAACTGATTATTTGAAAATGACAATAAAACTAAACAAACACAAGCAAGACTGAAAAGGAAGAGAGGAGAGAAAAAATAAATTACCACTATCTGAAACAGGTGATATCACCACAGACCTTGTGTAAATCAAAAGGATAATAAGGGAATGCTACAAATAATTTTACACACATAAACTTGATGAATTAGATGAAATGGACCAATTTCTTAAAAACACAAACTACCACAATTCACCAATATGAAATAGATAATTTTGAAAGCCCTATAACTATTAAGGAAATTTATTTTGTCACTTTAGACTCCTCCTCCCCTCAGCTCCAAATCCCTGTCCTGGATAGTTTCACTGGAGAAATATACCAAATGTTTAAAGAAGAATTAACATCAATTCCCAAAAAATAAGTAAATAAATAAATAAAACAAAACAAAAAAAATCTTCCAGAAAATTAAAGAAGAGAGAATACTTCCCAAATCATTTTAAGACGTTAGCATTATCTTGATACTAAAAGCAGACAAAGATAGTTCAAAAACAGAAAACTACAAAGTAAGACCAATAGCCCTCATGCATATACCACAGTTGTAAAAATTCTTAACAAAATATTAACAAATAGGATTCAACAATACATAAAAGATAACTATACACATAACTAAGTGGGGTTTATTACAGTGATGCAAGAATGGTTCCCTATTTGAAAATCTATCAGTATATTATAATAACAGGCAGAAGAAGAAAAATCACATCATCATATCAATGGATACAAGAAAAACATTTGACAAAATTCCACACCCAAAATGATTTTTAAAACTTTCAAAAAAAAAATAAGAATAGAAGAGAACTTACTCAACTTGATGAAGAACATCAATAAAAGAGCTACAGCTGACATATTTATGGTGAAAGACTGAATACTTTCTCCAAAAGGTCAGAGACAAGAAAAGCAGATTCACTCTGCCCACTGTTATTCAACATCGTGTGGGAAGTCCTAGCCAGTGCAATAACAGGGAAAAAAAAAATCAAAAAAGGAAGAAGGCATTCAGATAAGAAAGGAAGAAATAAGACTATAAGACTTACCCATTGGCAGATCACATGAGTTTTTTACATAGAAAATCTCAGGGAATCTACAAAATAAATTTCTAGAAGCAATTAGTAAGTTTGGCAAGGTCTCAGAATACAAGAAAAATATACAACATCAATTGTATTCCTATATACTAGCAATGAACATGTGAACATTTGAAATAAAAAATACAATCCCATTTGCAATTTCTGAAAAATAATGAAATATTCAGATGTGAATCTGACAAAATATATAAAAAATACAATATCATTTGCAATCCCTAAAAAGTAATGAAATACTCCGATGCAAATCTGACAAAATATGCATGGACCATGTTTAGCTTTAGTAAAACTTGAAAATACTCATGAAAGAAATCAAAGAAGATCTAATCACAAGGAAAGACATATGTATTCATGAATTGGATAGCACAAGATAATAAAGATGTCCACATGCCTCGAATTGATGTAAAGGTTTAATATAATTCCTATCAAAACCTCGGCACGATTGTTATAAGTATAGACAAGATTTTTCTGGAATTTAAATGAATGGCAAAGGAACGATAATGGCCAAAACTTCTTTTGAAAAAGAAGGCTAAAGTGGAAGAAGTCTGTCTACCCTATTTTTAAGCTAAATTTATGCTGCTTTCACCCCATCCTCGTTAACTTTTTATCATATAATACTTTTATCTTTATTCATTTTTTTACTCTACAAAATAATCATTTTGTTTGTTTACTTGTTAATTATTTGTCTCTTCTCTAGAATGTAAATTCTATGAGAGAAAGTTCTTGTCTGTCTTGTTTACTACTACATTTTCAGCACCTAAAACATTTGCTTAGCACTGAGTAGGTAGGTGTTTGGTGAATATTTGTTAAATGTTCTAAAGAAGGACTTAGACATATGGAAAAGAAAAAAATCAGCTAATAGTTTCAGTTACTTTTATTTATATTTTTATTTTTATATATTTAGGGGGTATAAGCAGGTCTCTTTAATGCATACATTGTGTAGTGGTGAAGCTTGAGCTTTTATTATACCCATCAGCTAAATAGTGAACGTTGTACCCAATCAGTAGTACTTTGTCAATCCTCACACTCTTCCCACCCTTCCATTCTCCCACCTTTTGTAGTCTCCAGTGTTTGTCATTGCACTCTGTACGTGCAGGTGTACCGATTGTTTAGCTCCCACTTACAAGTGAGAACATGTCATATTTGACTTTCCGTTTCTGAGTTATTTAACTTATGATAAAGGCCTCCAGTTCTATCCATGTTGCTGCAAAAGACATGATTTCATTCTTTTTTATGCCCTAGTAGTATTCCATGGTGTGTCTGTGGGTGAGTGGGGAGAAGGGAGGGGTAGGAGTGTATACCACATTTTCTTTATTCAATCAACTCTTGATAGACATTCAGGTTAATTCCGTATTTTTGCTATTATGAAATAGCACTCGTATGTTATTATTGTTGCAGTAAACATATGAGTGCCGGTATCTTTCTTTTTTTCTTCTTCTTCTTTTTTTTTTTTTTTTTTTTTTTTGACATAGGGTCTCACTCTGTTGCCCAGGCTGGAGTGCAGTGGCGCGATCTTGGCTCACTGTGACCTCCGTCTCCTGGGTTCAAGTGATTCTCCCACCTCAACCTCCTGAGTAGCTGGGAGTATAGGCATTTGCCACCATGCCTGGCTAATTTTTGTACTTTTAGTAGAGACAGGGTTTCACCATGTTGGCCAGGCTGGTCTCAAACTCCTGGCCTCTAGTGATCCACCTGCCTAGGCCTCCCAAAGTGCTGGGATTACAGGCTTGAGCCACCGTGACCGGCCTAATGTAATTAATGATTTTTTCTCTTTGGGTTTATACCCAATAGTGGGATTGCTGGATTGAATGGTAGTTCTATTTTTAGTTCTTTAAAAAAAAAAAACCTCCATACTGTCTTCCTTAAAGGTTGTGCTAATTTACATTCCATAAGTATTCCCTTTTCTCCACAGCCTCACCAGCATCTGTTGTTTTTTGACTTTTTAATAGTAGCCATTCTGACTGGTGTGAGATGATATCTCACTGTGGTTTTGATTTGCATCTCTCTGCTGAATAGTAATGTTGAACATTTTTTCATATGTTTGTGGGTCACTCTTATGTCTTCTTTTAAGAAGTGTCTGTTTATGTCTTTTGCCCACTTTTTAACGGGGTTATTTGTTTTTGCTTGTTGCATTATTTAAGTTCCTTATGGTCTCTGGATATTTGACCTTTGTCGAGTGCACAATCTGTGAATATTTTCTCCCATTCTGTAGGTTATCTGTTTACTCTGTTGATAGTTTCTTTTGCTGTGTAGAAGCTCTTTAGTTTAATTGGATCTGAGGACTTAGTCACAAATTCTTTCCCAAGGCCAATGTCCAAAATGGTGTTTTCTAGGTTTTCTTCTAGGATTTTTATAGTTTCAGGTCTTAATCCATTTTGAGGTTTTTAAAAAATATATGGCGAGAAATATGAGTCCAGTTTCATTCTTCTGTGTATGGCTATCCAATTTTTCAGTACCATTTATTGACCAGTGATATGATTTGGATTTGTGTTCCCACCCAAATTTCATGTTGAATTGTAATCCCCAGTATTGGAGGAGGGGCTTGGTAGGAGGTGATTGTATCATGGGGGCAGATTTTCCCCTTGCTGTTCTTGCAATAGTGAGTTTTCATGAGATCTGGTTGTTTGAAAGTGTGTAACACTTCTCATTTTGCTCTCTTTCTCCTGCTCCCAGCAATGTGAAGACGTGCCTCTTTCCTCTTCATGATTTTAAGTTTCCTGACACCTCCCCAGCCATGCCTCCTGTACAGCCTCTGGAACCATGAGCCAATTAAACCTCTTTTATTTATAAATTACCCAGTCTCAGGTATTTCTTTATAGCAGTGTGATAACGGACTAATACAACTGGAGTATCATTTTACCAGTGTGTACTTTTGTTGACTTGTCAAAGATCATTTGGTTGTAGGTATGTGGCTTTATTTCTGGGTTCTCCATTCTATTCCATTGATCTAGGTACCTATTTTTATACCAATACCATGGTTTTGTGGTTACTATGCCTTGTAGTATAATTTGAAGTCAGATAATGTGATTTTCTAGCTTTGTTCGTTTTGCTTGAGATTGCTTTGGTTATTTGGGGTCTGTTCTAGTTACAGATGAATTTTAGGATTTTTTTTCTAATGCTTTGAAAAATGATGTTGGTAATTGGATAGGGATTGGATTGAATCTGCAGATTGCTTTGGGCAATGTAATCCTTTTAACCATATTGATTATCCAATTCATGAGCATGGGATGTTTCTCTATGTATTTATGTCATCTACAATTTATTTCATCAGTGTTTTGCTATTATTTTTATAGAGATCTTTCACCTCCTCGTTAAATATATTCCTAGATATTTTATTTTTGTGGCTATTGTAAATGGATTGCTTTCTTAATTTGGTTCTCAGCTAGATTGGTGTATGGAAATGCTACTGATTTCTGCATCTTATTTTTTATCTTGAAACTTGATAGAGTGTTTAGGGATTTTTAGATATAAGACAATACTATCAGCAAACAGGGATAATTTGACTTCTTCTTTTCCAGCTTGGATAACTTTTAATTTTTCTGTGTCCTGACTTCTTTGGTGAGAACTTCCAGTGCTATGTTGAATAAGAGTGTTGAAAGGGGACGTCTTTGTCTTGTTCTAGTTCTTAGAGGAAATGCTTTTTTTTCCCCAATAAGATAATGGCTGTGGGTCATGGCCTTTACTATGTTGAGGTGTGTATTTTCAATGATTACTCTGTTGAGGATTTTTTTTTATCATCAAAGGATGTTGAATTTTATTGAATGCTTTTTTTTCTGTATGTATGGAGATTATTGTATGGCTTTTTTCCTGAATTCTGTTTATGTGATGTATCACGTTTATTGATTTGCATAGTTGAATCCTCATTACATCACAGGGATAAATTCCACCTGATCATGTCATGGTGTACTATCTTTCTGATGTGCTGTTGGATTCGACTTGCTAGTATTTTTTTTTTTTTTTTTTTTTTTTGAGACGGAGTCTCACTCTGTCGCCCAGGCTAGAGTGCATGCAGTGGCATGATCTTGGCTCACTGCAACCTCCGCCTCCCGGGTTCAAGCAATTCTCCTGCCTCAGCCTCCCAAATAGCTGGGATTATAGGCGTGTGCCACCATGCCCAGCTAATTTTTTTGTATTTTTAGTAGAGACAGGGTTTCACCATGCTGGCCAGGCTGGTCTCAAACTCCTGACCTAGTGATCTGCCTGCCTCAGCCTCCCAAACTGCTGGGATTACAGGCGTGAGCCACCGTGCCCGGCCTTTTGCTAGTATTTTGTTAAGCAAAATACTAACATCTATATTCGTCAGGGATATTAGTGTGTAGTTTTCTTTTTCGTTGTTGTTATTTCCTTGTATGGTTTTGGTATCAGGGTGATACTGGCCGGATAGAATGAGTTAGAGAGAATTTCCTCTTCCTCATTTTTTTGGAATTGTTTCAGGAAAATTGGTGTTAGTTTTCTTTGGATGTTTGGTAGAAGTCAGCTGTGAATTCATCCAGTCCTTGGCTTTTTCTGTTGTTATTGAGAGATATTTTTTATTATTGATTCAATCTCAGTAGTCATTATTGGTCGGTTCAGGAGTTCTGTTTCTTCCTGGTTCAATCTCCATAGGTTTTGTGTAGTCAGGAATATATTCATTTTTTCAAAGTTCTCTGGTTTATGAACATAATAGTCTTCGTAATAGTCTCTGATGATCTTTTGTATTTCCGTGGCATTAGTTGTAGTGTCTGTTTTTATATTTCTGGTTGTATTTATTTGAGTCTTCTCTCTTTTCTTGCTAGTGGCTTATTAATTTTGTTTATCATTTCAAAAAATTATTTTTTCATTTCATTGATCCTTTGCATTGCTTTTTGGGTCTATTTCATTTATTTCTGCTCTGATCTTTGTTATATCTTTTCTCCTGCTTACTTTGGGTGTGGTTTGTTCTTGTATTTCTAGTTCTTTTTTTTTTTTTTTTTTGGGATGGAGTTTCCCTCTTGTTGCCCAGGCTGGAGTGCAATGGCACAATCTTGGCTCATTGCAACCTCCGCCTCCTGGGTTCAAGAGATTCTCTTGCCTCAGCCTCCCAAGTAGCTGAGATTACAGGCATGCACCACCGCACCTGGCTAATTTTGTATTTTTAGTAGAGACGGGATTTCTCCATGTTGCTCAGGCTGGTCTCGAACTCCCGACCTTAGGTGATCCGCCCACCTCAGCCTCCCAAAGTGCTGGGATTACAAGCATGAGCCACCACTCCCAGCCATATTTCTAGTTCTTTCAGGTGTGATATTAGGTTGTTAATTTGTGATAATTTTTTGATGTAGGCATTTAATGCCATAAACTTTCCTCTTAGCACTGATTTTGCTGTATAATACACATTTTGAGATACTGTGTTTTCATTATCACACAGTTGTTAGTCGAGATTGTGGTGAAGTTAAGCTGGGACCTTGAATACAAAGTGAGCCAGTCTTCACACCTGATGGTGGCAGCAGTGGGGTGAGCGTGCCTGTTTTTAGGCCCCGAAGTAGCTTACAGTGGCTTCAGTGTTAGTAGGTTTTTGAGGGCTGATTCTTGGGCCATTAGTCGGCTTGCTTAGAAGCTAGTAGTGGGAGCAGTGGGCCTGATGTATGTGTAGATTTGGGGGCCCCTGGGAAGCTAGTGTAGTGTGGCTGATGGCAGTAATGATGGTGGTAGAGCAACCCACCGGGACTCAAGCAACCCGTGTTGGTCTTGCTGGGAGCTGTGATGGGTTGGGCGGGCTAGTCCCCAGTCTCGCAGCCACCCACAGCAGGGTGGTGGGTATTGTCCTGAGTGTGCTTAGGAGAGTGTGGTCTACTCTGTCCCTCTCCCAGCAGGGTGGTGGCTGCAGCCATGTTACCTCAAACTCGGCCCCAAGGCTGGGGCACAGTCCAGCATTAAATGCTGGGCATGGTGCCAGCTGTGGGCTGTGACCAGAAAGGATGGGGTCCTTCTCAGGTGAGCCACATTGGCAAGAAGCTGTGGTGAGTGTGGCCCACTTGAGTCTTGGTCTCACAGCAGCCCCTTGCAGGGCAGTGGGTATTGTCCTAGATATGCATAGGATAGCCTGGTCTCCCTGTCCCTCCTTGACTGGGTGGCAGCTGCAGCCACATCAACCCAAACTCACGCCAATGGTAGGGTGCAGCTCAGCATTAAACTGTCAAAAACGGTGCTTTGGGCCTGATACCAGAGAAGGCAGAGTCCATCCCAGGCAAGAAATGTGAGCAAGAAGCTGTGGGAAGTACAGTCTATCCATGTCTCAGTCTCAATAGCAGCCTGCAGCAGGGCAGTAAGGAGCTTCCTGGGGATGTGTGGGAGCACCCAGTCTTCCCTCTCCCTCTTTAGAACAGGGCAGCAGCAGCCATATCTGTAGATCCCCAGTATCTTGGCTCTCAAAATAGTGCCCAGCTGTGTCTACTCCAGGTTCAGATGCCTGTGGGATTTTATGTGGGTTCTCATTCTGTGGCAATGGTTTTATGCAAACTTTAGGCACTTCGTATGTCAGGCCAAAGGCCCCAGTAGGTTGAGAGTTTCTCTCACAGCCAAGGTGTAAAACCCCATTTTGGAACCCTGGGGGTTTCTCTCTTACTGTTTCCCCACATCTGGGAGCCCCTTCCAGCTCTCAGTTGGTTTCTGACTGGAAAAGCTGCCTCAAAGTCTCTGCTTACTTACTTCTGGTGCTTCTCATTTCTCCTCTGTTGAATCCTAGCATTCTCTTCTAGACAATCTGTTTGAAATGTGTGTATCTACTTATTATTCTGGTCCCTCTCCATGGAGGAGGGACATACTACTTGCATCTAGTCAGACATCATGGTTCCTCCCAACTAGGCTAGTTTTTTTGGGGGGTTTTGGTTAATTTATCACTTGTTTATATATCCCTATTCAATTATTCTTCATTTATTAGGTGTCTATTATGTACCAGGTCTAAAGCCAGATACTTTAGAAGTGTTTTCTCACACAGTCTTCAGAAGTGCCTCCAAGAGAGACATTATTTGCATTCTACAGATGAGGAACCTGAGGCTGTCTCTGAGGTGAAGCATCCTGCCTGTATGCTCAGTGTCACAAATCTTTCCTTGGAATTCAGGCCTGACTTTAGTCCTCATATTCTTGTCTCCAAACTGGCTCCTCTATTTATAGAAAGAAAACAGTCCCAAATAGTTTCAAGGACTTGTCCAAGGTCACAAGGCAAGCAAGTGACAGTGCCTGGTAATGAATTCTAGTCTTCCTCTTCTAGTACATTAGATGTCTCTTTTCTCTTCCTATGGGAACTTCCTTCCTACAGGATTCCCTTCCTAGAGGAGGAGAAAAGACTAAAACCTCCCTGTTTCAATATTGCCTAGTTTGCAGAGTTTTTATTTTCCCAAACAAATTTTACCATACTTTTTTATGTTTGTTCTATAACTAACGTTCTCTGATAGATGTGTATATTTATCTCTCAAACCAGATTCTAAGCTCTTTACAAATACCTATAACAGCAGAACTATTTGTTGATCACTGTGCTAAGTACTGCATACATTTATTTCACTGTATTAGTTAGCTATGGCTGTGTAACAAATTATCTCAAAAATCAAGTCACTTAAAACAAAAAGTATTTATTATCCCACACAATTTTTAAGGGTCAGAAATTCAAAAGCAGCTTCTATGTGTGGTTCTGGCCCACCCCTACAAAGTCTCAGTCAAAATGTCACCTGGGGTTGCCAATATCTGAACAGGCTTGATTGGGACTGGATAGTGTATTTGCAGGCTCACTCATGTTTTGCTGGCAGGCCCCAGCCTTACTGGCTGTTGGCCAGAGGCTTTACTTCCTTGCCACATGAGACTCTCCATAGGGCTGCTGAAAACATGGCAGCTTGCTTTCACTAGAGCAAGTGATAAGAGAGAGAGAGAGAGAGAGACAGAGGGAGAGAAAGATCTCTCTTATGATCTACCTTTAGAAGCCACATACCTCCTCTTCTGCCACATACTATTGGTCACATAGACCAATTCTGGTGCAGTGTAGGAGGGGACTACATGAGTCTTAATACCAGAAGGCAGGAATCACTGGGGACCATCTTTGAAGCTGGCTACCGTACTATTTACCCATCACAGTAATCACGTGAAGATAGGAGGCTTTATGTCACTGCCTGAAGGTTATACAACTTATAAGAAGCAGTGTGGATTCAGATCCAAAGTTAATACACAGATACACTAAATGTCATTTCTGGCACTCCACCAATTCGTTCAGCAAATAACAAGTACCAACTGTGTGCCAGATGGCTTAGGACAAGCCACATGGTCCATACTATTATAGCATTTACATTTTGGTGGAGGAGACAGACAGTAAGCAACAAACTAATTGAAATACTAATAATATACAAGTAATTTCAAACAATGGCTAGATCTCATCTGCCCCTACTCATCCTCAAAGGCACAGTACCTGAAGTCCATGATAGAGGAAGGAATGATGGTAACTGGTAAACCCACTTCATGTACTTAGGAAGCCTTTCCCACAGGCATGGATCAAATCTTGCCTTTAATTTGCTGTGTGATGTTGGTCAAGTCCCCTCACCTTTCTGATCCTCAGTTTCCCATCAGCAAATCATCTTGGGGAGAGAGACTATAGGATCTGTAAGTTTGCAAAATGCTTTAACCTGAAGGGAAGTGAGTGTAGTGGACAGAGAACACCAAGCTGAGGTAAGGGAAGCCTGGCTTCACGTTCTTCACTCATGTGCTGAGGAATATGGGGTGATGTCCTTTAACTTTCTGGGCCTCACTTCTAAAGTAAGGAGGTTAGATCAGCTCTAAGCCCTGCCTTATTCTAACTTCCTAAAACTAGATGTCAGTCAGCCAGTAAATAACAGGACTTCCTACAACTAGATGTCAGTCAGTCAGTAAACGACAGGACTTCTTAAAACTAGAGATCAATCAGTCAGTAAATGACAGGGTGGTGAAGTGGCTTGCCCATTAGGCAGTTAATAGCAACAAAGTTGGGAAGCCTGAGAAGCTCTGCCTCTGTCACCACCAAACTGTGTGACCCTCTCCTCCGCTTCCTCCTCTGCAAAGTGGGAATCCTGACGGTACCTACCTTGTCTGCTGCAAGAAATTGCTGCAAACTCAGTGGCTTAAGATAATTATTAAGAAATTTATTCTCTCCTAGTGCTGGAGGCCAGAAATCCAAAATCAAGGTGCTGGCATTTGATTTCTGGTGGTGCTCCTTCTGGAGGCTCTAGAGGAGAATCTGTGCCTGACCCCTTTCAGGTTGTAGTGGCCTCAGCATCGATCGGTTTGTGGCCACATCACACCAGTCTCTGTTCCACCCCAACATCGCCTTCTCCTCTGTGTGTGTAATTTCTTTCTGCCTCTCTGTCATGAGAACATTTGTGATGGCATTTACGCCAATCTGGAAAACCCAGGAGGGTGTCCTCAAGAGTTTTGACACAATCACATCTGCATAACCTTTACCATAGAAAGTCACATTCACAGATTCCAAGTTCCAGGGCTTAGGACAGAGACATGTCTTTGGGATCCATTATCAGCCTACCACTCTACCTCATATATTTGCTATAGGGATTAAATAAGTTAAAACAGGTAAAGCGCTTAGTTAAAACCTGGAGCTTAGTGAACACGTTTAAAAAAACAAGTGTGGTAGAGAATCATTGGGGGATGGGAAGGACTGAGACCGTACCCTGCCCAGGTGTCTCCTGTTACCTGGTCAGAAGATCAGTCATTCTTTTCAACATGCTCCACGAGTCTGCAAACAGACTGAAGCCAGGCCCCAGTACTCACAAACGGCTCCAAATGACCCTGTGACCAGGTGCCCTCTTGTCTGACAGTGAATGTTCAGAGACAAGCAGGGGCTTCCTCTGAGCTTGTATTAATATGTACAGCACTTCACTCACATGGAAAATTGATTTTTTAAGCACAAAATGCAGCAGTTTTATAACCTTTCTGCAGCTTGACAAAGGCCATTTATAACCTACTTTCTCCATCACTCTTCCTGGCGCCAGTCTCAAATGTCTTGAAGAACTCTCCCATGCATTTGTAATTACAAATTCTTCTTAGGCAAAATTTAATTTCCAAGAGGGCTGACCTTTTTTTTTTTTGTTATTGTGGTTTTTGTAAATTAATTTTTGTGCGTATGTTTTATTATTGATGTTGTTTAGGACGATGGCATGGGAAGGGGAGCGGGGAGTTGGCCGGTGGGGTCTCATGGTGGGAAGGCATTTTAATCAGTGATGTCCGGTGATGGATGAGGAAGGCTGGGCTCTGGGTGTTAATCTTTGTGGACAAGAAATGCCAGCAGGAGGACTGAAATAAAAACCCAGTACCTCATTTTCTCTTCTGAAAGCAGGAGTATTGGAACTACTTCTCCATCAGCTGGGATGGAGAAGATGAGCTCAGCCTCATCAAATGATGGAAAACTAAATTAAATCAATAGCCATCTGTCTCCACAGTATATGATTTTCCACTGAAGGAGCACGTAGCAGGTGCCAGACCCACTGACAAGAGCGTTCTAGCTGAGGCCATTGAAGGTTGAACTCCTTGGAGTTTACTTAGGGACCAGAGGGCTATGGGGAGGGCTGTGCATATGGCCAAGCAGAGGACTAGGTTGTCTATAAAGGGAGGACCTTGATTATCAGTTTATAGCAGCTTCACATGTTTTAAGATTCATTTACTTATTTAAGCTGGGGAGTGATGCTATTTAGAAATAGCACTCTGTTGGCCATTTAGAGGATGGTTTTGAGAAGGCCTGACTGGAGTCCAGCAGACTGGCTAGGAGCCCTTTTCATGGTGATGTGAGTATGCAGGAATCTTACTTAGGGCTCCAGGGGTAATGGTGGAGAAGAAGAGACTAATTCAAGACAGGAAGGAAGGTAATTCACATTTTATGAGTACCAAATTATGTGCCAAATTCCGAAGTAAGGTATGCACCCCCATGATCCAACTTAAGCTTCACAACAAATCTGTAGTTGCAGGTATTGTGCCCATTTATTAGATGAGAACATTGAGGCTCAGAGACAGCAAGTAACTTCTCTGGGTCACACAGTGAGAAGAGGAAAAGCTGGAAATTACACTCATACTGGTAGAGGCTTTTAAATATATATCTGGCAGCCTCCCTATGTGACCCTTCTAGCAGTAGACCCTATAGGGCAATAACAGTAGAAACAATAATGAATATGATCCCAGCAATATCAATATTAGCAGCAGCTGACATTTGCTGTGCTGTTGCCGTGTGAGCCAGTGTTCTCAACACTTTGCTGACATTATCACCCTTCATTCTCACAACACTATAAGCAGATAGTCACAAAAGTCCCATTTTACAGGTGGGCACACTGAGGTTCAGAGAAGTAAAGGGACTTGTGGAACTTGTCACAAAGTTATTAACTGACAAAAGGAGACTGAATACCTTTCTGTCAGTCTCTGACACATGACTCTTCCAGGAGGGAGGAGAGGGTGTGATGGGGCCTACAACCTCCCAAGCCATAACTACCCTGTTGCCCTCTCTCTGAGCAGTGCCCCGAGGAGCTGAAACCCATGAAGGATGGCTCTGGCTGCTACGACCACTCCAAAGGCATTGACTGCTCTGATGGCTTTAATGGCGGCTGTGAGCAGCTGTGCCTGCAGCAGACGCTGCCCCTGCCCTACGATGCCACTTCGAGCACCATCTTCATGTTCTGCGGGTGAGTCTCTGTCCCCAAGGCCCAGGTGCCCTATTTACAGAAGTGAGGGATGCATGGGAAAATGATCAGACACTACAGCTCAGCAAGGCTGAACCTTGACCTTCAATAAAATGGCCTTTCTGCCTTTCCTGTTTTAGCCCAAGAGCCAAAAGCCAAAAGTATAACCTTCTGTTGGGTGGGTTAAAAAAGAAAAAAATGAGAAAAATAAAGATTGGGTTAATAAATGTAATAAATATAACCCATGCCCAGGCCTCATCCTAGAGCCAGGAGCTTTTTCCTGCTGAAGCCTCCTGCCCTTCTGAATCTACCTGTATGGGCCTAGTCAGTGCAGTTTGGAGACAAAAGCAGACGTCTTGAAGGTGTTCACAAAGGCTTCAGGTATGGTGCATAAAAGCACAGGCTAAGTCCAGGCTTCAAGCTCAGTTTCAGCAGGAATGTAGCAATGTGAGGGCACTGTTCAGCCTTTCTGTGTCCTAATGTCCATATCTGTAAGGACAATTAACTGGAGGAGGGGAGGGCTAAAGGAAACAACACAGGTAAAGCTTGTAGGACAGCTCTGGCTCGTGAAGGACTCAAACTGACTTTTGAAATAAGTATGAGGCTAAAAGGGGAGCACGTTGGGACCAACTTGCTGAGTGACTTCTGACAAGTCATGTTCTCTCCCTGGGCCACAGTTTGACCATCTGTGAAAAGAGATCTTTGGGGAAGGATGGCTGACATTTCTTCCAACTTACATTGCTTTCCATTTAAAGACTGCAATGGCCATTACTTCTGCCTTTGACAGCACCTTGCATAGCATTTGGTCCTTAGTAATCACTTACAAGAACAGACTTTTTTCTTCTCCTCTTCATTCCCTTTCTGATTATGTCTTAGTATTAGAATATTTGCTTATCTTTTGACATTCTGTGACTCAGAAAAATAATCTTGTACTCATGGAAGAAGTACATTTAATGCTGTCTTTACTAAGATAGAAAAGCAGAACAGGACATGTAACAACATTTTCAGTCCTGTGTTTCACAAATAGGGGGTGAGTGTGGGCATGGGTTTAATTCCAGTTTACCAGAAAAATTAATTTAACTTGTATGATTCTAGTGTGTAGAGTCCAGTTTTTCTTCCAGGGCTTATTTCAAGGTCTCCTTTCCTGCCCTAGTTGCACTTAGGGCTGCAGGTGCCTTTGTGCAGGTGTAGAAGCAGCTCACTGGAGGCCCTAGATATGTATCAGCAAAATAAATAAGAAATAAATTAGGGTATGCAGATCTGAATTTATAGCGATCTCTCTTCAGCTTAAGTGACTGCAGGGCAGTGTTGAGTAAATTATGCATGGCTTTTGATCTGCAGGCTGCATCCAGAATCAGCCATGTTCTTGTTATTGTTATTTTTCTCTCTGTGTGTTTGGGGTGGGGTGGGGGCTGTTCTTCTGTGGTAAATAATAACAGTAACAGCAGCAGGAGCAGCAATAATGGATTTTGACATCAGAAACTATTACCACCTTCCATCCACAGCACATTACAGGGAACCGTGGATTCAAAAGACACGAATTGTAATCCTAGCTCTGCCACTCTCCCTTAGGCATAAGGCAAGCCTTTCAGGACCCCTGACCTTCCATTTTCTCACCAGTAAAATTTTAATACCTACCTTAATATAATGATAATTCCGAAGAGAGGAAACTATTTCATATTTGTTACCCTCTGAAGGCTAAGAAACATGCCCAAGGTCATATGACTAGTGATGTGGCTCAACATCTCCTTGCTGTGTAACCTTCAGCAAGTTAATTTATGTCTCTGTGCCTCAGTTTTCTCATCTGTAAAACAGGGATAATAGTAATATTTGTCTATAGAGATGTTATAAGGACTAAATATATTACCATTTACATTAATATTTGTGAAATGTTTTGGAACAATGTCCTGCACAGAGTTAGCACTGTATGTGTTTGTTAAATAAATTAACTTAAGTGATTCTAATAACATTTGCTAGTGACCTGATGCACTAGACAGGACTAATCTGTTAATATATTGTGAAAGGATTGGGAGCGTCTTAAAGAAGATTGAATGGGTGAGAGTGTGTGGTGAGCTGTTAAAACCCATCCAAATGGTAATAAATAGGACAAAAACAAACAAAAAAAAACAAAAAACAAAACCCAGGCATCCTAAAACCAACTGCAGTTTCAACAGGATTTGGAAACTGTCTATTAGGAATGCAAATGAGAAGTTACCACACTTGTTAGAAGCACTGTAAACAATGAAAGCTATTAGCAGATACTTGTGAGAGAGATGGTCCAGAGAGAAGTGGGATGCTATTGAATTAAGCCGGGAAAACAAAATAAACTCATTATCAAGGGGACCTTCCCAACTTGCTCAAAGCTCTATGACCTTCCTAAGAGTGTTCTGGGTAGGAGAAGGTTTAATAAATCTGTTTGCAACCAGGTTAATAATAGCAGCTAACATTTACTAAGGACTTTCTACGTACCATGACTGTTCTAAGTGCTTTGGGTACATTAGCTCATTCAATTCTCATAACAATTCTACTAGCGATGTTACTATTATGATTCCCATTTTATGTTTTTTTTTAAAAAAAGCACAGAGTGGCTCAGTAACTGTCCAAGGTCACATATCTGGTAAGTGAGGTTGTTGAGATTGAAACTTAGGTATTGTGGTTCCAGGCTCAGTCAAGACAGATCTGATGTCATTGCTGACCTCTGGCCACATCTAGTCATGTGATCTTTGGCAAGCCACTCAATTTCTCTGAGCCTGTGCTCTTTCATGTAGAATTAGAAGTGACTGTAGCACCATTGTGAAGATTAAATGAAATTATACATGCACAGGAGCTGTCATAGTTAAGCACTCAGTAAACCATAATTATAATTAGTCTAATAAGTATAAAACCATCTCATTTAATTATGTAATTACTGGATTTTATCTCTTGTTTACTACTTTGTCTCCAGGAGCTAAAACAGTGCCTGGCACATAGTAGGTTTTCAATTAATAGTTGTTAAGCAAAGTTCCTCCATTAACATGGCTAAAGAAGTTTCCAGTCTGACTTTCCCAGTTTCATTTCCAGCTAGGTTCCTCTTCCTAAGTTAAGCCTCCTGGTTTCAGTTTCTGGAGTTTTCACAACACTGTTCCCTCTGTCTCCTGTCTCTTTCTCCTTTGTACCCCCACTGACTCCCATTTGTCCCTGGCCCTTTAGCTTTCGCCTCCAAGTTTCATTTCAGGCATCACTTTTTCAGCAAGCCTTCTCTGAGCCCTAAGAGGCATCAGATGTGAGTTATGCAGTTACCTTGGAACAAGATAATAATACCCATTCTTTCTTTCTTCTTTTTTTTTTTTTTTTTTTTTTGAGATGGAGTCTCGCTCTGTCACCCAGACTGGAGTGTAGCGGTGAGATCTCAGCTCACTGCAACCTCCGCCTCCTGGGTTCAAGCGATTATCCTGCCTCAGCCTCCCTAGTACCCGGGACTATAGGTGCGTGCCACCACACCCAACTAATTTTTTGTATTTTTGGTAGAGATGGGGTTTCACCGTGTTAGCTAGAATGGTCTCGATCTCCTGACCTCATGATCTGCCCACCTCATCCTCCCAAAGTGCTGGGATTACAGGCGTGAGCTACCGTGCCTGGCCAATATTCATCCTTTCAAATGGATACTATTTAAATATTGGCTGAATGTCGCATGGGGTTAGGGCCTATATAGAAAGGACATTTTCCCCCGTCTATTTATTTATTTATTTATTTATTTATTTATTTATTTTCATTTCTACTTACAAGGGAAAGGAATATTTACATTTTGTCTCAAATTCTTATTTATCCCAGTGAAATCTTGACATCTCTTGGAGACTGGACCTCTGGCTGGCTGCCCTCTCATCAGTTTACATTCTCCAAAACGGAGTAAATCATCCTTTCTCTGGGGCTGCACAGGCCCCATGGCTCTCCCTGTGATAGCCTCATAGCTTGGTTGATTTACCTGCATTCCTGTCTGTTTCTGTCATACTGTGAACTCCTCATGAGCAGGGACTACATCCTAGGCATCTGCATGTCTTCATTGCCATTCCCACTGCTTGGCCCAAAGACTTATTTAGAACCATAATGATTGAATTAAAGAATTCATCCGCCTAAGATTTGTTGTGACTACTCTGTGCCTGGTCTTTTATTAGGTGCAAATAATCATTGAGTAGAGTTCTTCTCCAGCAGGGGCAAAGAGGTGCCTAAGCCTCACTGGGTCCTGATTGATATTGACAGAGCACAAGTACCAGAATGGTAGACAGAAGCAGGTGAATTCAAGATAGGTTGAGAAGGGCATTGGACACTAAGCTAAAGCCTGTAGAATAAATCCTTAGAACCAGTCTTATAGGTGAGAGGGCATCACCTCCTGTGAAGACCTTGGCAAGTTACCTAGCAACAAAGTTTGTCTGTTTTGTGTGTGTGTATGTGTTTACAGAGTCTACCATGCACACTTCCAAGAGAACTTATTTTACTCACATAAAGACAACATATTTTTAAAAGGCTATTCATATAAAGATAGGAATCATCAGTGCCATTTTAAGGAGGGGAGAGAAAATGGTTTCAGAAGCTCAAAATGAAAGAGTCACTCAACATGAGATAAATTTGGCTGTGTGCTTCTTGGCAACCAAAGTAAACAGAGAAAGAGAAAAAATACCCATAGTGGATTATATAGTTGTCCTTGTATGAGAAAAGGAAAGTTGTAGTTTTTTTGTTTTGTTTTGTTTTCAGGAGTTATACACCTTTTTCTGCCGTTATTTGCTAAGAGAGTTATTTCTCATATATTCCTATGTAAGAGATAGTGAGCCATTTCATCAACTTTTTTTTTTTTTTTTTTTTTTTTTTTGAGACGGAGTCTCGCTCTGTTGCCCAGGCTGGAGTGCAGTGGGGCGATCTCCACTCACTACAAGCTCCGCCTCCCAGGTTCAGGCCATTCTCCTGCCTCAGCCTGCCAAGTAGTTGGGACTACAGGTGCCCGCCACCGCGCCCGACTAATTTTTTATATTTTTAGTAGAGATGGGGTTTCACCGTGTTTGCCAGGATGGTCTCGATCTCCTGACCTCGTGATCCACCCGCCTCAGCCTCCCAAAGTGCTGGGATTACAGGCGTGAGCCACCGCGCCCGGCCTCATCAACATTTTTTAAGTTTCAGTATTTTTCAGATCATTTAGAGGAGGAAACTGAGGCCCTGAAGGTGGGGGCACTCACGGCCAGTTAGGAGGTAAAATTGGGATAGAAGCTTGAGATATCCCAACCTTCTTGCTTCCAATTTAAATGAAAGTGCCCTGAAAACACATTAGCTCAAATAACACATCCAGCCTCAAATAGTCCTTAATAGCCTCTCTGTCTAATATTCTCTTTATGTAATTTTAAGAGGGAAAGGAGATAAACATGTTTAATATCCATAGTAACTGGAAGCCACGTATTTTCATTGTCAAAGCTGAAGTCTAGTCTAACAGTAGAAAACACTGAACGACAGAACAGAGACAATGGCCTTCATTTTGATTATCAGTAACAAGTGGAAGAGTTGGTGGGAGATGGGGGAATTCATTCAGGCACTTGTTTTATTGTGGTTTCCACCTTTTAGGTTAAAGCCTGAGCCCTTACCCCTTTCATTTCTGGTTGGAGAACGTGAATTTTACTTCTAATCGTTAACATAGAATACTTTCATGCCAGGTTCTTGTCAAACATTATAACCTTGTTTTCTCTTCTTTTTAAACATTTGTAAAAGCTCAGGTGTAAAAAATGCTCACCGACAATTGATGGAAACACGTAATATCCATCCATTTGTTTGGATAGCTATTTTCCAGTGTGGATTGTATGGAACATTAGTTCCATGAGACATTCAAATATTAAACAACAACAACAAACTAAATGTTCAGAGTTTCCCATGTGGAAAAATCTGCACTCCTAACTGCCTCTTACAGGTTCCCAGTGTACCTGGGGATAGTCAAGGCTCTCCCAAATCATGCAGTGGAGAAACATATTTCGTTGATTCTAAAGTGCCCATATTTTCCACATTTTAACATTTCTGAAGTGGGAAGGTATCTTAGTTTTAATGATTTGACAGAGTTTATTTGGCAGTCTTTTTTTTTCCTTGTTTCTTAGTGTTATGTAAACTGATAGTGTTTCTTACCGTTATTAGGGGTCTTAGACTAGATAAAATCTGCTATATAATTAATCCAGAGTTTCCCATGGAATTCCATTTTCTATTCACTTCTTTCTTTTCTTTTTCTAGAAACTCTAAATTTTCCCTTGAATAAAACCTGCAACCCAAGACCGCTCAGAGAACACCTCCTCTGATCTTCATTTGGTTAATGTTGGGACAATACTGAGGGTGTTGGTGAAAAAGATTCCCATGATATCAGTTAGAAGGGTTAATGCAGTTGAGTTCCTTAGGTGCTGGTTCTAGCCCTGATGATCCCAGGGTGAGGTTTTCACAGGTTTCTGCATTAGGAAAGCTGGGAAGGAACCTGTTCCTTTCTTGCCTTAGTAATAGGATACATAGATTTATTCCTAACGTTGGTCCAAGTCTACCTGTTGTGCAGCTCCTTGAGCTATTCTTACCCTTAACTGCTTTTCTCTCTCTCTCTCTTTTTTTTTTTTTTTTCTTGAAACAGAGTCTTGCTCTGTCACCCAGGCTGGAGCGCAATGGCACAATCTCAGTTCACTGCAACCACCTCCTCCCGGGTTCAAACAATTCTCCTGCCTCAGCCTTGCAGGTAGCTGGGATTACAGGCGCTCACCACCACACCCAGCTAATTTATTGTATTTTTAGTAGAGATGGGGTTTCGCCATGTTGACCAGGCTGGTCTTGAACTCCTGACCTCAGGTGATGCGCCAGTCTCGGCCCCCCAAAGTGCTGGGATTATAGGCATGAGCCATTGCACTTGGCCTATTCTTAATATTTTTAAGGATTTGATTCCTTCCTTATTTTAAAAAAGTTTCTAGGATATGTATTTTGATAATTCTGTTGATTCCACAAACCATTGAAGAATAAATTAATAAATAAGGAAAAAATACATGAGAAAAAGAAATACTTTGCTTTGAGAGTTTGTACACGATACCATTTGTCTGTCAGTCTCAATTTTCTCCTTCAAACAACAAACAGATAGGAAGAGGTCATTTGTAATTAACTGGAAGGAGCACAGGATTTGGAGTAAGAAGACCCAAGTCAAGGTTCTGGCTTTTCCAAAATGCTCATGTGACCTTGATTAGTGAGCTAAGATGTCCCAAGCCTCAGGATCCTCTGCGGCAATGTTGGAATGAAAGTACCCATCTCACAATGTTGCTATGAGGATTAAATAAAACATGCTCTGAGCTAAACACATAGAAGGTTTTATGGTGCACTCTCTAAAATCCCATCTAGTTTTGGTATTCTCTATAATGTGATGGGTGTGTTAAGGGTAACACATCCATTGCCTTCAGCTAAAATGCCCAGTATGTATCTCTGCACTTACTTTACATTTTTCATTTTGGCACATGTATAAATAGAGTTTCATGTAGATCTTGGCTGGTTTCCTGTGAGCCTACACTCTTTAGAATTTCTGTAGGAAAATCTCCCAGATGACAGAATGTTCTAAAGAAGCTATATAATTATGTGTCATAGTACAAAAATAAAATTTAAAAAAAAACCCAACAACTAAATAGACCTTAGCATAAACCTTCCTATGCCCTTAGGTGGCTCAGCGGGGGAGAATTGCTCCTGTTTCAAAACTCAGGGGATCATTTTCTTTTACAAGGATGGGAATTTTTTTCCCCCGAATCTCTCCTGCAAGCCACAATCTTTTCCCACCCACAGGGAAAAGAAAAATCACTGTAAATCCACAGTTGTGATATGCTTAAAGTCGTACACATACACTCACGTTCACACACACGTCTTGAGCTCCTAAGTTTTGATTCCCAGCACCACTATTGACTAGACATAGCTCCATGGGCAAGTCACTCAACTTCTCTAAACCTCAATTTTCTCATCTGAAAGTGGAGACAATACCTCCCTGTGAGTGTCTCACATTTCCTATTGCTTCTGTAATGAATCACCACAAACTTAGTGTCCTAAAATAACACACTTTATTTTACAGTTCTCAAGGTCAATATTCCTAAAATCAAGACGGTGGCAGGGCTGCATTCCTTCTGGAGGCCTTAGGGGAAGATCTATTTCCTTGCCTTTTCCAACTGCTAGGGAGTATCTGCATTCATTGACTCATGGTCCCTTACTCTGCTCCCCTCTTTTTCTCCTCTGCTTCTAAGTTGCATCTCCTCCTCTGACTAACACACTTATCTCCCTCTTATGAGGAACCATGTGATGACATTGAGACCACCCAAGTAATCCAGGATAATCTTTCCAGCTCAAAATCCTTTACTTAATCCCATCTTCAAAGTCTTCTTTGCCATGTCAGATAACCTCAGGTGTTCGGGATTAGGATGTGGGCATTTTGAGGAGGCCATTATTCTACCTATTACAGGTTATAAGGAGCAAACCAGGTCATATATACAAAAGCATTCCACTAAACTGTGGGATCCTGAATGTGGGACTGAGCTTTGCAAATACCTGTGTATGTACACACCCACACTCAGAGACACACACACAAATAATGCATATATTTAACTTCTATATAATAATTCCACATGTAAAAATATATACAAATTATATGTATACCTTATTTCCAATGAATGCAACATAAGAAGTTCTCAAATATATGCTGTGAAGCAGAAAAACAAAAAAGGAATCAAAGAATGGCAACTATGTCAACTTTAAGAAATCTGGATCTAGATAGAGGCCAGCAACTAGGATATGAGAACCAACAGAAATAAATTTATACTTCCTGGGATATGTAAATGGGTTAATAGACTAAGTAACAACAACAATAACAATAATAAGCATAATAGCTGATGCATTACTTGAATACTATATGAGAGATACAGTTTCATCCTTTGTATAAGTTATCTCAATTTTCACATCCCCATGATAAGGATTGTCATTTTCCTTAATAGATTATGACACCAAAGCCTACGGAAATTAGCAGACTTGATCAAGGTCATGTAACAGGTAGATGGCACAACCTGTATTTGAACTCAAGTTTAATTAGCTCTAAAATCTCAACTTGTGACTACCTTAGAATCTCAAAAATTCACCAACATAGAAATTATACAAACTACACTGTTAGTCTAAAAATGCAGTAATATTAGAAAAAGAGGAACAAACAAATTATCTATTTTGGAATTATATTTTTAAATATCTTCTAAGTGACACTTGGATATGGAAAAAATCAAACTCAGATTTTCACCTCATTAGAAATGAGCAGGAGCATGAGGGCTGCATGTCAGACTTATGGGGTGTGGGCAAAGCTGCAGTCAGAAGCTTCAAGACATTTATTAGGAAGCAAGAAAGATTGAAAATAAACAAATGAGGCATTTGACTTAAGCAGCCATAAAAAGAATTATAAAACAAAGTCAGATAAAACAGCAGGAAGGAATTAATACAAATAAAAGCTGAAATAAATTAAATAGAAAAGAAAAAAAGGAGCTCACCAATAAAATACAAAATACAAAAAGCCTATTCAAAGGAGAGAGCAAAGAAAGAACACAAACACATTACGAATGAGCTAGTGCCTTAACTATAGAAACATAAAAGATAAAAGAAATTTAATGAGAACACTGCATAGAACTTTACACCAATACATGTGAAAGTCTTGATAAAATACATTATAATGTTAGAAAATATAAATTATGAAGTTTGAGTCATGAGGATATAGATAATCTAAATAGGCAGATAATAAGGAAATAAATGATAAGAGCTAAATATCTACAACTGAAAAGAAGCCATCGAGCCCAGGGGATTTTATAGGCAAGACTTATCAAATTATCAAGTAATGGTTAACATCTATCTTATATAAACTGATCCAGAGAAAGAAACAAAAAAGGATAGTTTTTAAACTTATTCCATAATCCTAATATCCAAACTGAGCAAATATATGCTCTCCATTTAGAAAAATTTAGTAGACATGTTAGAATGTTTAAGTTCTTTATGTTCGTAGGATGCAACATCAACTTAGAAAAATCAGTAACAGCTTTTCTCAAGTCAGTAATAACTATGTAGAAAACATAAAGCATAAATGAAAAACTGATCCTATTTCTGAAGTTTAAAAGATTGCAACAGTAGAATTTTCACTCTAAAAGGCACATATGATCTTCTTTATAGATAAGCAAAGGCGGTACAGAGAGGTTAAGTAGTTTGTCTGAGGTCACACAACTGGTAAGTGGCAGACTCAGCATTTGGACTCTGTTAGTCTGGATCCAAAACATACTTCGATAAACCTCTACAGCATAGTGCCTTTCATAAATGCCCATGAATAATCTCCAAAAGACACATGCAAAACCTTTATAACAAAAAGTCAAAAACTTCACCAAATGTTTTAAAAGAACAGTTGATAAATAGAGACAGAAACTGTTTCTCAGTTAGAGGACTCCAAATTATAAAGATGCTGTATTAGGATAAGATAAGCTTTCTTCCTGTAGCAAATGAGCCCCCTCCCCCAGCCAGAAGCTTGTGCACAAAAGCTAGTTTCTTATTTGTGCACAGTCTATTGTGATTGTGGCAGTCTTCCTCCATCCTGTAGAATGCATCGGGAACGCATGGTCTCCAAGCTTGCCATAACAAGGGAAGAGGCAGCTTGAAAAATCACAGGATGTTTTGAAAAGGCTAATTCTGGCAGTGACTTGAATCATGTCAGCATAGATTCCATTATTCAGAATCCAGTTACATGGCCCCTTCAGCCCAACTGCAAGACAGGCTTAGACATGTAAGTCCAGGAAGAGGACACAATGCAATGCAAGTCCAGGAAGAGGACACAGTGTGGCTAATGCAAGATGTCTTTGTCACATTTATCAGAAGCACCCAGCACAGAGTTAACTCGCAAAATGTATATATTAAATAAAAGAAAATGAAATAAAATTAATATTAAAACCTTCCCCCAATTTAGTTTACAAATTCAAAGCAATGCCACCCAAAATTCCACTAGGGATTTGCATATAATTTGATAAGCCCATTCTGAAATTCATTTGAAAGGAAAAATATGGAAGAGCAGTCAGGAAATTTGGAAATAGAAAACTAGTGTTGATGAAGGGGAGGAGTATTACTTTATGACTATATCCAAAACAGGCTATAAAGCTATAGTAATTAAAACAGCTTGGAATTACTGCAGGAATATACAGATAATTAAACAGGAAAAACACCAACCATGTATATATGGCATATGTAGGGATTGCACGTGTAAAAAAAAAAATAACATTTCAAATTTGTTGTTGAAAGGTCAGACACTTCAGACAATTGGCTACCCATTTTAAAAAATAGTTAAGTTAAAATAAACACTCACACTACATTCAAAAATAAATGCCATGCATATTAAATAACCAAAGATTTTTTTAAACATATACAATACTACAATAATATACAGAAATATATTTTATCATCTTGTGGGTTTCTAAACATTGCACAAATTTCAGACACAAAGACCAGAAGAAAGAGGTAATAAGATATCAAAAGCAAGAATAAAATACAAGCACAGACTGGAAAAAAATTTTAATATATATGGAAGGTGAAGGATAACTACCCAGAAAATATTCAGCATATATAAACCAACACAAAGAAAAAGGCAAATATCACAATAGAAAAATGGTCAATGCATATTAATGGATAATCTATGGAAGGAGAAATGCAAGTGACCGTAACATGAAAAGATGCTGAACCTAATCAGTAACAAGGGAAATGCAAATCCAAACAAAAATGAGTTATTTTTCCTATCCTAGATTGGCAGTAATGAACATGAAAGACGTAGAAAAATAGAATCTCCCATTCATCAATTATAGGATTGTAAACGGGTAGAGATTCTACAGGCAGCTATTTAGTAGATCTATCAAAATTTTAAAATTCATAAAACATTAACCAAGCAATTTCTTTTCTGAGTATCTGTTTTATAGAAACACATAGTTGGGCACAATGATATATGTGCAAAGATCTTCACTATGGCATTGTCTGTAATAACAAATAGCTATAAACAGCCAAAGTGCCCGTCAATAAAAATTAGTTAAAAGCATTATGGTACGTTTATACTGTGCAATGCCAAATAACCATTAAGAAAGATAGATCTATATATATAGTGTTTTGAAAAGATCTCCAAGAAATAGCATCAGGTGCAAATGCATGTCTCACAACAATATATAGTGTAATTCTGCTTATGAGTTTATTATGATATGTGTGTGTGCATATGTGTGTTTATATAAATCCCCCCAATTTAGTTGACAGATTCAAAGAAATGTGTATGTATACACACACACACACACACACACACAATATGTATTTAAATGCATTGAAAAACTCCTGGAAGAGCACATAAAAATTAACAACGGTGACCTCTGGGACAGGAAGTGAGGAGTGGGAAATGAAGAAGTTCCATATTTTACCCTATAGATTTTGATAATGGTTTTTTTGTCTTGTTTTGTTTTGTTTTGTTTTGTTTTTGAGACGAAGTCTCACACTGTTGCCTGGGCTGGAGTGCAGTGGCGTGATCTCCGCTAACTACAACCTCCACTTCCCAGGTTCAAGTGATTCTCCTGCCTCTGCCTCCCGAGTAGCTGGGATTACAGGTGCCTGCCACCACACCTGGCTAATTTTTTTTTTTTTTTTTTAGTAGAGACAGGATTTCACTATGTTGTCTGGGCTGGTCTTGAACGCCTGACCTCATGATCCACCCACCTCATCCTCCTAAAGTGTTGGGATTACAGGCGTGAGCCACTGCGTCCTGCCAGACTTTGATAATGTTTACTCATCTTCAACAATAATATATTTATTCACAGTCACACAGGGATGTGGGTATGTGTGGAGGATGAGAGAAATAAAGAGAGAGAACTCTAGCCAGTGTACCCAGTAAACCATTTCTCCATATTTTCTGAATAAATGGATGGAACTAGACTTTATGAAGCACTCACCATGTACGATTCACTTCCATATACACTCATTTCATCTGCACTGCAACTGTATTAAAAGGGACTTAGTAATATTTAACAGATGCAAAAAGAAGGGGATATACTTTACCAAGGCTCTGAGACAGGGCCCTTTTCCAAGAGATTTCCCCACCGTACTATGGAAAGGAACATGTGAACGTTAGAAAGACAATCAGTGCATCGGTGCAGTATGCCAGGGATTAGGGGAAAGCAAGGAAACAGTGACAGTTTGCTTAATGCATGAGACTTCCTGGCTTTTCACTAGAGTGATCTTGGGTCAAGTTTCCAGCTATGCTTGTCTTCTTTCTGCCTCCAGTTCAGCTCTATATCTGTAGCATCAGCTACTGGTTCCCACAACCTGTGTACATTTTCTTTCCAAACCACCATACAGAGCCTCTTCCTTCTCCCATCTGAGTTCCTGAGTCCCTTTGCAGTTAGTTTCAATGAATCTTTGCTACACCCTTTGAAAGAAAGGCAAATAAGAGATTGCCTGCTGTTTACTTTCTCAAACTGACATACCAACCAGGGTCATTTTGTGCACATAGAAAGCACTAGATTTGGAGGAGACAAAAATAGACAAACATCCCTTTTTCTAACAGAACTGAATTTGAATATCAACTTTGCTACTTACTCACAGTATGACATGCTTTATTTCTTGGCTCCTTATTTTGCTTATGTGTAAAGCAGAAATGATGATATTACTCTTTCTTTCTTCATGGTTAGATAATAAATACATAAAGTGTTCAGTGAATAGTACATGCTCAATAAACAGAAATAACACCATTACTACCACTGTTATGATTATTGTGTTAAGTATATTGCAATTCCTGTTTTTTTTGTGGCCAATGTATCATGTGACCTTATAGCATCCTACTGAATTAAGGTAGAAGTGTCTACTCTATTTTACACATGAGGAAACTGGGGATCATAGAAGTTAAATGACTCACTCATGTTCACATAGGTCACAAGGAGAAAAATGGCATTTGTACAGGTCTGTCCAATCTCACAGACCATTCTCTTGTCTGTCTTATTTATGTGCACCATACTCCTAGTGCTTAGCGCTGAACTTTGAAAAGGTAGACACTCATAGAATTCCGGTCTCTGGAATGATTTTTCAGGGGCTGAGATCTCTGATTTCTTGCCCCAACCATCCCCATCCCCTCCAGCCCATGCCTCTCTGAGATTTGTCACTGCAAATCTTTTCAAATTGCAAATATTGTTTCCACACCTTATTCAGATGCCTGTTTTGTCCGTAGATAAGGCCACCCCTGTCTCAAAGGCTTGTCAAGGGCTTTTCTGGCTGTTAGACCAATGGAGGCTGCTAAAATCCCTAAGTGAACAGAAGCCTTGTGCTGTCCATGGTCCTGGAAGGTTTCACCTCCGAGCTACCAGGATGATAAAAACCTTGTATTTGCTACAGTCTTCAACCTTGGTTGACAGATGTACTGGGAATAGATTCTGGTTTGAGACACTAGTTGATGATTCCCTGTGAATTGGTCTGTCATGCTTTTTAAAGTCTGTGTGTTCATGGGAAACAGTCTTTAAATTTGCTTTGTGTGTGAACGTGCACGCTGGTGTCCCCTTGACTCCTCCAAAATGTCACAAATGACTTTCCTTGAATTTACCAATTTGCAGTATTAATGTGCTTCTCTCTAGACATCTGTGCCCTAGATAGATTCCAGGCAGAATAGCTGTCTCCTTCCTAAACTCTGACCTGTTTTGCAGGGAAAGGAGGCCTTGGTTTTAGGTCACCCCCAATGGGGGCATTCAGGATGTGAAGCTAATTCTGAGCTCTGTTTTATCATACAGTTGCGTGGAGGAGTACAAACTGGCTCCTGATGGAAAATCCTGCTTAATGCTCTCAGATGTCTGCGAGGGCCCCAAGTGCCTCAAACCTGACTCCAAATTCAATGATACCCTCTTTGGAGAGATGCTACATGGTTACAACAACCGGACCCAGCATGTGAACCAAGGCCAAGTCTTCCAGATGACTTTTAGGTATGCTGTAGATACTTGCACATTGCTGGTCTGAGTCACTGACAAACAACCTGGGCACAGGGAGGAAGCCATGGGCACAATGGGGTAGAGACCTGTTATTCTGGCCAGCATCACTTTAAGCTCACAGGTACCCTCTTAAGGAGTGTGGAAAGTCAGCAAACTTTATTCCATAAGGTTTCTTTTTCATGGTCCTAGCATATATTTGTCCCACTTTGCCATTTTCCTAGCTCTATCCCCACATTTTAAATTCAGTCTTAAATTATCATATAAGTACAGTTAATGGCATTTTGAAAAACATTAATTAATCTTTCAGTCTACTGAAAAATAAATATTTTATGCATGCTGTTCAGGCAGTTCAAAAATAAAGACATTTAATGTAGTAGAAAATAAAAATCCCATCACCCAGAAATACCTAGAATTAACATTTTCCTGAATGCTCTTAAAATTTCTACTCTCTCTTTCTCTCTCTGTTTTTTCCTGTCTGCCTACACACACACACACACGCACACACACACATTATACTTTTAACCATGTTTGCATAAAAAAATAAGATATTATCACAAAGCAAGATTCTCCTAATCATTTGAGGTCATATCAATAAAAGTCAGAACTAGTAATAAGTCACCATTATAATAATCATTGTTTCCATTCCATCATCTTACTAATAGTAGTGATAATTGTATTATGAGTGGTAATAATGGTTACCATTTATTAATAATTATTCTGTGTCAAGTTCTTTACTACTAACTACTAACAATAATAATGTCCACTAACATTGATTCAGCATACACAAAAGGGTTTTCTAAGTATTTTTTATCTATTAACTTATGTAAT
Source organism: Pan troglodytes (assembly GCF_028858775.2). Lineage (NCBI taxonomy): Eukaryota > Metazoa > Chordata > Mammalia > Primates > Hominidae > Pan > Pan troglodytes. The sequence continues at coordinate 21,635,446 of NC_072409.2, forward strand.
CCTCACAATGATCCTGTGAGGCAGGAGTCATTATCATCCTTTTTATACAGAAGAGAAACAGAAATCTAGAGTAGCTTTCCAAAGACTCCCTTCTAGGAAGTAGGAGAGCCAAGATAATTTCATTTTAGCTTCATTATTAGAATCATTGGAGACACTATGACCTCCATTTTACAATTGAGAAATTGATCCAGAGAGGTTGAGTGACTTTCTCAAGATCATCATCTAGTAAGAGGTAGAGTCAGGAGTCAGATGTAACTCCAGCTGACTCTAAAACCTTGCTCTTGTATTTCAATTCAGCATACCCTCTTACTCCCATTTTACAGAATGAGAATGGAGATGTGAATTCACTAAAACCGTTCATCCTTGTAATCATCACATACTCCTTGAGAATCTCCTCTTTCCCATATACCATGCTGGTTATTGGGCATAAGATGGAAAAGGAGATAGAAATGGCCCCTCTGACACTTTAGGTATCGTTGGCAGGTGGATCCACCACTCAGTTGCTCAAGCAGATACTGAATGCTACTTTACTGGAAAAGCTCCGAGCCAGGCATGGTGGCTCACACCTGTAATTCCAACACTGTGGGAGGCCTAGGTGGGAGGATCACTTGAGCCCAGGAGTTTGAGACCAGCCTAGGTAACTTTGCAAGACTCCATCTCTGCTAATTTTTTTTTTTTTTTTAAAGTGGGCTGGGTGTGGTGGCTCACACCTGTAATCCCAGCACTTTGGGAGGCTGAGGCAGGCAGATCATGAGGTAAGGAGATTGAGACCATCCTGGCTAACACAATGAAACCCCGTCTCCACTAAAAATACAAAAAAATAGCCAGGCGTAGTGGCAGGCGCCTGTAGTCCCAGCTACTCAGGAGGCTGAGGCAGGAGAATAGCATGAACCCAGGAGGCGGAGCTTGCAGTGAGCTGAGATCACGCCACTGCACTCCAGCCTGGATGACAGAGTGAGACTCCGTCTAAAAAAAAAAAAAAAAAAAAATTATTCGAACTTGGTGGTACATGTCTGTAGTCCCAGCTACTTGGGAGGCTGAAGCAGGACCATCACTTGAGCCTGGCCATTCAAGGTTACAGTGAGCTATGATCATGCCACTGCAATCCAGTCTGGGCAACAGAGTGAACACTTGTCTCTATTTAAAAAAAAAAAAGAACAAAAATCAGGGAAAGCTCTGGGGAAAATTTAAGGATAGTCTGGATGAATTGCAGTTCAATGCTGAGATTCTACGATACTAGTTTTCTATAATTTTAATGGTCTATGAAAGTGTGTCTTGAGCAACATCATGGATAGAATAATGTTGCTTGGAATACAAAATAAAAAAATAAAGGAATTATTCCTTCTCTTTGAGGAAGAAATTTAAAAGCTTGCAAGATGACACACACATGTTTTAAAAAAAATAGAAAAATTTAATTTGCAAAGCAGTGTTCCAAGGAAAGACAACGGTTTCCAAAGAGTTCCCATGGGAAGCCTGTTGAAAGGAATTAGAAGGAAAGATAAAGGGCTTCTCAAAGGACAAAGCTTGTGAACTGAGGTTTGAAGTGATAGCAAAGAATAGTGCCTCTTGGGACAGATAAGAGTTAAAGGGCATTTTCCTGTCCAGGAAGAAGCCTGCAAAGGCCCAGACGTATGGATAAGCAAGGGTGGGAGTCAAGAAAACAGACTGCCAATGAACATGCCTTCAAATCCCAGCCCCACCCATGAGAAGCATAATTCTACTGCTTCATCTTTAAAATGGGGTACTTTTAACAGAAGCCAGCCATTTCCATAGGTACATTGTATGTTTTATGGAGTTTCATTTCTCACAGCAGCTCTCAGAGTGGCTGGCATTTGATAATTGAGCCAATGTACCATTCTGTTGTGTGAAGGATAGCTTGGTCCAAAAGAAGGATCCACATGGGTAATAAGAGTCTAGATCCTGAACAAACTTCATTAAATCCTAGGATATCATTTTACATGCAGGAAAAGGACTTGGTCACAAAGCAAGTCATTGTGGGACCAGCCCACGTTCTCAGTTCTCCTGACTGCTTGGAGTGCTTTTCTTCCCGCGGGCAACAGACTCGTCAGTGAGAAAGAGCATGGCACCACTGGGTGTGGTGGCTCATGCCTGTCATCCCAGCACTTTGGGAGGCTGAGGTGGGCGGATCATGAGGTCAGGAGATTGAGACCATCCTGGCTAACATGATGAAACCCTGTCTCTACTAAAAATACAAAAAATTAGCCGGGCGTGGTGGCGGCCGCCTGTAGTCCCAGCTACTTAGGAGGCTGAGGCAGGAGAAGGGCGTGAACCCGGGAGGCGGAGCTTGCAGTGAGCTGATAGTGCTACTGCACTCCAGCCTGGGAGACAGAGCAAGACTCCATGTCAAAAAAAAAAAAAAAAAAAAAAGAAAAGAAAGAAAGAACATGGCACCTTAAAGGCTGGCCTAGGACTGTCCAGTCCCAGACACAATTTTATGTCCATTAGAAGTCATCGTTCTGCCTCAAACACTCTGCTAATTGTTTCCAACTTCTCAACCCTGGATTGCCTCTGAACAGCCAGAGCCTAAGTGACCTGGTTTGCCCATGGAGGGGAGTATAGTGAACAGACCAGGATTTTCTCTTTTGATGACCCTCAAGATTTAGAAAACTCCCAAGACTACCACCATTATATTAGAGCAATCCATTCCATTTAAGCTCTGTCGTCCTTGGCTTCAGCTAAACTTTCTTTGCAATTATTTCCATCTCCAGACCATGTATCCTCTTGGAACCATGCTAAGTCAGTTGCCTCCCTGCTGTGGAAAGGCAAGCCACTTCTGATGGGTCTAAATTTATCTTTTCCTTTTTTTCTTTTCTTTCTTTCTTTCTTTTTTTTTTTTTTTTTTTTTTTTTTTTTTTTTTTGAGACAGAGCCTCACACTGTTGCCTGGGCTGGAATGTGGAGTGCAGTGACGTGATCTTGGCTCACTGTAACCTCCACCTCCCAGGTTCACGCGATTCTCCTGCCTCAGCCTCCGAAGTAGCTGGGATTACAGGCACACACCACACCTGGCTAATTTTTTGTATTTTTAGTAGAGACGGGGTTTCGCTGTGTTAGCCAGACTGGTCTCAAACTCCTGACCTCGCGATCCACCCCCCTTGGCCTCCCAAAGTGCTGGGATTACAGGCGTGAGCCACCCCGCCCAGCCGTAAATTTATCTTTTTCAAGTCTCCCTTCCTGAGCTCCAGACAGCGGGGAGGATGGAGCTCCTTTGTCCTTCACATTCCTGAAAGCCTGCAAGTATTTCAGCATCAAATGCAGTTGTCATTTCTCTCCTCCTACTACTTCCTTTCCTCCCTCCTCTAAGTAATCTCTGGTCCAGCCCTAGAGAGTAGCCAGCAAGTACTGCCACCAGCCGTCTCACCATATGCCTCATTTCCTGACAATTGGCTGGCCTATGATATCAAACTCTCTACCAGCTAGTGTCTCCTGTGTGACAGCTGCAGTTCTGCTTTGTACTCCTCCCTGCCCCTGCCTAGATCACCCCACCTAGCAACTGCTGATATAAGAGAGGTCTGTGTTTTCATTTCCTCTCTTGAATCTCTGAAAGAGCAACCTGGATTTCTGCTTTACAAAGCGCTTAAAAATATAATGTCTCTGAACTAGACAAGAACTTAAAGATTAACTATTTCAGACCTTACTTGTACAGATGGAGAAACGGAAGCTCAGGAAATAATATAACTGGCTCAATATTCACAGTGATTGGAACTCCTCTCACGCTGAAAGTTAGCTTCTGACTCCCAAACAAGTGCTCCCTGGTTTCTTGTTCTGCAATAAAGGATGTATGCAACTACTTTATATCCCATATCAGCATGTAATGAGGAGAGCCATGTGTTCTATCCCTGTTCTCAGTGTAGAGTGAGGACCCAGGTGCCACAGGGGGAGACCAAATTTATAACTAAGGAGGGATCTTAGGCAAAGACCGCTCCATGGGGAGCTACCTCTTCAGGTCACTGCATGTAGGCTACAGCCTGTTCTGGGGGGTGAGCATGTGGTGATATTTCCTGAACAGTCCAAGGGTTTGCACTGTGTGCAAAAATTAAGCACGGTGCACATTAAGGGATTCACATGGAAAGATAAAGACAGGGCAAGAGTGACAAGGAGACTCAGTCAGACAGACAGAGCAGAGGCAGGGAGAAAGAGACAAAAACAGAGGAGACACTAAAGAACAGTCTATGTCACAGCAGGAGGGAACAGCAAGCAAAGAAAGAATTAAGAAGAGATGTAGAGCAGTGAACAGAGTTAAGGAGGTACAGAGACAGACAGCAGAAGGCGGGGAAGGGGGAAATGTGTGCAAGATGGAAGGACTGAAGGAGACATGAAAAGATCAAGAAAGAAGGACACAGAGTTCATACAAAAATCAAAATACAGTTTATTCCTAGTAAGGGAATGGGGCTTGTTTTGAGAGACTGGATGGTGCTGAGAGAGACCACTGGATTAGGAATTATGTTGAAATTGACATGAGTGAAGCCTTTGGTAAAATGTCAAGTTCTGTGGAAATGTGAAGAGCCAATGATTTCGCTTCCAAATTGCCCCCAAATCCATTAAGTGATGTCAAGCTTTGTTGTTTCTTATCCCTTCCGGTGCTAAGTGTTGGTCTTAGTGATCCATGTAGGGTCACTGTCAGAATCCCCTTTCCTTTGCTCTTGATCAGTGTGGGAATTGACAGACTATTCAAGTGAGATAAACTCACCAAAGATTGGTGGTATTTGATGTTTATTTGTTTGTTTTTTACTCTCCCCCCCCCCCACTCTCTTACCCACATTCATTCTACTTAATTCCTATAAGGAAGAAAGGTAAACTTTGGTTATAGATTGCAGAGATTTAGATAAACATCAGTCAAGAACTATTATTGAACCTGGTGTCTCAGAAATGACAGGAAGGAAAAGCTGCTTGGGAATGGGGACTGAGCAAATTGCAGTGGTAGATTTTGCAAAAGCCTCATCATCAATAAGATGGGTCTGCTGGCAGTAGGCATTTGCCCATAGGCCCTCAAGAATGACCTGCAAAGAGCTGGAGGAGCTCATGAGAGATTTATTAGAAAGGGACTTTTCAATCTTGTCTGCTTATCAGATGTGCATATTGTATAGCATAAGAGGACAGTTTGGGGTAAGATGTGGGATTTCGGGATTCAGCACCCACAACCCACGCCTGGCAAGACTGAAGGGCTTTCTATAAGGATTCAAGGAAAGCTGGTGTTTGTTAGTAGCACTCAGTCATTCCCCCACTGAGGATACTGAGTCAGTTCTTATTCAGTGGTCTCCAAAGCTGTTGTGGCCTATGATTTTTCTAGTGCCTTCCTAAGAGGTGATTAATTAAACATGCTGCTTCTGAAACCTTCTTTCCCCTCCCTTCCACCTCTTTCCCTCCCCCCGCCCCTTTAATGGTGTGTACATTTTTTATGTGTCTGGTCCTATGCTGAATACTTTATGTGTTTTTTCATTTGATCTTTTCACACCTATTGCAAAGGAGCCATTAACAACTTGGCTTTATGAATAAAAGGAAATGAATGTATCAGTCAGAATGCATTCGTTTGTGTCTTGGGAACAAACAATTTCAAACTTCAGTGGCCTGACTGTGAAAGTTTTTATGTGTTGGTCATACCACCTGCCTCTCCCTGAATGGTAGGGGCCCTGGCCATTCTGGTGTTCGGAAATCTGGACTGACAGAAGAATCACCTTTCTGTGCTTCCATTAATGCTTTCATAGTGAGAAACAAACTTGGCTATCATAACTTTCTCCTAGCAGTGAAATTCTGCCTCTATTTCTGGTCAAATTAAGTCCCATTGCTATCTCAAAGGATTGGACAGAGACATGCTATCTTATGATGCATCTTACGATAAGACATGCTGTCTTATCTCAGCACATTGTAAGACACTGAGAAGCAAAGGCACAGACATATTTGTGGGACACTGAAGCACAGAGAGATTAGGCTAACTAGCCTAGCAGTCAAACAGCTAAAGTGGTAGCATCTGGGTTTAACACCAAAGTTCACTTAACAGTCATGCCTTCAAGGCTCCCAGCACTCTCCTGTTTCATATTGCAGCCTCTGAGAACTATACTACATCATTCTATTCTCTTGTCAATTTCTTTCTTTCAGTTACTGAAGAACCACAAAATTTATAGCTGGAAAAGCCTTGCAGAACAATTTGAACAAACTCTCTTCTTTTGTTTGTTTGTCTGTCTGGGACAGAACCTTGCTCTGTCGCCCAGGCTGGCATGCAGTGGCATGATCTTGGCTCACTGCAGCCTATGCCTCCTGGGCTGACCTGATTCTCCTGCCTCAGCCTCCAGAGTAGCTGGGATTACAGGCGTGCGCCACCATGCCCGGCTAGTTTTTGTATCTTTAGTAGAGACAAGGTTTCACCATGTTGGCCAGGCTGGTCTTGAACTCCTGGCCTCAAGTGATCCTTCCACCTCAGCCTCCCAAAGTGCTGTAGTTACAGGTGTGAGTCACTGCACCTGGCTAAACTCTCCCCTTTTGTAGATGGGATACCTGAGGCTCACAGTGGTTAAGTAAATTGCCTAAAATTGTATCACTAATAAATGAATAAGCCAGTCCTTCAATGCTCAGTCTGTTTGTCTGCACTATATTCTGTCTGAAGCCTTGGAGACATGGCATCCAACCCTGACACTGTACAGGAGCACCAATGCCAAGGTCCCATAGAGAATTAGTGGCAGAACCAGGCCTGGAAGTTGTGTTTGTGCACTCTCAGGTCTGTGTGCTTTATAACAGATGATGATCTCATTGAAATAAGAAAAAGCAAAAGAGGCTGTTAGTAGAGACAGTATTCATTTAAAGGAAGCATTAGCTTCTGATTTTCAAGGCTATTCCCAAGCCTCTCTATGGGGCAATATTCTGCAATATTCAAGCTCTTAGCAAAATCCTCAACTTGTCACTTGGAAACATAGCACTTGGCTGCCTTCCTTGGGGGACCATTGGCAAGATCTTAGAAGTGCACTGAGGACAGCAGTTGGAGGCTGGATTAGAGGAGTCAAGGAGTGAATTTTCCTGGCATTCTGACTCCTGAACTGGTTGCAGAAAAAAAAACCTCTTTTCTTTTGTATGGCTCCATGTTTCCAAGGTTTTCTGACATCTTCTGCAGGAATCAAGACCAGTGTTGGGTGTAGCATAGGGGCTGGAATCAGAAAGCTAACTTTCTTTTTTCAAACCACTTTATTAAAGTATAATTGACATATAAAAAGCTGTTCTTATCTAATGTGCACAACTTGATTAGTTTGGAGATAAGTATATACTAGTGAATCCATCACCACCAACAAGGCCATAGATAGATCCATTACCTTCCATAGTTTTCTCCCACCCTCTTTGTTTATTTAGATTTTTATGCTAAGAACATTTAACACCCAGCATTTTGGGAGGCCAAGATGGGAAGATCGCTTGAGGCCAGGAGTTCAAGACTAGTCTGAGGATTATAGTGATATCACATATCTACAAAAAAAAAAAAAAAAAGAAAGAAAGAAAAATTAAGTTAGCTGAACATGGTGTTGTGCAGCAGTAGTCACAGCTACTTGAGAGGCTGAGGTGGGAGGATCACTAGAGCCCAGGAATTTAAGGCTGCAGTGAGCCATGATGGCACCACTGCATTCCAGCCTGGGTGACACTGTGAGATCCTGTCTCAAAAAACAAAACAAAACATTTAACATATCTTAGTGAAATTTGAGTCTACAATACAGTATTGTTAGCTATGGGGATTATACTATATAATAGATCTCCAGAACTTATTTATCTTGCATAATAAAACTGTTCCCAAAACTTTGTGCCCTTTAGTCCTTGCCTCCCCATTTTTCCCTTCACCCAGTTCCTGACAACTGCAATTCTACTCTCTGCTCCTATGAGTTTCTGATACTGCTCTGCCATTTCCTGCTGTATCACCCTTGGCCATTCTTCTCCCTGGTTTCTGTGGCCTCTTCTGTAAATTAAGGCTAGTGCAAATATCAGATAGAGGCTGAGAGCATCTGACACAAAGCATAGCATTTTTGCTACTCAACTCCTATGGCCAGGAGCTTAGGGAAGCTTTTCCTATTCACCTGATCATAAGAACCACGTGGGGCTGCACCAAGACCCACCATTTTTCCCAGAAAAGGGATTCGGGAAAGCGAATTTTTACCAGTATTTCCAAGCGGTTCACATGATCCAACAATTTTGGGATACAATGACTTTGTATTTAAGGGGCCAGCTCTGGACTCAGAGTCCCAGCTTGGCCAACTGTGTGACTATAGGCACATTATTTCATTAAGCCTCAATTTCCCCCATCCCTAAATTAAGAATAATAGTAACAATGCCCACTTCCTGGTGTTGAGATAATTAAATGGAATTGGAACCTGTTTCATATCTGTCCTTGGCAGACAGAAGACCCACGTGCCATAGAGGGCTGCCAGGTTCATCACTAAGGAGGAGCTGTAAGCAAAGCTCACTTGCATGTGCAGGATTATGCAGGGACTAGATCCTCTTCCTGGCTGGTGTGCTGCTGTTAAAAACTAACAGGGTCCAAATCCCGTGTCTGCCCTTTCCAAGCTGTGTGGCTTTGGATAAATTTCTTAACTTCAGTAATCTCAAGATCTTCAACTATAAAGTGGTGTTTTACCTTAAAATAACCCTGAAGAGCTTTGGCAAGGATTTAACAGGCAAGTAAGCAAAGCTCCCAGCACACAGTAGGATCCCAATAACCATTCCTTTCTCTGCCTTAAATTGCATTCCTTTCCCCCCAGTTCCAGGAGCCATACAGCAGATGAAGATGGGTTTTTTTTCATTCCCTGCAAAACTTATTTCTGGACTGGAGCCAGGGTTATCCTCTCAACTTCTTCTAAGCAGCACATGTTTTGGTAAACATGGTGCTTTCATCAAATGCCCAGGATAGGGGCAGAAGCTCAGCCCTTCATGCTCTGGGGGTGAGGGTCATGGGAAGTGGACAGCTCAGCTAGCAGTGTGGAATCACAGCCTCAGGAAAACATAATCTCTCCAGTGTGTTCTGTCACCTGTCCCTTATAGGGACATCCTTTTTTTTCTGTCTGAACATTCTGTAATGAAACACATCTTATTAGGAATGTGGGATTTAAGTGTTCATATTTACTATGTGGAATTTGATAAAGGGCCTGGGCCCAGATCCAAAAGTTGCAGTGGTGTGCTAATCTCCCACCTCTAGGGTGATATTAAAAATATTTACTGATAAGGCCGGGCGCAGTGGCTCACGCCTGTAATCCCAGCACTTTGGGAAGCCGAGGCGGGTGGATCAGGAGGTCAGGAGTTCGAGACCAGCCTGGCCAACATGGTGAAACCCCGTCTCTATTAAAAATACAAAAAAATGAGCTGGGTGTGGTGACAGGTGCCTGTAATCCCAGCTACATGGGAGGCTGAGGCCAGAGAATCACTTGAACCCAGGAGGCGGAGATTGCAGTAAGCCGAGATTGCACCATTGCACTCTAGCCTGGGCAACAAGAGTGAAACTCCATCTGAAAAAACCAAGCAAACAAAAAAACAAAAACAAAAACATTTAATGATAAGCATAGAAGTGCCACTTGCCCAATAGGAAAGGAGGCCCTTTCAAACAGCATGAAGCTTAACCAGCAAGCCTTGCTGGACTGCACATCAGTCTCGCTCACCTGCTACCTGTCCTAATTTTCTTCCCCTATTATCACCACATCACATCCTCTGTTCATTTCCCAATACCCTTAAAGCATAACCCATCTTGTAAAACTGTTTTCTATCCCTTTCAAAGCCTGTGTTTGAGGGGCATAGGCAGATATTTCTCCCATGACACATGTTGACAAAGCAGATTGATGCTCATACGCTTTACATGAGAAAATTGAAGCCCAGAGAGATGAAGCATGGCATTCAAGGCCACACAGCTTGTAAATAGTGGAGCCAGGATTGAAGGGCTGCTCTTCTAAACACTCCATGGCCTCTAGATAACATGTGTGCTCAGGCACATGCACATGGTCTAAACCAAGCTCATCCAACCCACAGCCCGCAAGCCATATGTGGCTCAGGATGGCTTTGAATGTGGCCTAATGCAAATTTGTAGACTTTCTTCAAATATTATGAGGTTTTTGGCCCAGCTCGGTGGCTCACACCTATAATCCCAGCACTTTGGGAGGCCGAAGTGGGTGGATCACCTGAGGTCAGGAGTTCGAGACCAGCCTGACCAACATGGAGAAATCTCGTCTCTACTAAAAATACAAAATTAGCCGGGCTTGGTGGCGCATGCCTGTAATCCCAGCTACTCGGGAAGGCTGAGGCAGGAGAATCACTTGAACCTGGGAGGTGGAGGTTGTGGTGAACCGAGATTGCACCATTGCACTCTAGCTTGGGCAACAAGAGTGAAACCCCATCTCAAAAAAAAAAAAAAAAAAAAAAAGAGGTGTTTATTTTTGTTTTGTTTTGTTTTGTTTTGCATATCAGCTATTATTGATGTTAGTGTATTTGATGTGTGGCTCAAAACCATTCTTTCTTCTTCCAACATGGCCCAGGGAAGCCAAAAAATTGGACACTCCTGGTCCAAACCATATGATCCTCTAAGAGCTGGGAAGCAAGTAATAGCTCATCATTATTATGCATGAAAACCCTATCTAAAGGTGGGAATTTTCCATATATCTGCTTAAAGTCAGAACTCAATACACATGAATTATACCAGTGCTTCTCAAACTCTAAGGTACAAACCAATTGCCTGCTAAAATATAGATTATGCATCAGTAGGCCACAGGTAATAAATTCTGAGGCTCTGTATTTCAAATTAGCTGCTGGGTCCGAGGACCAGCTTTTTTGTTTGTTTTTCAAACATATTTAAGATTCTCTTTTTTCTGGACCTCAATCCCATTTCCCAAAGGACCGTTAAGTTCCTTTTGTATTCACCAGAATTTTAAACAAATTAAAATATGTGTTTCCAAGTGGGATCATATGATCTAAATATCTAGCTAGCTAGATAGCCAGCCATACTGTTCTGCACCTTAAGTTTTTCACTTACTCATAGCTCTTGGAGAGCTATCAATGTTTATAGATCTTCCTCCTACGTTTCAGGCATACCATATTTTTCCACTGTAGGGATAACATATGCTCCATGAGGGCAGGGATTTCTGTCTGTGTTGTTCATTGCTGTGTCCCCAGTTCCTGCTGAATATGTGTTGAATGATTGAATCATATAATTATTAACCACTCCTTTATTCATGCACATCTAGGTTGCTTCCAGTTTTTGGCTTTTCCAAAACGTATTTCAGTGAACAATTTTATGTATATATGTCTGGGCATACTAATATATCCGTAGGACAAATTCTTAGGAATAGAATGATTGGGTTAATTGTTATGTGTGTTTTATTTTATTATTTTTTGTTTGTTTTTCTTTTTAAATTTTTTTTTCAACTTTGAGATTCAGGGGGTACATGTGCAGGTTTTTTACCTGGGTATATTGCATGATCCTGAGGTTTGGGCAATGAATGATCCCTTTACTCGTGTGCTGAGCATAGTACCTGATATTCAGTTTTTAACCCTTGTCCCCTTTATCCTTCCCCGCTCAGTAGTCCCCAGTTTCTGCTGTTCCCATCTTTATGTCCATGAGTACAGAGGAACAGCTTTGAATAGCAAAGTGTTAAACTGAACTTAAATGCTAGATGGAAACACGAGCTGCCTAGGTTATGCCTGAGAATGAAGAATTGTTCCTCCATTTGCCAGTTTGAAAGCAGGAACCAAGTACCAAGGCCAATGGCACTAGAGATCCATGGAATCTTAAAGAAGTCTTCTGCATGTAATCCTCTCTAGAGTGACCAAGTGCAGAGAATATGTTTCAGTTTTGCAGCAGCCAGGGGAGACAGACCTGTCCTGCAATCCAATAGGCCCCCAGTGCATAATGTAGCAAAGGTTATTTTGTGTTCATCCGCTCTGCTATCTGATGGGCACAGGGATGCTTAGAGATCAGTGCCAACAGAGAAGGCACTTATTGAAGGCAGGCTGCTAAGTCCCCGGTGCTGAAGCCACGGTTGGGTGCCTGGATTAGAGCCTCCTCTATGTGCCCACGCTGCAATTTCAGCCATAATTGGATGCAGCAGAAAGCTACTTACCAGCAGAGTGCTGGGCTGCATTCTGCTTCAGGTCAAAGGTTGAAGACAAACTCCTGGAAGAGTAGCGAGAAATCCATTTAGGAGAAGACATTGGCCTGGGTGAAGCTTTATTATTCTTAAGTGCTGAAACAAAAATCTTATAGCATCAACACCCATTAGTTTGACTGGGGACAGAAAGTAAGCAGTAAAATTAAGATCTAGTGAAAGATGTTCTTTATTATTATTATTTTTTTAATGGGGAGCAGGGAATTGGAATCCATTTTTAAACAAGCCCTCTGTAATCTTTCCCCCTATTTATGGTAAGAGAGGAAAGAAAAATAGCCACTTTAATTTTTTTTTAAATTTTCTCAATGTTAACATCTCTAAATATACCAAACCTGGTCATTTTATGAAGAAAACAAATTATACAGAGTATATTTCAAATGTTCTCCAACTAACCTAAAAATGTGTCTCTAGACTGCAAAAGGTGCTAAAACAACAAAATCAACAAGATCTATTTTGCTTGTCTTCACAGCTCGCTTTCCCCCCTTTTTTGGTTTTGTTTTAAATTTCTGGCTTCAAAATCCCTGACTGTGTTCTTTTTCTAGAAGGGGAAAGCCTATCTGAATCACTGAGACATCTGAAGCAGAGACAATTTTTAAAGAAGCGCAATTTCATTACACTCAAATGCAGGCCGTAACTCAGGCTGGTCTACACGCTCAGAAGGAAAAGTCCTTAGGGAACCTATGAACAGATAAGGTTAGATTGTAATTAGCACAGTAATTGTAATTAGCAGAGCAATTGTAATTAGCACAGTGATTGTTTGTTCACAATGGCTGCTTCCAAAGTGACTCCAGGCAGTTTGTTCTCTTAAGTGTCTTCTGCCATTTCCCCCATGATCTTGTTTACACTGCTAATGCACTAATGTGCTTAGCAATCTCTTTTATAAATAAACGCTTCTAAGATATGAGCCAGCCCAGCTGCTGGTCAAGGCATTATGCATTCTTAATGGAGTCCACAGTACTGAAATTTTGCTGTATTACATTATGGTCAATCCACATTGGTATCTCACTCAAGAAAGAAATCACACCTCAGAAGTCATTTGTTACTGTTATTGTTTTATTAATTATAAGAGGGAATAAGATGATGACAAAAATGAACTTGAGGTCAGAAGTTCTAGCCCTGGCTTTACCACTAGTTCTCATTTGTGAGTTAACAAGTTTTTATTGAACATCTGTTATATATCAGGTCTTATAAATCTCTGGAGATAGGGCCGGGTGCGGTGGCTCACGCCTGTAATCCCAGCACTTTGGGAGGCCTAGGCAGGTGGATCACTAGAGGCCAGGAGTTTGAGACCTTTCCTTCTTTCTTTTCTTTTCTTTTCTTTTCTTTTCTTTTCTTTTCTTTTCTTTCTTTCTTTCTTTCTTTCTTTCTTTCTTTCTTTCTTTCTTTCTTTCTCCTTCCTTCCTTCCTTCCTTCCTTTCTCTTTCTTTCCTCTTTTTCCTTTCTTTCCTTTCTTTTCAATATGGTGAAACCCCGTCTCTACTAAAAATACAAGAATTAGCCCAGCATGGTGGCGCATGCCTGTAATCCCAGCTACTCAGAAGGCTGAGGCAGGAGAATCGCTTGAACCTGGGAGGCAGAGGTGCAGTGAGCCGAGATCACACCACTGCACTCCAGCCTGGGTGACAGAGTGAGACTCCATCTCAAAAAAAAAAAAAAAAAAAATCTCTGGAGATAAAGAGAAGAAGACAGTTGACGTCCCTATTCTTGTGCAGAAGGGCTGCTCATCAAGTGCATTTTGCTCAGTGAGAGGCAGCGAAGACTCCCTGGAAGAAGTGCTTCCTGAGACCTGGAGGCTAGAGTAACAGTTAGCATGTGAGGGAGTGTTCCAGGCAAATGAGAACAAAGAGAGTCTGCAGACGTGAAAGTCAAGGTGGGTCATGAAGGGGTGGAGGGATGGGATTGCAGAGGTAAGGAAGCCAGGGCGGAGGATGGACATTCCAACAGGAAAGGCTATGTAAGCACCAAAGGGGGCCATTACTAGCTGTAAGACCTTGCACCTTCTAATCGCCTTTCTAAGCCTCAGTTTTCTCACCATGAAGTCAGGGAACATAACAGTGCCTGCCTCACAGGAGAATTATGAAGAGGGGAAAGAGGTGATGAGAAAAGTAAGGGTAGGCCGGGTGCGGGGGCTCACGCCTGCAATCCCAGCATTTTGGGAGACCGAGGCAGGCAGATCATCTGAGGTCAGGAGTTCAAGACCAGCCTGGCCAACATGGTGAAACCCAGTCTTTACTAAAAACACAAAAATTAGCCGGGTGTGGTTGTGCGTGCCTGTAATCCAAACTACTCCGGAGGCTGAGGCAGAAGAATCGCTTGAACCAGGGAGGCAGATGTTGCAGTGAGCCAAGACCATGCCACTGCACTCTAGCCTGGGTGACAGAGTAAGACTCTATCTCCAAAAAAAAAAAAAAAAAAAAAGGAGAGAAAGAAAGAGAAAAGTCAGGTTAAAATGCCTTGTAAAGATGTGGGAGTATTAGTGACATTTTCCTCAACATGAATCCAGGGATCTGTGAGATACCACTTACTCCAAAATTGTGTTGTAGTGTGCGTCCTGTCACACTTGAAATCATGTGAGATGCAAATTTGCCAGCATTACTTTCTTTGTATTCCTTCCAGATAAATGAAACAGTAAGTCTATTCTAAGGTCACATTAATAAGCCCACACATGTGTATCAAGAAAATTAACTTTTAGGGAAATAGTTTTATTTCAGAGAGATGCCCTGAATAGAAATGTATGTGGTAACAGTTCTAATGAAAGATATGATCACAGTTTATAGGATGTGAATTTATACAGAAAGCTCCAAGGGCAGTGGCTGGGGTTTTATGTAACATCACCACTAAATAATTACTATTAATGATAATCTAGTGGAACACCTCAAAGGTGGCTTTTAAGAGTCCAAAATGAGCATTTTTTTTTTATGTTGCCTGAGATCCTCAGAGGAGCCCATTAAGTGGACAGTTAATTAGCAGGCACAAGCCAGGAGTCAAAGCTACAGGCATTTGAGTAGCCCAGGGCTGGTTAATTCATTGTATGCCTGAGGACTTTGAAAGAACCTTAAACCCTGAGTCAGCCTCTTCATTCTTTACTGAGTTCCCAGTGACCTTGAGGCTGCTTCCCTTTCTTTCTGATGCTTTCTAGAGTAGGAGGAAAGAAAGAGGATGAAGTGATTGTTCTTACTTGTCATGCCGTGGTTCAGAGAACTGAGAACTAAAGTTGCTCTAAAGGATATCCCTGTAAGTTTCGATTAATTCCCTACTTCTTAGGAGTTAGTGAGGACCCAGCCACTGGGAATAAACAAGCCCAGATACCATATAGGCATTTTGCAGCTGTATTTGCAAAGAAGGTGGAAACACAGCTTGAGAATTAAGCTAAATTGCAATTAAATTTGCTTCAGCTTTGTGCTCCAGCCAATCAGTACACATCAAGTGCTTATTATGTGACAGGTTCTGGGGATTCAGGCTGAACAAAACTCGGTCTAATGTTGGTGTAAAGGGGAAAGTAATATACTTTTTTATTTTTTGTATTATCTAAGGCTGTGTTCAAACTTGTTTTTTACTGTCACCCCTTGTCATAGAAAAAAAATAGGATTGAATTCTTCTTAATGAGTGAAATTAAATACTAAGGGTCACAGTTTTATTGGGTAGAGTTAGACATTGGAGGACCACAAGCCATTGTATTGTCTAAGACAATTTCTGCGACTACTGAGAAAACATGATGTTAGTGGATTTGCAAGTGTCATTTTATAAATGAGGTAACTGGGTCTCAAAGAGATCTGATGACTTGACTGTCATCACATAGCTGGTGTCAGAGCCTTACTTACTGGATCTTTCTGACACTCGGATGTTCTTTTCCGTATTCCACTCAGGGTTATTTTTAATATATATTTTAATGTACAAATACTACTTCTATATATTTATGAGATAAAATGTGATGTTTTGACATATGTGCACACTGTGGAATGATTAAATCAAGCTAATAACATGTTCATCATCTCACATACTTTTTGTGATGAGAATATTAAAAAACTTTTCAAAGCAAATTTTTGAAATATACAATACATTATTAACAATGGTCACCACACTGAGCAATGGACTAAAACTTGCTCCTCCTGTCTAATTGAAACATTGTACCCTTTGACCAATCTCTCCCTATTCTTCATCTCCCCGCAATTCCTCATTCTCTTCCCACCCCCTGCCTCTGATAACCACCATTCTACTCTCTAATACGAGTTTGACTTTTTAGATTCCACATACAAGTGAGAACATGCAGTATTTGTCTTTCTGTGTTTGGCTTATTTCACTTAGCATGATGTCCTCCGGGTTCAGATAGGATTTTAAAAATATATTTTTTTTATTTTAAATAGTTTTAGATTTATAGATAAATCACAAGGATAGTACAGAGAGTTTCCATATACCCTGCAACCAGTTTCCCATAGCATCCTCTTATATTTCTATGGTACATTTGTTATAACTAATAAATCAATATTGATACATTATTATTACCTAATGTTCATACTTTATTCAGATTTCCTTAGTTTTTATCTGATGTCCTTTTTCTGATACAGGAGCCCATTCAGCATACAGACATCAAAGCAAAATGACACTGGATAATGTTAAACAGGCAAGAAAGACTTTATTCAAGGCTACTGCAATAGAGGAAGGAGAGAGAGGTCTGAACTCAATTTCACTGAAACTGAAAAGGACAGGAGGGTTTTTAATTGCTGGAGTAAGTGGAAAAGTACTGGAGGACATTAGGAGATTGAACAATAGGATATGTCCGGCACATTGAGTTATTCTTGACTTTGCAAATGTATTTCTCTGTGATTAGGCCATCTGTGTTTGCTAATTGGTGTCCATGGAAGTTGGGCTTCCACCCTTCCACAAAGACTAGGAGATAGGGGTACTGTCTTCCTTGATGATTACATTTCAAAGAAATAGCTCCCACGTCCTTGAGAAAGACAGTCCTAGATTATAAAACTGGCAAGAAACTTTATAAAAGATTTATGTCTTAAAGGGGCAGAGAAAGAATTTACAATTGCAAGTTTCTAAAGTAAATGCTCTAAGAAAAGGCAGGTCAGGGATCTAGAGACTGGAGAAGCCTGCCTGGTGTTTAGTCAAGCTGATGGGAAGGTTAAGAGCATCTTGGTCACCATCTCACACTGAGTTGTCCATCTCCTTAGCTCCCCTTGGCTGTGAGTTTGGTAGGCATATGTATTAGTTCATTCTCACGCTACTGTAAGGACATACCCAAGACTGGGTATTTTATAAAGGAAAGAGGTTTAATGGACTCACAGTTCCCCATGGCTGGGGAGGCCTTAAGAAACTTACAGTCATGGCGGAAGCTACCTCTTCACAGGGCAGCAGGAAAGAGAATGAGTGTCCAGTGAAAGGGGAAGCCCCTTTTAAAACCACCAGATCTCTTTAGAACTAACTTACTATTATGAGAACAGGATGGGGGAAATGGCCCCCATGACTCAATTATCTTCACCTGGTCTCTCCCAGGACCCATGGAGATAATGGGAACGACAATTCAAGATGAGATTTCAGTGGGGACACAGCCAAACCATATCAGCATATTTTTAAACTGATTTCTTTACAGGCATTAAAGTTACAAAGTTTAAAAACACAAACAGTATAAAAGACATTCAATGAGGAATGTCACTCCTTTCTCAGTTTTTTTCTATCCTTTTCCCCTGTCCCCCATTTTTATTAGTTTCATGGGTATCTCTCCAGTATTTATGTAGTAGTGATTGTAGTAACAAGAGTAACAACTAACAGTAGTGATTGTAGTAATAAGAGTAACAAGATAACGACACACTGCACCAGACACTATTGTATCTTCACTCTATCAAAAATATTTTTCGAGCACTTATTCTATGACACTGACTGTTCTAGGAAACCAGGAAGACAATAGTGAACAAAATATATAAAAACTCCTGCTCTGAAGGTTTATATTCTAGTGTAGGGGACAATCAACAAATAAAGATATACCCCATCAGGTATATACACTATGGAGAAAAGCAGGTTGAGTTAAAGGGTACTAGAGGGTTTTAGGCAGGGGATTCTATGTTTTACAGGCTGGAAGACTTATTTGACAAGGTGACATTTGTACAAAGATCTGAAACAAGGCAGTGAACTATGCACATATCTGGGGAACAGCTTCCAGGTAGAAGGCACACCGAGTTCAAAGACCCTTGGCATTTTCTGTGGACCAAAAGGAGCCTCAGTGGATGGAACAGAGGGGAAGGAGTGGGGGCAAGTAGTAGGAAAAAAGGTTACAAATAAAAAGGCAATGGGTACCAACTGGGGAAGTATGGGTCATTTTATATAGGGTCCTGTGGGACTCCTAAATGCAGTAGCTTGAATTTTACTCTGAGCGAGAAGGAAACCAAGCTAGTGCATTATTTGAGAAGAAAAGGGCTATAATCTGACTGGGGTGTGAAGAATAGACATTAGTGGGCATGGTGAAATCAGGGAAAGCAGTTCCCAGGCTACTGCTGTGGTCCAGATGTCAGACGACTGTGGATTGGAGCATGTTCAGACAAGTCAGCATGGAGAGAGGTGGGCAGATTCTGTATGTATTCTGAAGGTGGGACAACTAGATTTACTGATGAGGGAGAGAAAGGAGGGAGGCAAGGTTAGTGCCCTGAATTTTGCCTGAGCAGTTGGACAGACGGATGTGCCATTGACAGAGACAGGAAAGCCCACAGGAGGAGCAGGCACAAGGGAGGGGAATAGAAAGAGAAATTTGTTTTTGATAATGTTAAAAGATGAACTTGATTGTGAAACATTGCAATCATTTATACAAGTAGACCATAGTGTGATGAAACCCCAGGCACTCACCATCCGGCGTCAATAGCCATCATCTGGCCATGTCTAATATATGTTCTTATAGTGATGTCAGGAAGCCAGTAGGATATACCAGTTCAGAAGAGAAACATGACTTGAAATGTACATTTCAGATTATTTAGCATGTAGATGACAGAAAAGAAATGAGAGGACACAAACTCACTAGGGAGTAGATAGAGAAGAGAGGAGCCTGAGCCCTGAGTCCTGCAGTTTAACATCGGAGAGGTGAAGAGCCACCAGCAAAGGAGACTGAGGATGAGCTCCCAGTGACACAAGAAGAGACCCAGGCAGCAGCTTCACTGTCCAAACGCATTCAGTTCTACAGCCACCTAGAGGAGCTGTCAACCTTTTCCCCTCCCTTATTTTTTAACAGATGATGACACTGAATTGTTTAGAGACTGAATAATTTTCTCATTGTCATTTGGCTGGTAAAGGATGGAGACAGGATTGGAATCCAGACAGTCTGGCTCCAAATCCATATTCAAATATCCATTTCTTGCTCCTCTTTTTTTTTTTTTTTTTTTTTTTTTTGTTGAGGCGGAGTTTCACTCTTGTTGCCCAGGCTGGAGCGCAATGGTGCAATCTCAGCTCACCGCAACCTCCACCTCCCTGGTTCAAGTGATTCTCCTGCTTCAGCCTCCCGAGTAACTGGGATCACAGGCATGCGGCACCACGCCTGTCTACTTTTGTATTTTC
This sequence comes from Pan troglodytes, assembly GCF_028858775.2. NCBI lineage: Eukaryota > Metazoa > Chordata > Mammalia > Primates > Hominidae > Pan > Pan troglodytes. The sequence goes on from NC_072409.2 coordinate 21,655,121, forward strand.
AGTAGAGACAGGGTTTCTCCATGTTGGTCAGGCTGGTCTCGAACTCCCAACTTCAGGTGATTCGCCCACCTCAACTTCCCAAAGTGCTGGGATTACAGGCATGAGCCCCCCAACACAGCCTCTCTCTCCTCTTTTAACACTTGATTGGTCACACATTCTGCTCCATTCATATCACAGTGCTAGGCTGAGGGACTCAAAGGTGGGGACAATAGGGGAATGGGAGAATGCCATGAAAACATGCCCATGTTAAAGTTAACTAACAACACAGGACATTGCGTGTGTGATGGAGCACCACATGACCTTAGTCAATAATTCAATACTGTCTAATAATATTAATGATGACAATATTTGCTATTTACTGAACATGTCTGTGGACCAGGCACTCTGCAAGGTGCTTCAAGTGCTGTCTTTTCTTTAATTGCCACAACAAGCTTACAGAGAAGAGCCAGTGCTATATCTGTTCTGCATGTAAAAACTTTGAGGTTTAAAGAGCATGAAAAGTAGTGGTGAAGGATTTGCTCTGTTTCATTAGGGGTGTTAGGATTGAATTGTTCAGGAGAAAAGTGGGGAAGGAAACACAATACAGACTTTGGAGCTAAGTAGATGTGGGTTCAAATCCTAGCTCTGTAGAGTGCAGTCTTGATCCATTTATCCATTCAAGCTTCATTTTTCTTATCTGTGAAAATAGTGATTAAAAAAATACTGTGTCTCATACTATATGGTCCTCATACTACTTTTTCTCTGAAATACCTGTGAAAAATAAAATTAATATTTGTATTATTATTTGATATTTACCTCCCCTGCTTAACTTGACTCTTGACTCTTCATTATTATAAATTTCCAAGACCTAGCAAAGTATCTATACAACTAAGTTCTCAACAAATGGTAGCTGTAAGTTAGAGGTGGATTTTTGTTATGTCCATCGATAAAGAGCATAAGATTTTGTGGGTTAGAGAAGCTTCTGTGCTCATGTGTTAGGAACCTCCTCAGCCCATAGCTCTTTACACCCTGTACTGCCCTATATTTCTCCTTCCTTCTACACTTCTACACAGTTTAGGCAGTAGCTTAGTTTAGAGATGAGACCACAGCTTTGTACTCTGGCAGACCTGAAATTGAATTCAACCTCTGCTGCTATTAGCTGTGTGACCTTGGCCAAGTCACCTGACCTCTCTCTATGCTTCATTGTCTAGGTGAACATATTAACTACCTCACTGAATAGTTGGATATATATTAATAATATACAATGTTTAAAGCAACAGATGCATAGTAGATGCTCACTACATGTTAATTGTTTCTCCTTCTCACTCCCAAGACAGAGCCATGTTTATTTGTATGCCCAGTAATTAGAGTGAACAGGGCTTCGTGCGTGGTAGGTAGTTAACAAGTTAGAAGGCAGAAAGGAGGGAAGAATGATAAGGAGAGAGGGAAGGAGGGAGGGAAAGAGAGAGGGAGAGAGGGAGGGAGGAAGGAAGGAAGGAAGGAAGGAAGGAAGGAAGGAAGGAAGGAAGGAAAGATTTTATGAGTTTGCCTGTGAGACTTGTTAAAAAAAAAAAAAAAGGAACTGTTTTATACATTCATTCATTCAAAAAATATGCTACACTGACTAAAATTTTAACCACTGTTCAAGGTGATGGAGACGCAGAAAGCCTGGCAGTTGCGATATATGCCCATCTGTGGAGGGTGCTCATATATCCTAGTTTTACTAGGACAGTCTAGTTTGACTGTTTTCCAACGTCCTCTCCAGTTTAGTGTATATCCTAGACAAAAGTCCCCTGGATCACATGATAAATTATGTAGTCACTCTACCTACTGAACTCATACACTAACAAAAGAAAGATACTTAGTGAGTGAAATTCAATAAACTGACCCGTGCAGTGTTAGGTATGAAAGTCAGAGTGCTACCAGAGCAAGCCCACATGGGGTGTAGGACTCCAGGTAGGTGAAATTAATGTCTAAGCTGAGATGTGAAGGGTAAGTAAGAGATTGTTAGGTGAAGAAAAAGAGGGACTCAGACTGCAGTTAGCTTATAAGAGCTGGTACAGAGAGCACATTGCCCTAAATGTGAATTTTGGTTGGGTTAGCCATCATGGATCTTCATTCCAAATATAAAGACCAAAGGGAACCCAAGTCAGTGTTCAGAAAGTGGCAAGTACGCAGATCTCTTTCCCAGTCTTCATTCATTCAGTACGTCCCTAAGTGGAAGAAGTACTGCTCTACTTGACTTAAGCATCCAAAGTGGGTGGCAGTCCCCAGGGAGGTGAAAGGATAATAGAAGTTTATAAAACATGCACTCATAGGTTGGGCCAGGGGGACCTGTCACAGAGGTGCCAAAAAAAGGCAGAAAGAAGAATGGCTGTCTCCTCAAAATTAGCTTCACTTGAAAAGACAGAGTTCGAGAAGCTTTTGTTCCAACAAAGTTATGTTAATATTGTCAAGTTGGTGCACTGGGTCACTGAACTGGTACTTGGGGACTGTCATAATATTGATGGGGAGTTTGGCAAGTTAATTTTAAATCTGTCGCTTCATTCTTCTACAACTCTTGCTTTTTAATAAAACTCCACAGTGATTGTGGGCTCCACTGACAGCTAGAGAGTGATCTTTGAGTCTGAAACTGGCATGGTATGATTTTTTCCTCTCTCCCTTTGCTACCCTGCCCACTCTTTCTCTCCCTTCCCCAAACTGTAGTTGCCAAACTGAAGTGAGAAATCTTTTCTCTTACAAAAAAAGTCTCACTGTTGGAGGCAGCATGGGGCTCTGGAAAGAGTATGGGTTTTGGAGTTAGACCAACTGGGGTTTGAATGCTGATGCTGCCGCTAACTAGCTGTGTAACTTTGTGAAAGCTGCTTGAGGTATCTGAACATCCAGTTCCTCTGCTTGTTGTGATATAAAATAATACATGTCAAAGAACCTGCTACAGTTCACCAGCTTTCAGATTCCTTTCTTCTTTTCAACAATATGTGGGGCAAGAACTGCAGGTATCTGGCCGTGGACTGAAATGACAAGTTAACCGGAAGTCATTCTTCCCTACACACTTTTAATAGATCCAATGCTCAGACTGCATCAAGAAACCCATGGAGGAATCAGAAGAAATGTAATTATAAAAAAATGTCCAACACTTTTGAGAGCCCCAGTGAGTTTCTAATGAGCTTTTTGCACAACAGACTAATAACAGTTCTAATTAAACCCACCCCACTGAAGCTAAAACCTTCATTTTCTCCACACCCGTAAGACTTTTCTCTGCTGGGCTTGTGGACCGACACAAATTGCCAGGAAACTGTGCAAACATCCAAATGATATAGGCATGTGACATTTGCCCCCCAGGTCTGAGTTTTCTAGGGCCAATTTCCTGTCTGCTTTAAGAAGATCCTGTATGCCTACTTGTGTCCTCAACTTTGGTCCTGTCCACCGCTAGCGCTTGAATTCAGTTTTTCCCTGTTTCTGAATTTACATTTTCCTTGTCAATGTTGATTTAGTTTATTTTTTGGTTATCATAGTCACTCTGTCTGCATCACCATCTTTCCAAGACAAGGCCTGTTCCATGGGCTGTTTTGTAGAAAGTTCCAGTCAGCTGACCTACTTCTCCCTCCTTTCTGCAAAATAGAACTCTAGGCAATGTGTGAATCCATTTTAAAGAATTTGACATGGACAGGCAGGGTGGCTCATGTAATCCCAACACTTTGGGAGGCCGAGGCGGGCAGATCACCTGAAGTCAGGAGTTCGAGACCAGCCTGACCAACATGGAGAAACCCCGTCTCTACTAAAAATACAAAAATTAGCCAGGCGGGGTGGCACATGCCTGTAATCCCAGCTACTTGGGAGGCTGAGGCAGGAGAATCACTTGAACCCAGGAGGCGGAGGTTGCGGTGAGCCGAGATCGCGCCATTGCACTCCAGCCTGGGTAACAAGAGCAAAACACCATCTCAAAAAAAAAAAGAATTTGACATCCATTCATTCATTCACTCATTCATGTATATTAATTTATCAACTATGCTATGACAGGCCCTATGCTAAGTCCTAGTATATGCAAAAGTAAATAAAATAGCTCTTGGTTGTGTAGGGGGCAATGGAAATGAAGACAACTAAGGGAAAAGAATGAGGAAAGCTACTATGATAGATACGCTTGCCCAGGGTCATGAGGTTCTTCTGCTCTCTGGTGCTCAATCCTAAGCCCCCTTCAGTTACAGCCTTCTCTCTTCTCCCCTGGAAGGACAAACTGCGTGATAGAAACTTACTGTCTTCACTTCCTCACTTTCCAATTGCTTCTCACACCTTTCAAATTTGATTGCTCCCACACTGTTCCCCAGAAATGCTAATCCTAAACCAAGGTCGCTGATTATATTACGGTGAATACAGCAGAGTGGTTAAGAGCATGGGGAGCAGAATGAGAACGCCTAGACTTAGACTTCAGCTAAGTCCATTCAGTGAGCAAATTTGGTTTCATTACCTATTAAAGAGAAAGGTGCATTTAAATCAGATAATGCATATGAAGCAGTGAGCACACAGTAGGTGTGCAGTTATTATTACTTATTTTTCTTTTCAACCTCCTGTTCTCTTCTGCTCCACCCTGGCCACACAGAATTTGGTATTCTACCGTTTGCTTCTTTGTCCTCTTGGCTGGTTTGTGAATTTCTCAAGAGCAGAGACTATATCTTCTAGAATCAGTACTCAAGTTAGATTCTGACAGAGTGAGCACCCAGTGACTGTTGTAGTTGTTCAATGAATGAGTGAGTGGGTGAGTGAATGAATGTGTGATGAGAGAATTGATGTGTGAATGAAAATCAAATAAACTACTCAGCAGATTGATATATAAACATGAATATATAATTAATATGTAGATAATAAGTGTGTAAATGATTGATTCTATGAATGGATTAGTGAAGTGATTAATGAGTGGTGAAATAGTTGAAGGAAAGGCTGAGACCAGGGGGGAATTTAAAAAATGAGTGAAAATGGAGATGAATGAATAAATTAATTATTGATCCAGGTGGACATGGAAGGAGCCTTGACCTGATATTGGCCATGGAGAGCCATACACAACACATGGCTTTGGGGAAATTTATGTTACTCTGAGAAAATGAACAGAAAAAGAAGGGAAATTAGCAATACTAGAGAAGACTTTCCTGGAGTTTGAGGAACCTTAAGAAATAAATCAATGTTTAGAATTTTCTTTGTTGTAGATAGGCCCTGTCGGGGGAACTCAAAGGTGAAAGGTCAGGGAATGCTCCAGGAAACAGGTGATGTAGGGAGGTGTCTGTGTTGCTATAAAAAAAAAAAAATCTGAGACTGGGTAATTTATAAAGATTAGATATTTATTTTTTCATGCTCCTGGAGGCTGGGAAGTCCAAAATAAAGGCACAGGTAGGTTCAGTGTCTGGTGAGGGGCTTGGTCTCTTTTCTGAGGTGGTGCCTTGTTGCTGTGTTCTCTGGAAGAAAGGGATGCTGTGTCCTCACCTGGCAAAAGGGACAGAGGGAAAAAAGGGACCAAACCCCCTCTGTTAAGCTCTCTTATAAAGGCTTGAATTTATTAATGAGAGTGGAGCCTTTATGACCCAAACACCTACCAAAAGACCCCACCCTGCAACACTGTTGCAATGGGGATTAAATTTGCAACACATGAGTTTTGGGGATAGACCATAACAGAAGGGCACACAGAGATTATGGGGAGAGTGGTAGGAATTGATTGAGTTTGGAAAATTACATGGGGTAGAGTTGTATTTGTTACAGGTTTCTTAAACATCAAGTTTAAAGTGTGATTGCTTTTTACTGTATAATAATCACAATCATAATAGTAATTAGCCATTACATTCTGACTGTACCTAACAGTATGCAATAGTTCCTCTTTGATTTCTCCCTCGTGAGTTTCACAGATGTCTCAAGAGGAGCCTACACTCCTTCCATTGGCATTCACTTAATCAATCATTTAGATTCGGGCCCCTTCTGTTCTCCTAAAGGACTTCAGACAGGTGGCGATAAATTGCATATATATAGTGAGGTATTTAATGCAGAGGGGTATACTTTATTTTTAGAACAAGTTTTATTCTAGAATTCTGAGCTAATAAAGCAGCTATAAATGGTGCTGAGTCGAGTAAAATTTTGACAAGGATGGGTGCAGTGGGTTCCTTGTGCAAGTGGAAGGAGCTATAGCTAGTCATCAAGGGAAGGAGAGACTAATTAGCACTGCATTCTGAGAACAGTTTTATTCATGGCTTTCCTCACAAGAAATGTTGAGCAATACCATGGAGGGTATCTTCAGCAATCATTTTGAGAAGCCCCCAAGTATTTTCCCTATGGTCTTTTAAATTTTTTTTAGTAATTGATCCTCAAATAATAAGCACACTGGTACCTAAAGAAGTAAAAATAATAATAATAAAATAAAATAAATACAAATCCCCTAATTGTAAAGCTAGTAAAGACATGACCAAATATTGAACCCAGATCTTCCAAATTATGTCCTTCCTGCAGCTCATTTTTTTTTTTTGGTATAATGTCTGTTTTCTCTACTTTTGGATTCCAGAGTCAGTTCTTGAACTGTAGTGCTATCTTTCTAGATTTCTCATTTCCCAACATCGTGGCATAAGTGTTTGCTTCTTGGGTGTGGTAACATCCCACAGCATAGACATCACTTGGGAGCTTATTAGAAATGCAATTTGCAGGCCAGGCATGGTAATCCCAGCACTTTGGGAGGCCAAGGTGGGTAGATCACGAGGTCAGAAGTTCAAGACCAGCCTGGCCAATATGGTGAAACCCCGTCTCTACTAAAAATAAAAATAAAAATTAGCTGGGTGTGGTGGCACACACCTATAGTCCCAGCTGCTCGGGAGGCTGAGGCGGGAGAATTGCTTGAACCCGGGAGGTGGAGGTTGCAGTGAGCTGAGACTGCACCACTGTACTCCAGCCTGACGACAGAGTAAGACTCCATGTCAAAAACAAAACAAAACAAAAAACAAACAAAAAAAAGAGAAAGTAATGCAATTTGCTTCATTTCCCAGGAACTTTACTAAATTAGAATCTGCATTTTAAAAAGATTTTCAGGTGAGTTATTTGCACATTAATATCTGAGCGGAACTGGAATAGAGTGTTTCTGGAGGTGTGGTCTTGGATTGGAACATCAGCATCACCTGGGAATTTGGTGAAATGCAAATTCTCAGTCACCACTCCAGACCCTCGGAGTCAGAAACCCTAGGGGTGGGTCCCAGTAATCAGTGATTTAACAACTGTCTCCCACCCCGCCTCGCACGCCATGTCTACTTTCTGTGATTTTGATGTACACTGATGCTTGAGAACCACTGGTCAGAGAAGAGAGTATACCAATTCTTGGAATCAGACACACCTGGGTTACAACCTAGGTGCCTCAACTCATTATCTGTGTGATAAGCCACTCCCACTCTGACCTTCAGTTCCTTATAAGCAAAATTACAAGGACCGTGAATAATGGAGGAGAGGGTGAGATGATGACACCTGCCCCACAGAGAGGATATGATCATCAAATTATCTATAAAATGTACCTTCCCCCTGGTGCCCCAGGGTCTTTCCCTGCTGTATGGATGTCTGCATTTCTTGTCTGGGTCTCAGTAGCCCTTCTGTCACATTCTTTTCCAGACCAGAGATAGGGGTGAGAGTCTCTGGCCCTTACCCTTGGAGCAGTATCATGCATCAGCACCTGTTGGCTCCATTGTCCAACCAGATTTGGTAACAACACAAATTCACACAGCACAGCTTGAATCAGGGGCAGTTTGAATTAACTTGGCAAGATAGGCATCCCAAGAAATGCTATTCAATTTTTTGTTAGAGCTCAAAATCCAGAACCTTTACGATGTCTCCTTCATCCACTAATTTTGTAATTTTGTCAGGAAAAGCTATCAAGTTGTCTAGAATGATTTGTTCTGCATGAACCTCTGGTGTCCCTTATCGCTCACTATTCCATTATTTTTCCAATGCTTACAGATTATCTCTGGGCACATTTGTCCAATTATTTTACTCAATATTGACACCAGGCTTACTGGACAGTGATTTTCAGGATTACTTACTCATTAACTTCCTAGAAGGACCAGTTCTGTTTTTGGTCAGTCTCATTGCCAGCACTCTCCAAGCTCCTGCCTCCCCTACACAAACCCATTAACTCTTGTCAGGTTGTTCTCTGTTGCTTGACTTGGTAGCAACATATTCCTCTGCCCTCCACCCTTATCCCAAACCCCCAAAACCTCAATAACCAAGGCCATTTTACATATAGAATCACAGAAAACAAGGAGCGGAAACAGCCTTAGAGAGGAGGCATAAGGTCAGGGAAGAGTATAGGTTTCAAGCCCGGACACTTGGATTGCAATTCTGGCTTCTCTGCTCAGGTGTTTTGTGACCTGCAGGCAGGTAACCCATCACAACTCTCTGAGCCTTGCTTTTTTACATCTGTAAAATGGGACTAATTAACCTAAAAAGGGATTATTGAAAAGATTAAGACAAATGCTTTATACTCAGCACTATGCTTGGTGGGAATTCCATACTCTATTAATGATAGTCCCCTCACCCTGTACCTTACCTAAAACCCTTCCTTTACAAAAGAGGGAATATATCTAGAAAGCAGACACATAAAAGATCACATAGAATACAAACCCCACAGAATACAGATCTCTGATTGCCTGTTTAGTGAGAAGAGCTAGCTCTACCTTTGGATCCTTCCTGCTTATTATACATGTATAGATGCAAGCCATGCAAGGATTAGTGCTTGTCCATTTAGACCATGGACTGGACCTCAATACCCACTCTCCCTTCAGTGGGGCACCCTTATGCAGGGCACAAGCTGCACAATCATACGTAGAGATGCTGCCTCTTCCTTTATGCCATGAAAAATGAGATTTGAATGTCTCTTCCAACCTTGGATTCCCTGATTTGTCCTCCTTTGAGATGTCAGAAACAAATATGTCTGAAGGCTTGGCTTGCCTGCCTGCCTGCCTGCCTTCCTTTCTTCCTTCCCTCCTCCTTCCCTCCTTCCCCCTTTCCTCCTCCCTCCCTCCTTCCTTCCTCCCTTCCCCTTCCTTCCTTCCTTCCTTCCTTCCTTCCTTCTTTCCCTCCTTTATCCCTCCCTCCCTTCCTCTCACCCTCCTTCCCTTCCCTTCCTGTCCTTTTTCCTTCCTTCCTTCTTTCCTTCCTTCCTTCTTTCCCTCCCTCCCTCCCTCCCTTACTCCCTCCTCCCTTCCCTCCCTTCCATCCCCTCCCCTCCCCTGCCCCCTTTCTTTTCCTTCCTTCCTTCCTCTTTTCCTCCCTTCATCCCTCCCTTCTTCCCCATCTGCCTCCCTCTCTCCTCTCCTCTCCTCTCCTCCCTCCCTCTCTCCCTCTCTCCTTTCTTCCTTCCTTCCTTTCTTGTGGATAAAGTCACTGTGTGAGAAAAGATGGGCTGGTCTATAGAGGTATCTCATACAACTACTCTAGCAAAGCAAACATAAAGAATGGGTCCACATTAAATTAATTTCATTGATTTTTTTTCTTCCTTTCCTTTGAAATCTCAGAGTGTGGAGGTTGTAATTGGGCCTTTTATTATCCTCTGCTGAGGGACTCAGTGGAATCGCCATCCTGGGGGCCTGGAGCTCCTTGTTTACATATCCACCCTTCAGGACTGGATAACAGATAGTCTTTTCTGACCTGAATCCCATTCCATTCCCTTTTATTATGTGTCCCTGAAATTCTATTACCTGCTCATGGTCTCAGTGACTCAGCCACAGTGGCTACAGTAATGATGGCTTTCAGAGCTCAGCTAATGACGCAGGCACTGAGGTGTCTCCAGACCAAACAGCTAGCTGAATCTCAATTTAGCAGGATTTAAGATGGTGGTGTCATGCATTATGCATGAGCATGTGCCCATGTGTGTAGATGGGTGCATGTGAGTTTGCTGGAGGCTGGGTAGAGGGTGTACATTTATACCGAAGGCCGTGCATATTAGCAGTCATGGTGAGGAAAATGAGATGTCTGATGGTGCAGAGCATTTGCTGGGAGATTAGCAGGAGGACAGGGAAGGATATGTTGGTAAATATGAACAAGCTTCTAGCCTTCACTGGATTATTATTCCTGTTCCTAGGAAGACAGTACAGCAGACTAAGAGCCAGGCTCTCGAGCAAGATGGCCAGGGATCAAATCCACCAAAGCTATTTACCAACTGGGTCACCTAGTGCTGAAGAATTAAGGCTTAGCTTCCTTATCTGCATAATGGGATCCTAATCTGATAAGAAGATTAAATGGAATAATGCAAACAAAGCTCCTAGCATTGTGCCTAGCACCACAGAAGGTATATAATAAATGTTGGATGCTATTATTATTATTTTCCACCAGAAGAAAGCTTCTATCTTCAACCCACTCCCAAATAGCTTACTTTCATGGATCTAGGATACCTTTTCCTTTACCCTGATGAATATTTCTTGGCCACTGTGTAGAATAGAAAGCACGAGCTATAGATTCTTGTCCTTGTTCTTCCATTGAGTAACCTTGGGCAAGCCCTTCTTGACCCTGATCTCCAGAGTCCTCATGTACAAATGAGAAAATGAGGGTGAGAGTACATCAGACTGTGTTTCTTGGAGGGGCAGTGGTCTTTAGAAGAGCCTGAAGAGTCCCTTCCAGAGAGATACAGATGAATACTGAGGAGTCTGCTGCATGCAATGTCAGTTTCATGTATAGGAATTCCAAACATGAATTCTGCTACAAATAAATGTACAAACCACTGTTCCAACAGACCACTCATGTACTTACAGTTTTTATATCCTATGATTCTACAACTTCCTGATGGACAGAGCCAGACAATAAGAGAAGACAGTAACCTCTCTCTTAAACTATGAAAGATAGGTATCCTGGGGATGTAGGGCTAATTTGGGAACAATGTATGCCTTAGAAGTGCATGGGTGGTCCAATCTAGGCTAAATATCTGTATCTGTAGGAGGGAAAAAAAAGTCTTTACAATCAGACAAAGCAGATTCAATCCTGGGTTTTCTATCCCTCACTTGCTTGATGATATTGAACAAGATTCTTAACCTCTCTGAGCCAGAGTTTCCTCATCTGTGAAAATGAGGATAATCACTCTTACTGCAAGGGAAGATGGGAACATGAAATGAGATAATATGTGTATTAATAATTTCATGTTGCTCAGTATGTGGTATATTCAGAGCATGTTTTCTTTTCCTCTCTTTCTCACCTTAATTCTGAGTTCTGTGTTTATTGCAACTTTTTAAAGCCCATCTTTGAGTGAGGTTCTCCCTTATGAAGGAGGCATGGTTCCATCTGCCTTTCCTGTTATTAAGCTACCACCATTTCTGTGACCCCATCTTTCTCATGACCTCCCCACCTGACTACAGCATTTCCTTCTTAGAATCCACAGACCTCTGGGTCAAGACCTTGGCAGGAATATAAACTTTATGAAAAGAGACTTTCAGAGAGGAAAAAGCTTTATGATAGCAGGTTGGGAAGGTTCATACAGGCCCCCTTGGGCAGGGCAGGTAAATGTTAGCTCAGAGTTGGGATCCAGGAGTTTGCAGTGAGAATCAAGCATGTGCTAAAGGCTAAAGGCCCCAGAAAAGGGGCAAAAATTTAGAGTTAGAGTTCTATGTCCTAAAAGAAAAATATTAAGGATAAAAGAACATGGCTTACTGGGCAGACTATCAAGACAGGTATTCAGAAAAAAAAAAAATAGGATGGAGGTTCAGTGTCCAAAACTGGTTTCTAGAAAGGGAGTAAAAGCAGGAGCCAGCTCAGTTTCTTCGCCTTCCATTCCTTTATTTCTTTTTCTCTTCCATCTTTTGTTCTACTGCTTCTAGGAAAGCCTCAGGCTAGCAGGAAAGACACACCCCTAAAGAAATAATGACTATGCCATTTGGTGTATTTTCAACAGACATGAGAATCAAGTGCTAGCCTAAAGCTAAGCCCCCTAAGCTCTGACCTGGGGGTTCATATATTTCCTTTGACTGGAATCAGGTCCTGATGACTGCAGCCAAGATGAGACTGCTGGCCCAAATTACATGGCTCTGGTGTAAGGAGAAGAGAGCTAGGGAGATGGGAGTTGAGGAGGGAAGTCCTGGGAATGGGGCTCAGTGATCATTGTAACCCATAGTGAACCTCTGGCTGACAGAGTCTTTTAAGGAATAGTTCACATGGCAGTGCTCAGATTTCTAAGTCACTGACTCAACTACATGGTTGGCATTTACCTGACCTGAACTCCACCTCCTTAATCTTAGCTTCTGACCACCAGTATTACTCTGTTCTCATGCTGCTATTAAATACATACTTGAGGCTTGGTAATTTATACAGAAAAAGAGGTTTAATGAACTCACAATTCCACATGGCTGGGGAGGCCTCACAATCATGGTGGAAGGCAAAGGAGAAGCAAAGGCACGTCTTACATGGTGGCAGGCAAGAGAGTGTGTGCAGGGGAACTGCCCATTATAAAACCATCAGATCTCGTGAGACTTACTATCACAAGAACAGCATGGGAAAAACCCACCCCCATAATTCAATTACCTCCCACCAGGTCCCTCCCTTGACATGTGGGGATTATGGGAGCTACAATTCAAGATGAGATTTGGGTGGGGACACAGCCAAACCTGTGTCATATCACAACCTGAAATCTAGTCTTTGCATTTGCAGTTCTCTAATTGGGTTCCTTATCATCTTTTTCAGTCCTGCTGGGAACCTAGGATTCTGATGTTTAAAAGAGAGAGAATATTTAATATATTTTGTAAATATAATGGCATGGCTGCCAGGCAATCAGGATGGATCCTGGAGCTATCAGATTGACCATCAGTCATAAACAGCAAGAACGGTTGTTTGCATGAGTAGTAGTGGAATGTTGGCACTGGTGTAGAGTCCTCATCCCTCCATGTACCCTAGATGTTCTCTTGCCTGCCTACACTCCTGGCTGCCTGGCCTCTTGGCCTTGACAATTTCTAAATGAAAGAGACCATATTCCAGTTGGGCATGGCCAACTGTCCATGGACTGCTGAGAGCCTGGCACTTGATCCATAAATCTCCATGTCATCAGGCTATTCATGGAGAGGCCTCTTGCCCTTTAATTGAAAAAGATATATCTTACCCTTCATCTTCACTCTAAATATAATGGAAATTAAGTAGGTAATTTCAGATAATGTGATCCCAAAGACAGTACACACTGAGATGAATTAGATTCATTCATTCATTCATTCATGAGCTCCTACTATGTGCCAGATTCTGAGTGAGGTGCTGGGAGTAGAACCATAAATTGGATGCTGTTCCTACCCTCTTGGTACTTATGGGATGGTGGGAGAAAGATAAGCATAAATATAGTACTATTTGATACATGTTATAAGAATAACTACCATTGATTATGTGCCATGTGCTTTATGTGGATCACCTTATTTCTTCTTCACAACAAACCTATGAGATAGACATTCACTATCTTCCACTGACAGCTGAAAAAATGGGAACATGGAGGGGTAAAGTGATACAATCATTAAGTGCCCTGTAGCAGGTCTTGTCTAGTCTGACTGGTGAGTCCATTAGCTTCCTCTCTTAATCACTGTGCCCTACAAGTCCTGTGTGATGATAGAGGAAGCATGAAGTGCAAGGAGTACCTGATGTAGCCAGACTACCTGAGAAGGTTTCTAAGAGATGATGTCTGAGTTGAATCTTGAAGGGTAAATGGTTGTTAGGCAAGGACAAAGGAATGGATATTTTAGGCAGAGAGATCAGCAGATGAATAAAGCAGAAAACATGACAAGAAAACACATAAGACTGCAAATGGTTTGGTCTTTCTGGAGCACAGGATCAATTTTTGCAAGCGGAGCCAGAGAGGTGGTGAAGCTCCATATAATGGCAGGTTCTACTTTCTTGGCTCCTCAGAGAGCATCTTAATTAGCACATTGGTTTAGGTAGGAGACTAGATTAAAACATGTGAAGGTGCCCTTGGGGAAAACCCTCAAGAGAGTCCTTCTCAAGAACTTTTTATTGAGGAGTCTTGGGTTTTCCGTAGGATACTCATCACCTTGAAAAAAACATATGTAAATACATGTGTGTTCAAGAACAGGAAACTAACAATCTGGGAAGGAAAACAGGAGAGTACTGGAAAGAAGCTTCCATAAGAAGGTGTTCAAAGCCTGGAACTGTTTATCTTGGAGAAGCAAATGCTCATAAAGGAAATGACAGCTGATGTCAAGCCTCAAAGGTTGTGACAAGGTATAGAGAAAGAGCCAGGGATCTGGGGTCAGACAGGCTCATGAAACCTTGGATCAACTATGTCACCTCTCTGGGACCTGGGTTTCTCAGGATGAAAGGGGAAATAGTTTTTCAGCACTATTCTAAGAATTAAAAATATTGTATATAAGGCACCTGGCACATAACCCGCACTCAGCAACTGGTAGCTGCTGTTGCTATAATCATTGTCCTGTAGAAGATGTAGGTGAGGAAAGGACTAGTCTGGTATAGACCCCTAGATCTGAATAAAAAAATCAACTATCTTTCCTACAACCTTGGGAATAGCCATCTGCAGTTGGCATAATCCACATCTAGTGCAAATGGGCACCAACCCCCATCTATGTTCTCCAGTATCGGCTGGGTCTTTGACACTAGTTGGAAGTTCTCTTGTTGATCTCCTCCTTTTCTCTATCCTTGTGGTGGCTTTTTAGTTTTTTTTTTTTTAACTCTCAGAGCCCTTGTTTATGCCCCCAATTTAACCTCAGTATTCTTTTGTCATTCACTATTTATTAATTAATTTATTTAGACAAGGTCTTGCTCTGTTTCCCAGGTTGGAGTGCAGTGGCACAATTATTACTCACCAAACTCAAACTCCTTCTTCAGCCTCCCAAGTAGATGAAATTAAAGGCACCCACCACCATGCCCATATATATATATTTAATTTTGTACAGATGGGGTCTTGCTATGTTGCCCAGCATGGTCTTGAACTCCTGACCTGAAGCGATTCTCCTGCCTCGACCTTGCAACGTGTTGGGATTATAGGCATGAGCCACAGTGCCCAGCTTCATCCACTATTTTAAAGACAAAATACAAGTGAGATCATCAGGCAAGAAAGAGCATAACTTTCAGACTTTCTTCTTTTGTGCCACATACACATATATTCTTGCATCTCTTCCTGCCTTAGGGGAACAGGTGTTTCTTCTCCTGCCTAATACTTACCCCATCCTCTCCAATCTTTTAAGGAATACAATGTCATTAATAACTTCTTCTTTTGACTTAAGTATCTTCCTCTCTCCTGTTCTTTTCCTTCAGCCCATAAGTGTTTGTCTCTCCAAACTCATCCCCTCCTCATTTGCCTTTAGCTACCACCTTATGTCTTCCATTCACAGCCAGCCTTCTAGACAGAGAAATCTATGCAAATGGTCTCCACTTCCTCACTTCCCACTTACTCTCCCGCCCACCACAGTCTGGCTTCTACACTCATCACTCACAGTCACTGCTTCTCCCAAGGCCAAAAGTGCACCAATTTATGGTTATATCCAATAGATGTGATTCAGTTTTCAGTTCATCCCAACTCTTTTATTTAGCACCATTGTTTACTCATTTGAAAACTCATTCTCTGACTTCTCTGTATAGTACACTTCTGGTTTTCTTTTGCCTCTTTAGATACTTCCCAGCCTTCTTGGGGCTTTAGGCTTAGTATTTTTGTCTTCTCTCCCCACACACTTTCTCTGGGCTACAGACTTTCAGAGCATCCCGTGTATGTTGTTTTTGAAATCTGTATCTCCAGCCTGGGTCTTTCTTTATAGTAAAGTAAGGTATATCCAACTGGTCATAATAATTTCATTTGATGGGCAAATACACCTCACAGTTGAGTCCCAAACTTACCCATTTAGTAGTCACCAGAGCATAGATGATTTTAAAATATTTTAGATGAGACTGTCTTCTTAATTCATTTGTGCTCCCATACAAAATATCATAAACTGGATAATCTATAAACAACATAAATTTATTTCTTATAGTCCTGGAGGGTGGGAAGTCCAAAATCAAGGCAGATTTGCTATCTGTTGAGAGCCCACTTTCTAGCTCACAGACAGTGCCTTCTTGCTGTATCCTCAAATGGTGGAAGAGGCAAGCGGGTCTCTCAGGGCACTAAACCCATTTAGGAGGGTTCCACCCTCATGATTTAATCACTTCCCAAAGGCCTCACCTTCTAATACCATGATCTTGGGCATTAGAATTTCAACAGATTAATTTATCAGGGACAGAAACACTCAGACCATAGCAATTGTCTAGGGGAAATCTAGGTAGAAAAAGAGCTCAGAAAGATTATTTGGAAATGGAGACAAGAAAACAAAAAGTCAGCCAATGATGGAGGAGGGGTCAGGGAGGCAGAGAAACACCAGATGCTGGGAAGTCACAGGATCTCCAGGAGAACATGCTTCTTGAGGAGAGTTTGGTCCTCTGTGTCATAGGCTACTCAGAGGTCACCTAAGAGTAAGAGAAAGATGGAGACCAGCAGTTTTGGCAAATTGGAGGTCATCAATAATCACGGTAAGGTGGGATATGTGGAATAAATATGGCAAAAAGCAGATAGGAATGGGTTGAGTGGGGATGAGTGGTGAGAAATTGGAATCAGTGACGTAACTCTTTTTCAAAGAAGAATTTAACAAGAAAGTGGAGAGAGAGCATTGGATTTGGGAGTTTACAATATATTCTAATTGTCTTTTTTACTTGTATGACTTCCCTACTAGACTGCTAAGTGCTTGAAGACAGGGTCTTTTTTATTTTTCTGATTTGTTTTGTTTTGTTTTCATCTTCAATGCATAGAGTTTGGCACAAAGTAGGTGTTTAGTAATATTTGTCTTGAAAAGATAACTAGATCTATGAATAGTTGCATGGGTTGCTTATGGAAGTAATTAGTACTTTTTTACCACAGATATGCCATTAGGAAATGGAGGACTTTCTTCCTTCTCTCCCTCCCTGTTTTCCTTCCTTCTGGAGATATTTACCACATTGCTCCATTCCACTATGTTCCCCATCATTGTTAAGAGGGCTCTCAGCAAGGATGGATCTGCTAGTGCTGGCTGCAGCACTAGCTGCACGAGGGTTCTGCTCACGAGGGTTCTGAGCATAGTACACCAAGAGGTTATATCCCTGTTCTGTGATGTGTGGAGGACAGAAGTCACCAAAAGCAAGGTCCATGCATGGCCAACACACCTTTGAAGAAGGCCTGTAGTCTCCGTCTGTCTCTGGAGCTGCTCAGCTCACAGCCACACGCTTTATTAGTGTCTCCTTGTTACTGTGCTATTAGGAGCTGTCAGCTCCCTCCGTTCCTAATGTTCTCCTCTGCTTTGAAATGTTTTGTCAGGCCTGCATACGCCTAGAGAACAGAGGTTCTGAGTTCAGCGGAATGTGTCTGACAGTGCTTCCGCTGAACCTGTCTCTGGGTGGCATGCTTAATTAAACCTGAACAATCACCCTCGTCTCTCCCAAGCCACCCCTCCCTCCTCTCATAGGGAGATAAGCTCTGGGAGCCAGCAAAAAGCAGCTGGAGCCTGTGTGGAGGGTACCTAGGGTGTGAGTAGGTTGGCAGGCAGGGAAGGGGTGGGTTCCCATTGAGTCAATTCTTCAGGCCTCATTCTCTCCATCTTCTAAACATGCACACCTGTGTGTGTGTGTGTGTGTACATGTAGGATTGTGTGTTTTTATATGTGTATTTCTGGGTATGCATAACTGTATGTGAGCATGAATGTATGTGTTTATGTGTGTGTGATGCAACTGTTTTAAGTATGTGAATATGATTGTGTGTGTTTATGTGTGAGTGTGAATGTGTGTGTTTGTGTGACTATCAATGTGTGTGCTTCTGTGTGTGATGTTACTGTGTTTAGGTGTATAAGTATGAATGTGTGTGTTTATGTGTAAGTATGAATGTGTGTGTTTAAGTGTATGTGAGTGCGAATGTGTGTATGTATGAGTATGAAGATATGTGTTTGTGTGTGAGGTGACTGTGTGTGTTCAAGCATATGTGTATGAATGTGTGTGTGTTTAGATGTATATGAATATGAATGTATGTGCGTTTATGTGTATGTGACTGTGAATGTGTGAACTTGTGTGTGTGATATGACTGTTTAAGTGTATGACTATGAATGTGAGTGTGAATGTGTGTATTTGTGTATGTGAGTGCGAATGTGGGTGCATTTACGGGTATCTGACAGTAAATATGTATGCTTGTGTGTGATGTGACTGTTTAGGTGTATGAGTATGAATGAATGTGATTAGTATGAATGCATGTGTTTGTGTATGTGAGTGTGTGTGCGTTTATGTGTATGTTACTGTGAATGTGTGTGCTTGTGTGTGTGATGTGACTGAGTTTGTGTGAGTATGAATGTGTGTGTTTATGTGTGACTGTGAATGTATGTGTTTGTGTGTATGAGTGTGAATTGTGTGAGGGCATGTGTGTGAATGTATGCCTGTATATGTGTGCATGAGTGTGAATGTGTGTGATGTGACCATGTGTGGTTAAGTGTATGTGAGTGTAACTGGTGTTTTGTGAATGTGAGATGAGTGTGTGTGTCAGTGCATGTGTGTATTTGTGCGTGTATACCCATGGGGGTAAGAAGGCTGAAGTTTGGCCCAGGGGGGTTGTCGTCTCCTTGTCATAGTTTTAGGCCATTTGTATAGGATGTCTGCCCTATCCCGGGATCTTTATAATAACTATTACCAGTGACCATAAATGGAGGCTTGCCATGTTTTAGGCTCTCTTTTAAACACCTTAGATACATTTTCTTTTAATATTTAATAGTTATATTGACAGATAATAGTAGCCCCCTTTTCACTCAGTATTGAAAGAGAAAATTATTTGCCCAAGGCCACACAACGCTTATTCCCTCCCCCAATAAAATTAGCATATGTTTCTGTAGAAAATCCAAGCAATATTTCTAAAAATTAACAGGTTAAAAAACTCCGAAGTTCCATATGCTGGTGACCACCTTCATATTTTAGTGGACTTCCTTCCAAGTGTCACTCTGTGCTTTCAGTCACATGTTATATACAGAAACATGTAAGGATGGTACAGTGTACACTTGTCTTTTTTTTTACCTAATAATACCCCCTAGAGATTTTCCCCTTCTATTTTTTAAAGATCAGCTGTATTTTTTAATGCCTGTACAGTATTCTATTACCTAGACTTATAATTCATTTAATCAATCACCTATTGATAGATATTTAGATTGTTTCCACCCTTGACTATCGTAAACTATGTTGCAGTAAGCATCCTTGTAAATACAGCTGTGCACACTTGTCTGCTTGTCTTCTTAGGATAAATCCCGGAAGCAAAACCTCTTGGGCAAGAGATATGCATATTTAAATGTTGATACCCAATATCACATACCCTTAAGAAAGGTCAAACTAGTTTACACTTCAAGTCCCTAATGCGGTGGCTTAAGGAAAGTACTGAGCTAGCTAGATTGGAGGTAGATGGTATTGCTGTGGGGAAGGGGTTTTGAATAGCCTGGAGACCTTGCCTAGCCCGACTCTGGGGCCAGGAACTGTCTGTGCACTCAGCTGCAGGGTGTCTGGTTGATGAATGCAGAGAGAGAAGGAGAACAGGGCTTTCTCTGCAAGGAAAGGTTCATTAGGCTGCTGTGCCATATCGGATGATGCTCTCAGGTAGAATTTGGCCTCTGCTCAGAAGGAACCCTCTTGGGCTGAATTACCCTAATTCAGCCCATGCTGTTTCAGTCCTCAAATTTGTCATTAGCATGTATTTTGTAGAGGTATCAGCATTTCACACAGCGTCTCTCAAAGACAAAGAGGATTGACACAGAATTAAATGAGGAGGAAAACGGAGACAAAAGCAGAAGTGGTGGGGTTGAGTATGCAGGCACATGCAGATACAAAGGTACGGTGGGGGCATCTCAGAAGAACTGAGGATTAGACTGATGTCTGCATTAGACCATTATTATTTTTAAAAATTTATACTGCCCTCAACTTCCAATTAAAATAACAAGAACAGTTAAAGTTCTCAAATGTCAGCACTCACATAAAGGTAGGAAGACAATTATATCAGAAACAACTAATGTAAGCTTATTGTACTCTAAACTCCTTAAGGCAGGGATTAAGAAAGGGATCACACTTCTTGGAAGATTCAGGAAATATTTGAATAAGTAAATGAATGAATGACTTTATCTATTAATAGTAATGAAGTTATCCACAGAAAGAGGTTAAATGGAGAAATAAATAGATGTGGTTCAAATGTTAGTTTCATCACTGAGTAACTGTCATTGCAAATTGGGTTTGCTAAGAAAACAGAATCTGAGTTCAACAAGCAGAATGTTTTTTAAGGAGTGGCTTTGGCATTGACACCTTGGAAGGGACAGGGCAGAAGGAGAACCAGGGAGAAGAAGTTCAGCTGCCCTACAGGCTCAATGACAACCTCAGCCAACCCCATAGGGAGCTCAGGACTAAAGAGGCCCTTCAGCATTGGCTCAAATTGGGCTAAGACATTTAGATCTTGATACTCCTGCAATAACCAGTCATGGTTGTGGGTCCTACCGGGCAGGGGCAGGACCTTAGGTGAGGCTGAGGCAGTCCCCATAAGGGCTGACAGCTAAAGACTGCATGCTAGCGACACACGCAGCATCTGGGACCAGTCCCCGCTTGAAGGGAACCTGGCCGGAGCATCACAGCCTTTGCCACACTAGCTGTATGACTTTGGCCCAGACATGTGATTTCTCTGATCAGCTCTCTTATCCATGAGGTGAAAAAAATGCACCTTATATCATAGGAGTGTTGGAAAGACTCAGAGGTTCTGTGAGTGATGTGTTCAGAATATTTGGCCCCTAAGGGATGCTCAGTGAAAGCTACGTCCTGTTTCTCTTTCTCTGGGCTTCCTCTGCAGCACTCTTACCCTGCTGGTACTGGAGTTATCTGGTTATTTCTCTCCCTCACCCTCTCGCAGAGACCCACCTGCAATGGCCTAGCTCAGTGCTTTGCATGTTGCAGAAAAAATATACCATAGGAGAGCTTACTGGGTATCTACTATTAACCCAATGCTGGAATGCAAATTCTCCACCTATCATCCTATTCAGTCCTCTCTGTAACCCTGACAGCTGGGGTTTAGCATCCCCACTTTACCCACAAAGAAACAAACTCAGAGAGGTAAAAGACCTTGCCCTATGTCACACAGCCAATCATTGTGGGAGTTAGGATGAACATCCAGGTCTAGCTGACTCTACATCCTTAAACAAACCGAGGCTGTGTTTTCTCCCAGCACATCACCCTCCATAGAATACCCTCCATAGGTATTCTCTTGCCTCTTTGCAGGAAGTCTGAGTGATGGGTTTGGCCTGGAGAAGAAGTTTTGGGTATTTGAAGATGGTTTTCAGGGGCACTGAGTGGTTGTGTGAACAGAAGGTGTGCTAATGTCTCCAAATTGCTGCATTCAGGGGGCAGAGTTATACTCACTTCCAAAAAGGAAAGGAGAAAATGAGTATACCTTATAAATTTAAGACTGATGCTCATAAATGCTGGGGGAAACTGTGATGGAATGAAATGGCTACCCCTAGCACATGTGTCCAAAACAGCGAGAATTACTATTAAGCACCTACTGCATGCCAAACGACATGCTAAACATTGCATAGACAGTGGCAAACAAGATTGTCTCAATCTCTACCCTCACACAGTTTGTAGTCTGGAGGAGGACAGCCACTGAAGCCATGATTATTGGGGGTCCTCAGAAAGGAGGAAAATTTGCCTCTTATGAGAGCATCATGGTGCAGTAAAAAGAGAACAGACATTGGAATAAAGTAGTCATGGAATTGAAGTAGTTTTTATTCTGTATCTCTTTGGGAAAATGAGCCAATTTCTCTGAGCCTCAGTTTCATCATCTGTGAAACGGAGAGAAATAACAAATCCCAATGTCATAGGGTTGCAACAATCAAATAAGTCAATATGTCTGAAGTAGGGGTGAACAAACTTTCTGAAAAGGCCTCAGTAGTAAATATTTTGAGCTTTCCAGCTACATGATCTTTGTTGCAAGTAATCAGCTTTGCTGTTGCACTGGCAAAACAGCCATAGACAACTCTTGCATGGAAGCCAATCCATCCCGCCACCCATTTACTCAGTGTGTTGTGAGTGCATTCCAATAAAACTTCATTTATGGACACTGAATTTTGAAGATTATAGAATTTTCACATGTCACACAAAATATTATTACCTTTTAATTTTTTTCCAGGCAATAAAAAATGTAAAAACCATTCTTAATTCATGGAATATACAAAACAGGCAGAAGTCTGGATTTGGCCTGCAGTTAATAGTTTGCCAACACCTAATCTACAAAAGTGGGGATCATGACAGGTACTCAATAGATAAGAGTCCACATCCACCTACTTCAAGTTGCTAAGCATTTATGTTTTTCAAAGCACTTCAGTGTCAATTATCCAGATTAGTTCCTCTTGGAGGCCCTGCAAGATAGACAAAGAGAAAAATATCATCCCCATTTCAGAGATGTGGAAACTGAAGCACAGAGATGCAGGGGATTTTCCAAGCTCACAGACAACAAGTGGCAAAACCAGGACCTTGAGGCTCCAATTTTTTACCATTTTTCATTTCTGAATATCAACTATACGAATGAAAGAGTAAAGTAATGATTAGAGCCAATATTACAGCTATAATTAAATAACTGATAACTAATATTTCAACAGTGCCTCAGACCTTGTAGGTCACTTTGACACAAATTATCTCATTAGTTCTTCACTGAAAACTCCACAAAGGAGGAATTATTAGTAGGCCCTGACTCTCAGGGAGCTATGCAAAGCCACAGACCAGACCTGATTAAATGGCAAAGCTGCATGTCCACATCTACGAATCTTCGCCAGCACCCACAGAGTGTTCTCTCCAAGTCTTTCTGAATATTGCATAAGGGACAGGAATCCTCAACAGCTCCCTTGCTCTTCTTCATCCTGAATTCACTCCAATTCATTCTCCATATAGCAGCCAGAGTGATCGTCTAACATGCAGGTCTCATTAGATCACTCCCCTGCTCAGAGCTCATCAGGGCCTCCTCATTGTGCCCAGGATAAAGTCTAACCTCTTTATCTTGGTGGACATAGTTCCAGATACCTGGACTCAAGCCCATCTCTCAAGTGTCTCCCGTCACTGTTCCCACCCCTTGTCTTACCTGCTATCACCCATTTCTACAGAGCTGCTTGTAGTTCCCTGAGTTCCCTGGGATTCCTCATGCCTACTTGACTTTGTACATGCTGTTCCCTCTACCTGGAATGCTCTTCTAGTTTCTCTGCCTAAAATACTCTGATTCATTCTTGATTGACATCAGGAGTCCGCCAACTCCTCCAGTAGTCTTCTTTGAACACCTCTTTCCGTGAAAGGCTGAGTGATCCTTCTTACTCTGCGCTCTTCTCTTGCAGAGAGCACCTTCAAGAGTAGGCCAGTTCCCATGTCTATTTCAACAGGATTGTGAGTACCTACCACACAGCAGGTACTTCATTAATAAGAATTTAATCATTAAGTGAATGAATGAGCTACTTTAAGACAACAGGATAAGGGATGTCTCATTTATCTGTGTTCTCTGAGAGCCTAGGTTCATGCCTGGGACACAATAGCAATCAGCAAATGTTTAGTGACTTGATGAGTGGAAGGGCAGAGGGATCGATGCAGGTGCAGGTGAATAAATTGAAGGTTGCTGGACAAAGTGACAACATGCACAACCACGAATGAACAGCAGATATGAGGGGTGGAGGACAGTTAGCTATTCCCCGTTGTACCATGCACGGGAGGCGCCAGCCAGAGCTGCCCATTTCCAGCTCCCAGCCATCCTTCCAGCATCTCAGCACATTTCCTCTTCCCTAAATCTGCAGAGAAGCTGCGTTTCCCCACCTCCGCGTCCTCCCCTCCTCCCCCAACCCTTGAGAGTAGGTTTGGTGTTCCTACAGATGTTTGTATTCTCTGCAGCTGATGAAAATATTCATTATCTTGTTAGCTGCGGCGGGGAAGGAAGTGCAGATTTGCATTTTCCCAGTTAATCAGGGTGGCACAAGTGGTGCCTGTCACCCAAGTCTGTTCCCTGCCACCCCCACTCCCTTCTGCAAGTGGTAGAGTCAAAATGGGATTTCCCACACTGCAGATTCTACCTCTCTCCCCTCCCCCTTCCCCAGGCACAATCTAGAAGGAAAAAAAGGAACCAACAGCAGAGGCCCAGCCTGCACACACTACCAGGTTTGCTTCCCAAAGATATGCCTTAATGTGTCTGTTCCTTGCTCGGAATCCTCCCATTGTTCCCAAGTCACAGTCAGGTCTGAATTGCTCAGCCTGGCTTTCACGTCTAAGGTTAGGGTCTTACATCAGTGTTAAGCTTTGTATGTCAGAAAGTGTTTGTAAAATGATCAGTTCATTTGATTCTAGCAAGTGCCCTCAAAGATGGGTGTTATCATTACTTTGGTTTTGTGCAAGTGACTCACCCAATATTATGTGGCCACCAAGTGTTGGTGCCACAAATGCTGCCCCATACTTCTCTGTTCAAAAAATAGTCTTAACACTGAGACACTGATTTGGCTTAGTGGAGGCCTTTCTCCTGGGTGTGGCAAAAGCTGGCACTTTGAGGCTAGCCTGTGCATCCCAGCCCAGGGAAGTATTGGCCGTCACCTGGGATTTTCTACCTGGAAAGGATGAAAGATCTGTGTCCATGGAGTATGTGCACATGTGCTTTGCAATGATAATAATGATATCTTATTTTTTTGGTAAGCTCCTAAACCCGTCCTGTTAGCCCTTCCCGTATTTACAGGGAAGCCTCAGGTCTGGCACTTCGTATCTTTTCTGACTGATAAAGAAACCAGGGTCCTGCAAGAGAAAGATCATATCTGACATTAAACAGATATTTAACTATCTGACCCAGGGTTTTTCAGTCATCCTCTCAGTCATTTCATAAATACGTGCTGAGCAGGTTTATGTGTCAGGTACCATTCTGGATGTTGGTAAAATAGCAGTTAACAAGAGAGATTAAGGTCCTTGCCCTCA
The DNA here is from genome assembly GCF_028858775.2 of Pan troglodytes. NCBI lineage: Eukaryota > Metazoa > Chordata > Mammalia > Primates > Hominidae > Pan > Pan troglodytes. The sequence goes on from NC_072409.2 coordinate 21,680,072, forward strand.
TGCAAATAACATTCTGGGAAGAGATGGGGATGGGGCAGCAGCAGAGAGAAAATAAACATGTATTTCCAGTGGTTATAAGTGATATAAAGAAAAATAAAGAAGGATAAGGAATTGGAAAGTTTTGCTTTATACACAGTGATCACGTCAGGCTTCTTGGAGGAGGTGACAGTTAAGCAGAGGCATGAATGAAGTAAAAGGGGCATCAGTATACAAGCAGAAAGAAATAGCATAGCAGACAGAGGGAATGTTATATTTCTCACTAGCCAAGTCAGTGACCCAGAAGAGAAGAGCATGGTTGTGAAAACAGGCACTGGTAGCAGCAAAACACAGGTTCTGATATTGTTATTGCTCCTTAGGAGCTGTATAACCACAGGCAAATCTCAGAGCCCTCATAGGTAAATTGCGAACAATCGGTTATGTATGTTTTGAGACTTAAGGTAGAAAATGTTTACAGCTCAGTGCCCCTCAATAAATTATTTGCTTTTACTCTACAGGGCTAAAGGTCTAGGAAATCATTTCTCACACATACTTTTCTTGTGAATGCTTCAGTCATCCATTTATCCAGCACAAACTGGGCCCATACCAAGTGGTAGAGTCTATGATAGATATTAAGAATGCCATGGGCCAACCACGGTGGCTCAGGCCTAGAATCTCAGCCCTCTGAGAGGCTGAAGTGGGGATGACAGCTAGAGCCCAGGGAGTTAGAGACCAGCCTGGGCAACATGCGGAGACCTTGTCTCTACAAAGGAATTAAAAAATTAGCAGGGCATGGCGGTACGCTTCTGTAGTCCCAAGCAGGAGGAATGCTTGGGCCCAGAAGTTTGAGGTTACAGTGAGCCATGATAGCACCACTGTGCTCCAGCCTGGGAGACAGAGCAAGACTTTGTCTCTAAAAGAAAAAATAAAATAAAAGGAACACAGTGGCTTATTTATCCAACATGTGTTTGTGTCCACTAAGCCAAGCACTATACTAGGCAGCCCTGGGAATACAGAGATGAGTATGACAGACAATGGCCCTGGCCCCATGAAACACCTGCCCCAGTGTTCTTGGGCTTCAAGTTCTCCTGCCCTCAAGCTGTCCATTGATCCCAGAGAAAGCTCCGAGGCCACAGCTGCCAATACAGTGCCTATGTGTGAATTGAAAAAAGGAGACACATCCCTGCATAAGCACTAAGCTTGGCTTGCAGAACAGGGATGAATTTCAGTCTCCATTTGCCCTCTCAGCTGTGGCACAATCTGCAAAACTATGTTTGGGAGCATCAGAGAGCTCCTGATAGATAAGTTTCTTCTGTCAATAATGTCCAAAATAACCCTGGACCTTACTTCTTAGCCTGGGTGTCCTCCAAAGAGGGAAAGGGGAATTTGTCTCCTCTGTCATATCAGTGACCCCTGAGAGCTGGCACATGTCTGTCCTGTGAGCCCTGGCACTCTCCTGGCATGGCAAGCCCATACTGCTCAGGAAGTAGCAGTATGAACTGAAAGAAGGAGCTCCAAGTTACAATGCAGGACACACCACAAACTGCTATTCTTTGTGCGAGACCTTTTTCTTTGCTAGCAATAAGTTTTCCCATTTTCTATTATTCACAACAACAATAGCAGCAATATTAATTGACTTCTTACTACATTCCAGGCACTCTTCTAAAAGTTCTACATGCTATTTTGATTCCCAAACAATCCAATAAAGAAGTGATTTTATTGGCCTCATTTTACAGGGGAGGAAACTGAGGCACAGTGGAGGGACTGGACTAGATTTTGATCTCTCAGGCTTCTTCTAGTAATGGCATTCAGTTTCTGTTTGAATTGGCTGCTCATTCATTCATTCAACAAATTCTTATCAAACACCTGTCATTATATCAGGGCCTGTGATAGGTGTTCTATGTACTATATCTCATTTAATTCTTAACAAATTAAGAATTTGTTAAGCATATAACTTTTTTATGATCTTCCTTCTGCCGATGAGAAACTGAAGGCTCAGAAGATGATGGGTCTCATCCACTGGGCCAATCAGCCATCTTTACTGGACACCTTCTATGTTACAGGCCCTGTCCTATGTGTGGGGGAGACAGTGATATGTTCTGGGAAGATAAATATTCTGTGGAGCAACTAATGATAGAATTTGCAGGGCAGTGGGTAATAAGACGATGAGCCCTACATTCTACCATGCAAGGGGGTTGGCCATTTTTTGAGGATGCTTGTCCACATACACAGATGGGGGCCCTTGTGACATTGTGTCTCACCATGAAATTCTTTACTAATATGTCTGCATGAACACCAGAAGAAAGACCCCAGCCTCCTCTGGTCAAGCAACTCTCTCTATCCTTCATTTCTCAAACTCTCAACCACCCACATATCTCACACCCTGAGCCATGGGCATGTTCTGTGACACCCATGCCCACCGTGATCCCAGTGGGCCAGGAACTTCTCGTGTCTTCGGTAATTAAGTTCACGCATGCCAAAAAGAAAAATAGCTTCACAGATGCAGTCGCAAATTTTAGCTAATTAACCATATGGTCTGGATTGCTGACAGAGCAGGAAGGCACTCCGGGTAAGTGCTGGTTTCCTGGTTTCCTGCAGGGAGGGAGGACTATTAGGTGTGTTGCCACATTCTCCAACACAAGGGCATGGCGACTCACAACTTCGCACCACCTGCTTGGAGTCCTCTTATCTGTTTCCTCACTAGGAGCTGCCCTGAGGAAAGGAGTCCTCAAAAAAAGGGAAGGAGAGGGGACTGGCCTGTGGACAGGAAACACTTTTCCCATTTCAGCAGGAGCTGTAGGCGGAAGCACTCTATTTCAGGGTGGAGGATTTGGAGAGACAGGCCCAGCAAGTGAGACACAGTGTGGCATAATAGACAGCACCCTGGAAACCTCACAAAGTTGTCACTTATTGGCTCTGTGACCTTGGGTACATCACTTTGCCTTTCTGAATTTAAGCCACTCAGTTTCCTTTAGTGCAAAATAGCAGAATTGAAGTCACCGATGACCAAGTGTGTGTGTGTGTGTGTGTGTGTGTGTGTGTGTGTGTGTGTGTGTGTTTTATTCTGAGCATCTTATAGATAACTGGAGATACCAAAGAATAAGAGAGGGAAGTAACAGGGATGGAGGCCGAATTGAGCTAACTTTCCAGCTGCTGCTAGAAGAAGGCTGACTAGTGGAAGGGAGTTGGGGGTAGGGTTTAGAATAAATATTTATTGGTACAAATTCACTGAATAGGTGCCAGAGCTAAGCCCCAAGCCATGGGGTTTGCAAGTTCTCTCAGTGGCTTTGGGAAATGGAAATCTGTTAGACTCGGAATTACTGGAGAGCCACAAACAATTAATGACAGAAATCATTAATATTACTTATTGAGAATGTTAATAACTGTATTCCAGAAAATGTGTTCTTTGTGTTACTTATATCATTTAAAATTGTCACAACAACCTTAGAAGGTTGATAATTTGATCCACATTTACTGATTAGGAAATTGAGGTTTATATAGGTTCTATAATAGGCCTGAGACCATGAGCTCTGGCATCTGTTAAGACTAAGTTTGAGCCCCTAGAGCTTGTTCTCTGCAGAGTTCCTAGAAATGTAGCTTAAATCAGCATTCTACTCTCATTTGGACAGAACAGTGATTAAGTGGCTGTCTGATGCCTGCTTAAAAGTTGGGTGGCTGTGGAGGAGGAAGGCCTGGAAATCAAACTAAGCCCCAAACAATATTTATCTGAAAAAACACATCCATTAGTTTTACATGGCTACTGTAACAAATTACCACAGACTTAGTGATGAAAAGAACACACATGTATTCACTCACAGTTCTGGAGGAAACAACCAAATTGAGTCTTGTAGGGTCACCATCAAGGTGTTAGGAGGGCTTTCTTCTGGAGGCTCCCAGAGAAAAGCCATTACTTGTCTCACTCTGCTGTCAGCATTCCTTGGCTTGTGGCCACATCATTCCAGCCTCTCCTTCCATGTTTACATCACCTTCTGTCTCTTCTGTACTCAGATATTCCTCTGTTTCCCACTTACAGGGATATACATGATGGTGCTTAGGGCCAACCCAGATAATCCAGATACTCTCCCCATTTTTAAACCTTTGATTTAATGCAGATGGAAAGTTAGACTAGTAGAGTGTTCCTCTGCAAAGTCCCTTTTGCCACATAAGATACATTAGCTTGCTAGGGCTGTCACAACAAAATGCCACCAACTGGATGGGTTAAGCAAAAGAAATTTATTTTTCATAGTTTTGGAGGCTAAAAGTCCAAGATCAAGGCATTAGCAGGGCTGGTTTCTTCCGAGGCCTCACTCCTTGGCTTGCAGATGGCTGCCTTTTCTCTGTGTGATCACCTGGTCTTTCCTGTGTGTGTGCACATTCCTGCTGTCAATGTGTCCAGTTTTCCTCTTCTTAAAAGGACACCAGTCAGATTGGATTAGGACCCATCTTAATGACCTCATTTTAACTCAGTTACCTCTTTAAGGGCCCTATGTCTGAATACAGACACATTCTGCGATTCTCAGGGAGGGAGTGACTCTGAAAATTTCATATGAGGATTTTCTTTTTGCAGGGGAGGGGGTATAATTCAGCCCATAACATAAGGTGTCATTCACAGTTTCCAGGAATTAGAACCTGAATATCTTTGAAGGTCATTATTTAGCCTATCATTGTATTTTTCATTTAAATGGATCCAAAGGAGCTTAGGCCATAGCTGGGGCACCCAGATCTGGTATTGAAACTAAAAATTAGAAGGCGGAGTTGGTGGCAGGGGCATGAGCAGAAAGTCAGTACCAAGAAGTTCAGAAGCAGGGTGGGTTTGAGTGACAAAAACTGGTTCAGAATGAAGGCTGTAAGTGATGAGTCCGTGTCCAGGTTCTACTCTGACATGCTATTTCTAGATCAGAAGGTATGGGCCTGGTGGGTTACAGGAATAGCAAGGGAAGAAAAGTTGATTTCTCCTACAATAATCTTGAGATTATTGTGTCAAAGTTCACACTTGTTGGAGAGGTTAGACTATAAAATTATTCCTCCCAGAATGATGTGGTTGCGAGGATTCCAGCATTTTTATTTTATTTTTTTTAGGTAATTGAACTAAACAGCTCCTAAACACACTTTTCAGCTTGAGAGTCTATACAACAGAGTGCCAAACTTTTTCTTTAAAAGGCCAAATAGTAACACTTTAAACTCTAGGACACGTGGGCTCTCCCACAACTACTCAACTCTGCCGGTGTAATACCCAAGGAACCATAAACAATGCAAAAACAAATGGATGTGGCTGTATTCCAATATAACATTATTTACAAAAATAGGTGGACATCACATCAGTTAGAATGGCAATCATTAAAAAGACAGGAAACAGCAGATGCTGGAGAGGATGTGGAGAAATAAGAATGCTTTTACACTGTTGGTGTGAGTGTAAATTAGTTCAACCATTGTGGAAGACAGTGTGGCGATTCCTCAACAATCTAGAACTAGAAATACCATTTGACCCAGCAATCCCATTACTGGGTATATACCCAAAGGATTATAAATCATTCTACTATAAAGACACATGCACACGTATGTTTGTGGCGGCACTATTCACAATAGCAAAGACTTGGAACCAACCCAAATGCCCATCAATGATAGACTGGAAAAAGAAAATGTGGCACATATACACCATGGAATACTATGCAGCCATAAAAAAAGATGAGTTATTTCCTTTGCAGGGACACGGATGAAGCTGGAAACCATTATTCTCGGCAAATTAACACAAGAACAGAAAACCAAACACTGTATGTTCTCACTTATAAGTGGGAGGTGAACAATGAGAACACATGGACGCAGCAGGGGCAGGGGTGGGGGCAGCGGGCATCACACAGCAGGGCCTGTTGCAAGGTGTGGGGCTTGGGGAGGGATAGAGTTAGGAGAAATATGTAATGTAGGTGACGTGTTGAGGTTGATGGGTGCAGCAAACCACTATGGCACATGTATACCTATGTAACAAACCTGCACGTTCTGCACACATACCCCAGAACTTAAAGTATAATAATAAAAAAAAAAAGGTGGACATCAGATTGCCTAGAGATGTATAGTTTGTCCACTCCCACTTTGTAACAATAGAATTGACTACAAAAAATACCTAGACTATGCATGCTATTATTAAGTTAATAGATTTTATTTTTAAGGCAGTTTTATGTTTATAGAAAAATTAAGCAGGAAGTACAGAGCTCTCATATATTATCTCCACTTTTCCTTCCAGTTTCTCCTCTTATTATTCACCATGCATTAGTGTTGTGAAATGTATTCCATTGATGAGCCAATATTGATTGAATATTAGTTGCTAACGTCCCCAATTTACCTTTTTGTGTTGTATAGTTCTATGGGTTTGAACAAATGCATAATATCATGTAACCACCATGATAGTATCATACAGAATATACAGAATACTTTCACTGCCCTAAAAATCCCCTGTGCTCCACTTGTTCCTCTCTCTGCCTCTCTCCCTGAACTCCTGGCAACCACCGATCTTTTCACTGTCTCTATAACTTTGCCTTTTCCACAGTGTTATGTAGTTGGAACCATGCAGTATGAAGCCCTTTTAGACTGGCTCCTTTCCTGTAGCAATGTGCATTTAAGATTCCTCCATGTCTTCTTGTGGCTAGATAGCTCATTTTTTTAAATTGCGGAATGATATTTCATTATATGGATGTTTGTTTATTCAACCACGTATTAAAAGACATCTAGGTTGCTTCCAAGTTTTGGCAAGTACGAATACGATCACATAAACGTGCAGAGTTTTGTGTGGACATGTTTTACACTCATTTGGGTAAATATTAAGGAATGCATGCAATTGCCGAATTTCGTGGTAAGACTGTTTAGCTTTTTAAGAAACTGCCAAACGATTCTCCAAAGTGGCTGTACAATTTTGCATTCCCACCAGCAATTAACTCTTTCTGTTTCTCCACGTCTTTGCCAGCATTTGTTGTTGTTAATGTTTTGGATTTTAGCTATTCCAATAGTTATATAGTGGTGTTTCATTGTCATTTAATTTGCAATTCCAGAATGACATGGGATGATGTGTGTACATTCATATGCTCATTTGCCATCTGTATATTTTCTTTGGTGAGGTGTCTGTTCAGCTCTTTTGCTCATTTTTAATGGTACTGTTTGTTTTCTTGTTGAATTTTAAGTATTCTTTGTATATTTTGGATATCCTTTAGCAGATGTATGTTTTGTAAATATTCCCAGTCTATAGCGTGTCTTTTCATTCTCTTAACAGTATCTTTTACAGAGTAGCAGTTTTCATTTTAATAAAGTCCAACAACAATTTTTTCTCATGGATCATATATTTGGTGTTGTATCTAAAAACACATAATCAAATCCAAGGTTACTAAAATTTTTCTCCTATATTATCTTCTAGAAGTTTTGTAGGTTTTTACATTTAGACTTACAATAATTTTGAGTTATTTTTATTTTTGGAAAAGTGTAGAATCTATATCTAGATTTTTGTCTGTCTTTCTTCTTCTTTTCTTCATCCTTTCTTTTTACTTGGCACGTGGATGTCTATTTGTTTCAGCACCATTTGTCAAAAAGACTACCTTTTCTCCACTGAACTGCCTTTGCTTCTGTGTTAAAGATCAGTTGACTAGATTTGCGTGGGTCTATTTATGTGCTTCCTATTCTGTTCCATTGATCTCTTTTTCTGTCATTTCACCAGTATCACGCTGTCTTGATTACTCTAGCTTTATTGTAAGTCTTAAAGTCAGGTAGTGTCAGTCGTCTGACTTTGTTTTACTTCTTCAATATTGTCTTGACTATTCTGGGTCTTTTGCCTTTTCATATAAACTTTAAAATCAGTTTGCCAAGCCTACAAAATAACTTACTAGGATTTTGATAGAGATTGCACTGAATCTATAGATCAAGTTGGAAAGAACTGACATATTAACAATATTGAAGATGAACAGGGAATCTCCTTTTATTTATTTTGATCTTTTATTTCCTTCATCAGAGTTTTGTAGTCTTCCTTATATAGATCTTCTATGTATTTTGTTAGATTTATACCCAAGTATTTTATTTTTTGGTACTAATGTAAATGATGTTTTGTTTTTAATTTCAAATTATAATTGTTTACTGCCAGCATATGGGAAAGCAATAGACTTTTGTATGTAAATCTGTATCCTACAAGCTTGTCATAATCACTTATTAATTCCAGCAGTATTTTGTTGTGGATTCTCTGGGATTTTCTGCTGCATATTATTTTTTAAACCCTAAATCACATTTCTAATAATAATAATAATAACGATAATAATAGTTAACATTTATGGAGCACACAGTATAATGTGTCAGGTGCCATGCTGCATGCATTATCTTGTTAATTCCACAACAATTCAGCAACACTGGTACTGTTATTTTGTCCCCATTACATATCAGGAGGCTGAAACTTAGTAAGAAACGCTAACTTGTCCAAACTTGCAAGAGTGGAAGCAGAACTTTAACTTTGAACTTCTTACTAGGAAATAAATAACCACAGTAACAGTAACTACCACACAGGCAAATATATACATAGGCTGTTTATAGTTATTGTTCCTTTTACCACCCCATGAAGCACACAGGCTATTTATATGATAGTCTCTTTTAATCCTCATAATTGAATTTATAAAAGTAGGTACTATTATGGTCCTCATTTTATGAGTGAGGTAACTGAGGCTCCTGAAATTTAACAACCTGCTTAGGATAGCACATCTAGTAAGAGGTATGGTTTAAGGCCCTCTCTCTATGAGTGGAGTAGGGTATTATAGACAAACCTGAGGCTCAGCATGACTGTATGATTGCATATGGCAACATAACCAGTATCTAAGAAGGTGGGAAGCTGGATCCAGGGTCTTACAAACTGGATTCAATTACATTTCTATGTCAAATTTTGAAAAGAACAAAAATTCTGTTCATTAATTGGATTTGTATTTTTCTAGGCCCTTTTAAAGTCTTGATATCCCTTGGTGTTAAGGAGCACTTAACAATAATTTCCAACTGTCCTGTAACAGCATGTACACTTCACCTTTGTTATGAAGCAAACTGGCTAATGTCCACACTAGCTAGGTTCTGCTTGTGGCTCCAATTTATGACAGGACTGTTGGAATTGAATAAGAAGGAATATGTGAGATGGTCAGGGCTCCTCATTAGTGCAGTGTTGCAGAAAGCACGTGCGAATATTACTGTCTTTCTACTGCCTTTGGGTGGTTTCTTTCTCCATTGCTAATGACTAATAAAAGAGAGAGGGAAAGAGAAGAAAGAGAGAGAGAGAGAGTGAACAAGGAAACAATTGCTATTAGATTTTCTTCTACTGTAGCAGGTTTCTCATTTTGCAAAGCTCATTAGAGATGGCTATATGGAAAGACTTCCAAGGTGCCCCAGGGAGAGTGGGAAAGACAAAAGGGAAGAAGAAACTTTCAGAAATGCGACCCCAACCACAAATTCACACCAGAACCAGCTGTATTTATGCCATATGTTCTGATTCCAAAGTCCATGTTATGGCTTGGTTTTAAATGTTAACATTCAAAAAAGTTCTTTATTTCTAACTACTACAAGGAATGAAGTAACAAATGAATTGATGCTGTGTGGTCAGTTAAAATGTGGCTTTGATTATTTTCTATCTTTTGCTTTAAGAGTTTTTAAACGTTATTTTTCTTTAATTTGCTGTCCAGTCTACTGAAGGCTCATCTACAAACATTTTCGAATTGGATATCAAGTATGCACCCAGTACTTTGTTAGGAGCTGCAGAAGGAGAGAGAAAACACAGTTAGTGTGTTAGACTATTTGCATTGCTATAAGGAAATACCTGAGGTTGGGTAATTTCTACAGAAAGGAGGAATAATTAGCTCATGGTTCTGCAGGCTGTACAAACATGGCTCCAGCATCTGCTTTTGGTAAGGGCCTCAGGAAGCTTACAAGTATGTTGGAAAGTAGGGGGAGCTGGGCATATCACATAATGAGAGTGAGAGCAAGAGAGAGAAGGGGAGGTGCCACACTCGCTTAAACAACCAGGTTTTGTGTGAACTAACTGAAAGAGAACTCACTTGTCACCAAGGGGATGGTGCTAAACCATCCATGGGGATCCACCCCCATGATCCAATCATCTCCAACAGGCTCCACCTCCAACACTGGGGATTATGTTTCCACATGGGATTTGGAGGGGATAAACATCCAAACCACATCAGCTAGTTCCTGCCCCCCAAAAGTAGGGAAATAGACACACCATGGCAATTTCAGTGCATGCTGTGATAGGAAGAGAGATATTCAACTTATGGTGCTGGGAGCATTGCTTTTAGCTTTACCAACTCCACCAGAGGTTGTGGGTAAGTTCTGTAGTTAGGAAAGAATCAAATTTACCAGTGGCGGGCGGGAAGGATTCCCATGATGTAAAGAAAATAACCCCAAATTAGTGACCATATGTCCAGTATTCTCATTATAGCTCTCTCATGTGGCTTGGACAAATTGTGCATGCTGTCAGGGCAGGAGGAGAAGAAAAGGGTTTCAGGTCCATTTGCATCCTTCTTGTGTCTAATCACAACAAGCTTTTTGAGTGTGTTAAATTAAAATGTGCTAGAGTGGTGCATTTTACAGCAGCAATAGCTGCCATTTATTGAGAGCCTGCCATTTTCAGGTCTTCTGCTAAGCAATTCATTTTATGGGCTCTTTTCATCTTTACAGCAAGTATGTGAGGCAAGGATGATTATTATTTCCATTTTTCTGATGAGGAAACAAAGGTCCAGGAAAGGTTCAATGTTTTGTCCAACTAGATCTACACAGGGGACGGGGGGCGGACCAGGATGCAAATCCAGGTGTGTGACTGCAAAGACTACTTCCAAAAAGGTGAGAGAGAAGACACAAGGTGCCCATGAGAATAGGTCTTCTCATCTTGAGAACTTTCTCTTAGCCCTTCATACTGGAGCCATTTGGGGACACTTGCATTCTTCAAATAAATGACCTCAGGGCTTAAACACTCCCTAGAGATGGGAAATGACTTGCTCAAGATCACACAGCAAGTTATTGGCACAGCTTCATAAAACTTGGACATCCTGGCTCCCTGTCCAGGGCAGGACTGGGTGCATAAGGAATGATGATAACATGCACTAGGATTCAGGGAGAGTCAGTCGCCTTCACCCTTGGACTCATCTGGCAAGTGTTTTTTGTGTACCTACTGTGTGTCTGCTCTTATTCTAGACCGATGAGATACCAATGGTATGAATGGAGTCCAGGCCTTGCCCTTGAGGAGTGTGTAGTGAAATGTTGGTGTGAGATAGAGGATTCCTAAGATTAGAAAATACTCTGAACACCGGAATATGAAGATCCTAATTGAACTGGAAACATACTGAAAGTTACAGGGATATGGGCTTCTGCCCTTGGCTGTGATAAAGTAAGCAGCTAGACCCCTCGGGGATTGAGGGAGGCAGTCTGCATCTTGCAGTCCTGGGATTAAGCCTGGAGCTGGAGCAGGAGGGTTGGACTAAGAGGTGCCCCCTCATCAAGGAGCTCAGCTGCCACTTTGAACCAGGGAATTATTCACTCTGGCCCTGCAGATCTGTTAAGGAGGCCATCTTTAGGTTTCGATTTGTGTTTAGCTTCTGGGGCAGGGCTAATCTTCCTCTCTGAATCTCGTTTATAGCATCTGGAAAACAGATATAATGATAATACTTTGTCAGAAAAATGCCTAGTAATGTTGACTTTTCTCCAGCCACATCTCTAAATTTTATGTCAAGGTGTGAGGGCCTTTCACTGTCTTCCTTGAGTAGTGGAGGGGAAAGTTCTGGAAGAGGCCCTGGTGACAGCAGCTCAGCTTGTTCTCAGTGTTAGGACAAGGAATCCCAGTGCTAATACACACAGGCAAAGGAGATGGAGGGCGTAGTGGCCGAGGAGAAGATAATGTTCCTCTAGCCTGCAATTTCTTTCAATTTCAGGGATTGCAATTACCAGGGCAGGAGTTAGTAACAGCCATGCCTGGAATGCTTAAGTGAGTTTGGTGCCACTGGTGGAAATTGTTTTGCATTTAGAGAGGGAAGACATGTGCTTTGTGTAACCCAGGCTTCACTCTGACTCTGTGTATGTATGGGGGTAGGTGGTGTGTGTGTGTGTGTGTGTGCTCATGCACACCTGTGTATAAATGAGGGTGGGCAGGAAAGAGGGAAGAAGACAAGTGTGACTATGGTTGGAGAGATAGGTGGTAGAGTGGAGGCAGATGGCCCTGATTCAATTGTACGTGACTCCAGGAAAGTGATTCTCACCCCTCTGAGCCCTAGTTCCCTCACCTCTGGCAGGGAGATAATAATACCTAACTCACAAGGTTGTTGAGAGGGTTGGAAACAAAGCCTGCAGAGAACCTAACACATGATATACATTTAACAAAGGGCATCCATCTAAGGCATTCAACCAGCATCGGCATTTGCAACAAGTCAACCTTTACTTTTCAGGATTTCATTTGGGGAAAAATGAAACATTCACCAGCATATTTTTGCATAGTGTTTAAGAACATGAAGTTAGATTATTCAAACCTCACCTTATAAGTTCTGTGCATTTTTCCTCTTTTATGTCTCTGCTCCCTCACTATAAAAGTAGAACAAGAGTGCTTACCTTGCATGGTTGTTGTGCATGTGAAATGAGATTGTATATGCAAAGCCCTTAGAATAATGTCTAGCACGTCGTAAACGATGAATAGATATTAGCTTTAAAAATGATACTTGTTATTCTGTGTGCTAGATATCTAGGGAAGTGAAGGAAGGATGGCAAGGGAGGCAGAGATGAATAAGGCAGTGACTAGGCCCCATGGGAGGGAGATCGCGGTACCACAGCTGAATGGATTGTCTCCCCTACATTGCCATTCAGCTAAGAGACATTCAGCAATTTATTGAATAAGCACTTCTTGAGCCCCTAGTGCATGCATCAGACACTGCGTTAGGGCTGGGTGCACAGCAGTGAAAAAGACAGACGTAGTTCTTGCTCTCGAGTGCTCATGGTCCAATGAGGGAGACAGAGGGTGACTGGGAACAACAGTCCAGTGTGAAAATGCTAGCATAGCAGCAGAACAGGGGCTGCACAAACACAAAGAAGGAACATCTAACTCCCAAATGAAAAGAGGGGCATTGACAAAGTCCTCCTAGGGAAAAAGAAAACTGAAAATAAAAGGAAAAAACCTAGAATGTGAAGGCAGAATAATGCAAGATGTCCATGTCTCAAATCCCTGGAACCCATGAATAAGTTATCAGTTATCTTACATAGAAAAGAAAACATTCAGAGTGCAGGTGGAATAGGGTTGCCAATCAGCTCATCTTGAGATGAAGAGAGTCTCTGGATTAACCAGGAGGCCCCAGTGAAACCAAAAGGATCTTTAAAGAGGAAGAGGGAGGCAGAGGACAGGATGAAGTAAGAGTGTGTGATGTGAAAAGGACTCAATTGGCCAGGCATGGTGGCTCAAGCCTGTAATCCCAACATTTTAGGAGGCTGAGACAGGCGATCACGAGATCAGGAGTTTGAGACCAGCCTGACCAACACAGTGAAACCCCATCTCTACTGAAAAATACAAACATTAGCCGGGCATGGTGATGCATGCCTGTAATCCTAGCTACTCAGAAGGGTGAGGCAGGAGAATTGCTTGAATCCAGGAGTCAGAAGTTGCAGTGAGCTGAGATGGCGCCACTACACTCCAGCCTGGGTGACAGAGCAAGACTCTGTCTCAAAAAAAAAAAAAAAAAAAAAAAAAGTACTCAGTTTGCCTTGGCTGGCTTTCAGGATTGAGGAAAGGGGCCATGAGCCATATGGACAGCCTTAAGAAGCAGGGGAAAGGCAAGGAAGTCAACTCTCCCCTAGAACCTCCAGAAAGAATCATCTCTGCTGACGCCTAGATGTTAGCCCAGAATCCCATGTCAGACTTCTGACCTAGAGAACTATAAAATAAATTAATGTTGTTTTGAGCCTCTAACTTTGTGATGATGTTTTACAGCTGCAATAGAATGCTAATACATGGAGCTAATGACATATTTGTGTTAGAAACATTTCAGAAAATCGTTCTGGCTGCAAGATAGTAAATGAATTGGAAGGGGCAAGGCTGAATTCAGAAAGCATAGTTAACAGGTCATTGTAGTAGTCACTATGAGAGGGGATGATGGCCTCAAGAACAGCTATTAGGGACTGTGTCTATACCAAACCCTGGAATCAGACTGTGGGGAGGAGGGCTCTGAGGGAAACTAGTTATATAGATCCTTGCAGCATTGACCATTGAATCTGAGATGGGAAACACGTGCAGAGAACAATCATACCTAGCAGAGTTGGTGATCTTGAGATCAGAGCCAAAGTCAAGTGCTGTGGAAACAGAAGGATATTGCTTCCAAAGAAGGGACTCAGTGACAGCTTCCTGAAGGAGACGACACCACTAGGTCTGTCTGGGAAGTCTACGAGAGAGCGCAGAGGAGGCTGCAAAGGAGAAACAAATACAGCTGCTGCCTGGAAGGAGTTCACAGTTCAGAGAGGGTATCAGGCAGGTAGAGAGGTCACTCTGCCTAACCCTTGAGAATGCACAAGTCGAAACAGGACTGGATTGGAAACTAAGAATAGGGATTGGTAGTCAGTCCAATTCTGCCAAGAAAACACCTGCAAGGCCTTAAATAAGACACTTCTCTATACTGCCTCTGCTTCTTTTCCTATTAAATGGTAACAGTAATGCTTATCATTTCTAGGAGCATCAGATGTGATTAGAGTGGACCCATGGGTATGGGCCATTGGATAGGCCAGTAAAGCAACTTTGCAGCCATGGTCCTTGAAACACCCTGGACAGTAGGGGTCACAAGCTGCATTCTGCTATGGAGCAAATTGCAGTTCTGAGAGCCTCCGTCTGGGAGGTGACTTGGCCTGCTTGAAGTGCTGGGGGTTAGGCTTGAGATCTGGCCATCTTCCTGTGGGTCTCACAGTTAGCAGTTAAGCTGAGGTGGACTGACAGCTAGCAGAGGCAGAAAGGAGGCCAAGGACATATGTGGCGGGACAAAGCACATTGGTCTGTTTTCTAGCTGTGGTTAATGAACTCAGGCATGTGTGGAGGGCTCTGGTTCTTAGTACTAATAATAAGCAAATATTGGGGAGGCAGGTCTCTGGAGTCAGCACAGGAGCATGGGCTTGACTGCTTGGGCTCAAACCTGCTCAATATATCCCATGACTCTTCTTTTACTCCCTACCACATGCAGTTGGCAATGGAGATCAGCAGGTTCTACTTCCTGACTCTCTCTCAAATCTGTGCCTCTTCTCTGTATTCTGTTGTCCATCTAATTGGTTATGTCTTATCTGGATTACTGCAAAACCTCTTAACTGGTCTCCCTCCTTCCAGCCTTTTTTCAGTCCATCCTCTACCCTGTAGTCAGGCAGTCTTTTTGAAGCTCCTATCTGATGGTTTTGCTTTCCTGCTGAATACCCTACAGTGGGTCTCCTTACCCTTAGAATGAAGCCCACCTTCTGTAGCATCACTTAGAAAACCCATGAGATCTGATCCCTACGTGGCCTCCTCTAGCTCTATCCCATCCTTGCTTCTCACTCGCTGCTTTAGCATCTTGAAACTTAGCTTATTGCAATTTCCAGAACATGCCATGTGTTTTATCTGTGCCTCTTCCATACACACACATGCGCACACACACATACACCCCTATGGACTTATGTGCATGCTGTTCTTTCTGCCTAGGCCCCACCCTCACCTCCTTTTTCTGCCCTCTCCCTTGTTAACCCCTCCCAATCTGTCAAGTCTCACCTCCTCCAGGGAGCCTTCCTGACCTCCTCAGTCTACATTAAGTTTTCCTTCTCTTCATTTCCTTTGTCCCCGAACTTTCCCGATGAAACTTAGACTTTATCCCTCTAACCTATAACCATCCATTCTCACAGTCAAGCATTCAAAAATTATTTTGCTGCAACTCAGTATACAAAAACACCGTTGTCTTAATTTTCTACAACTGACATAATAATTCCCTCAAGTTTTCATTCCACTGATAGCAAAAACATGTTTCTGCGTGGTATGGTGGCTCATGCCTGAAATCCCAGCACTTTGGGAGGGCGAAGTGGGCATATTATTTGAGGTCAGGGGTTCAAGACCAGCCTGGCTGACATGGTGAAACCCCGTCTCTACTAAAAATACAATTAGCTCGGCATGGTGGCGCACCCCTGTAATCCCAGCTACTCGGGAGGCAGGAGAATCGCTTGAACCCGGGAGATGGAGGTTCCAGTGAGCCGAGATCACACCAATGCACTCCAGCCTGGGCGACAGAGTGAGATCCCATCTCACTGGAGTGCAGTGGCATGCTCTCGGCTCACTACAAGCTCTGCCTCCTGGGTTCACGCCATTCTCCTGCCTCAGCCTCAGCCTCCTGAGTAGTGGGGACTACAGGCGTCCGCCACCACGCCTGGCTAATTTTTTTGCATTTTTAGTAGAGGCGGGGTTTCACCATGTTAGCGAGGATGGTCTCGATCTCCTGACCTCAAGATCTGCCTGCCTCGGCCTCCCAAAGTGCTGGGATTACAGGCGTAAGCCACCATGCCCGGCCAAGTATTTCCATTTTTTGATTAAGGATACAAAACATTTTCTCTAGGGTAAATGTTTAGTCCACTCAAAGTTCAACTCCCCACCAGTCTTGCCTCAGTTGCATTCTCCCCACCAGCCTTGCCTCTCCCCCTTACCAAACAGTCTCCCCTACCCCTTAACTTGGCCTCAGAGAAGGCAGAGGTTGGTGAGGGAAGGTCTCTGGTACAAATGTGTTCTTGTGGATCTTTGCTGGTATTTGCTATGTGATTTTTTGTTTGAGCTTGGCTCTGGGCGCTGGCACTGGCATCCATTGAGGTATGGATGGTCTTGGGTAGTTTTTTGAGAGAAGCAATGTGTTGGAACACACAGCCAATGTCCAAGGTCATTAGGTCTCAACACTCTGAAGCCCCCTTTGTTCTAATGTTCTAATCTCAGCCTCATCTACCATCCCTGCCACCGTGGGAGCGAAGGAGTTATGCCAAGAAGTCTTTTTATTTTTAATTTTATATTTTTAATTGACATATAACAATTGCACATATTTATGGGGCCAGGAAGTCTTGACAGTTTTATCCCCTTTACCCTGTGTATGCAGAACTTGGCGTGGGTGGCTCCAAATTCAAGTCTCTTCTTCACTTACTGCTACCCTCTCCCAGGAGCTCCTGTTGGCTTGTTGAGCGAGGGGCTTGCAAACTTCCCAGACTATATCCTGAGTCTAGGGGAGCAAACCCAATCACCCCTGCTCACCCGTATCAAGATTCTTAAATATCTTAAGCATTTATTGACACTACCCTTGTACTTGGAATGAATGAGGGGTGGTTTGACTTCCAAAAGGCCAGGAGGAGGGCCATTGAGGCACTCCCGTCTGAACTCTCAGCCACTTGACTTTCCTCTTCAACAATTCCTTGCAGCACCAGTGGCAGAAAGAAGAGTGTTCTATTTCCTTTTCTTATCTGGTGGGTACAACTGTGAGGCCATCACCTGCCCAATCTGTATATTAAAATAAAACATAATGATCTGAGTCAGCAGGTCTGTCTTTTGATAGAGAAGGGAACTTCGCCCTCAGCACAGGCTGGGTTTTTAAACTATTGTCCAGCTTGAAACACTGCAAAGTCAACTTTGAGAGGCAAAGCTGAAATAGGATTTCCGGAGAATGAAAAACATTTTAACATTTTCAAAACAATGATTTACCTTGCACACATGTGCACACATACATAGAAGGCATTTGTACACATGTGCGTCTCCTATCAGCCTGTGAGTAACTGGAGGACAGAGATTGTCATTTTTATTGTTGTATTCCTAATGCCTGACAAATAACAGTAAATATTTGTTGAATGAACGAAGGAATGAATGAATGAACGAATGAATGGTTAAATGAAAGAATCACTAAATATTGAGTGCTTGACCAGAGAACTTAAACTATGATGCATAATTAAGAAGTAGAGCATATGAGAACAGTTTCTAACTGCTGCTTAAGAGGGCAGAGCTTCAGGGTGGGCTGGTACCAACCAACCAGTGTTAGCATCAGTTTATCACCACCAGACCCTATAGATGTCCCCGGCACCTGCAGAACAGCTACAAAATCTAGCCCAGCACCTCCCAGCTTGAGGTTCAGACAAACGTTTTGTACCAGCCCATTCTTCTCAGTTCCAGAGAAGGACAGTGGCTTCTGCACATCACCCAGCCAGCCAGTGACAGAGCCAAGATGAGAACACAGGTCTCCCAACTGCTTGTTCTCAGAGGACACCAAATCTCAGCCAAAGTCATCCTGTCACTTGGCATAAAGGCTCAGTTCAGTCAGAGAGGGGGGATGGGGCACAGTGTACACCAGGGAATATGTCCTCATCAGCTTTGGGATTTTAAGGCAACCTTTTTTGAGGCTTCTGGGCAGTGTAGGAAGAGCCAGAGAACCAGGCAAGGAGAGCAGGCCCCTCCCTGCAAACTCAATAGCTCCCAAGCCAAGGCTCCTAGCTTTCCCTCAAGTAAGAAAAGACTGCAGACAGTGCTGGCTGGCTCTAAGGTGATTTACCTTCCTGAAATACCTCAATTTAAATGCTAATTTCCCTAGAACTGAGGGGTGATGGCTCTTGCATGCTGGCTGCTGTGTATTAATGTACCCAAAACACACATATTCTTCAAAGGGGGCGGCAGGCAGCAAAGACCTGAGGAAGGGTAGGCAGAGTGGCAGAGGAGTCCAGCTTCCCTTGTTTGTCTTTGCTGTCAGCATGGCTGATCAGAAGGAAGCTAGACACAGTGCATCTCAGTGGAAATGCTTTGTAGGATTTCTGTCATTTAGAGGTCATATGCAGGTAGCCTGGGAGGGTAAAGAGACCTTCCCCTTCTATTACACATGGTTCAACAAATGCTCAGGGGCATATACAGTGAGATAGGCACTGTGCTGGGCCCTCTGAGATCCTTGGAGAGATTCAGAATCTAGTATGGGATTCAGGAAAATAAGCTAGCATTAAAAATAACTTTACGGCCCGGCACAGTGGTTCACGCCTGTAATCCCAGCACTTTGAGAGGCTGACACGGGCAGATCCCGAGGTCAGGAGATAGAGACCATCCTGGCTAACACAGTGAAACCCCATCTCTACTAAAAAAAATACAAAAAATTAGCAGAGCGTGGTGGCGGGCGCCTGTAGTCCCAGCTACTCGGGAGGCTGAGGCAGGAGAATGGCGTGAACCCGGGAGGCGGAGCTTGCAGTGAGCCAAGATCGCACAACTGCACTCCAGCCTGGGCGACAGAGCAAGACTCCGTCTCAAAAAAATAAATAAATAAAATAAAATAACTTTACATAAATCCTCCTCTTCACGCATTGAAGCTGAACTCATTATCCCCATGTCACAGATGAAGTCACTAAGGATCATAAAATTTGAAGTGATACTCCTGAAGGTCACACAGCTAGAATTTGTATCCATGTGCGTATGAGTTCTAAGCCCATGCTCTTTCTATCACTAGATCCCAAGGCCACATCTGGAATCTACAAAGAAGGTGCATGAAATTAAAGTGATAGAAAAGATGTATTCAACTGGGGAAAACTGGAATGGTATTACGGAAATGATGGTTTTTGAATGGGGCCTTTTGCTGCCCACTGGCATTGTTCATTTTAGAATGTGCCCACACCACTACCTCTACCTGAATGCACATATGCACACCAAGAATGGGAGGTTTAACCAACCCCTTTCTTAGGGAGATCATCTTTTCTCATCCGGTCCCACTCACTCAGTGGCCCCTGGCCCCTCTGTCCAAGCTCCATGGGAGCCAGAGTATGTATGCACTCAGGAATTTAGGGTAAGAAAGTAGGGTTTTGAAACTTCTTATGGAATATTAGACTCAAATCCTCAATATGCTTTAGATCCTGAAGCATTCTGAGACTCTGGCAAAACATCAGAAAGGGCTTCATAATAGATGTGGTCATGCACACATTAACATTGTCTCTGGGTTTTCTTCCTTCACTGCTTCAACAAATGCTCATGGTGCACCTACTTTTTCTCAGTTTTACTCAGGCACTCAGTTTGCACTGCTGGGCCCTGAGGAGGCAGCAGTACATTGGACAGGCATAGTTTGGGGCTGCATGGAACTCACAGTCTAGTGGGAAAGACAGGTGTCCAAAAAGGTCTTCCATGAGCACATGTATCATTAGAAACGATAAAGCCCTTCATAGTGGAAAACAACAAGATACTATAAGGGTGTGTAATAGAAGAACTGATTCCAGGAAGAGTTCTCAAAGGCAGAGGAATAGTGGATGGTCTGAATGATGAGTAGGAGTTGTTCAGGTGCAGAGGGAGGGCAAATTCCAGAGGGAGGGCAAATTCCAGAGAGAGGGCGAATTCTAAGTGGGTCCTTGTGTAGGATGGGAGCATGCCCCAGAAAAGGAACTTAAGGACAGTCAGAGCAGGAGGAAAACAGTGGCCCAGGGGGCTGTGGCTCAAACAATAAGGCAGCAGGAGTAAGTAGGCAGGGTCTAGATAATGAGGGATCTTGTAGACCTCAATGCAACATTGATTCTCTCCTGGTCTTCATGAATGGAGGCATCTCCTCTGATTTTCCACCGCTGTATCCCTAGCACCCAAAACAATTCCTGAAAAAGGTTAGAGCTCCAATAAGTGTTTGTGAAATGAAGGAGACCTCTCACTGCCAGAGTCCCCGGGGCCCAAGATCTACTATTTTAGAATCGATGAATTGTTTCCCTAGAATGTCGACTGAGATTGAACTGTTTTTATAGATAAATTTGGCAGATGCTTATCTGTGTGTTTGTATGTGTGTGTGTGTGTGTGTGTGTGTAAGTGAATGTTGTGTTTCAAGCAGCAGCAGAGCCACTGTTTGTTTAAACAAGCATCTCTCAAAAATGCCTTCTTGAAAGCACACTCCACTGTGGTGGTGAATAACAGAACTGCCTGGTCTCATCTCTAAATGAGTCAAGCTACGCCAGGGATCAAGAGCACAGGCTTGGGATCGATTCACTGAGCATGTACTTACTGCGTGCTGGGCTCTCAGCTGGAAGCTAGGGGTGTTAGAATGTGGTCTTGGCCACTGCCACTTTCAAACCATGGACCTCAGTTGGACAAGTTCCTTAACCTCTCTGAACATGTTTCTTCGTCTATAAAATGGGAATAATGATAGTACCTGTCTCACAGAGTTCTTATGAGGTTAAAATGGCATACACACTCCTATATCTGTTTTAATTTCCATCGTTTTGGGGGTACAAGTGGTTTTTGATTAGATAGATAAGTTCTTTAGTGGTGATTTCTGAGATTTTAAGGCACCCTTCATCTGAACAGTAGACACTGTACCCAATACATAGTCTTTTTTTTTTTCTTCTGAGATGGAGTCTCAGTGCGATCTCAGCTCACTGCAACCTCCGCCTCCCGAGTTCAAATGATTCTCATGCCTCAGCCTCCCGAGTAGCTGGGATTACAGTTGGGTGCCACCATGCCCAGCTAATTTGTGTATTTTTAGTAGAGATGGGGTTTCACCATGTTGGCCAAGTTGGTCTTGAACTCCTGACCTCAGGGGATCTTTCTGCCTCAGCCTCCCAAAGTGCTGGGATTATAGGCATGAGCCGCTGCTCCTGGCCCCAATATGTAGTCTTCTATCACTCCTCTTCCAACCTTCCCCCGCCAAGTCCTCAAAGCTCATTATATCACTCTTATGCCTTTGTATCCTTATAGCTTAGTTCACAGTTATAAATGAGAACATACAACCTTTGGTTTTCCATTCCTGTACGCTACTATATCTTGACACACTACCTTGAGTATAGGAGATGGTCAACAAATGCAATCAATAAATCTCTGTAAATATTATCATTATTGCTAGGGTTAGTTACCTAGCAGTTTTTACTACACACACACACACACACACACACACGTTGGCACATGAGCTACAGCATAACTGATGAGCAACAGATATAATCAAGAAATAAATATTGTCCATTATTTCTGTCTTCCTATTATACGAATTAGTTGTGTGGTAGTTTTTACTACACACACACACACACACACACACATTCACACACACACACACACACGAGCGCTAAGAATCTGAATTATTCCTGAGCACCTGAGTTTAAGCCAGCACCCTGCCAGCTCCCTGGTCGCCTCTCCCAGGTGGGTGGGTTCTGCAGCTGCTGTCTAGGCTTCCATCTGAGGTTCTCAGCCCAGCGGAACTTTCCCAGCAGCTACTCTCTCATCCGTGTTTTGCCTCCCGAAACAGCTGATCGATGCAAAGGCCCCGGGCGCCCTCTGCTGGCAGAGGCCTTGCAGGACTTGTGGCCATCGCCCAGGCGGTCGCAAAGGGACACAGTACCAGAGAGACCATGCCGTTGCTGGGCTGTTCATTCGGGCTTCATCTTCGCCTACCTGCCACCCTTCTTCCCAGTCTTCCATATTGGCTGGCTAACTGTCACCCTTCCATCTTCTCTCTCTTTCTGCATTTCTCCAAGTGCCCCCTCTACTTTCTGGAAGCTCAGGAAGGAAAACCTTCCTCCGAGAAGGGGTGTCCTGAGCCAGGCCCCTGCCTCCTGAGTTTGCACACTCTACTTCCTTGCATTGTCCCGTTGGGGTCAGATTTCCTTGCAGAGCTAAGAGTGACTTGATAAGAAGGCAGAAGGATTGGAAGAGAGGGACATGCGGATAGAGAAGGTGGCATTACCTTCCCTTCTCTGCAATTGTAAGAACATTTCTAGAGATTTGAAATGGACACTCTTGGGTGGTAAAGTGAAAAATGATGGATTTGCCTTCAGATTTCATTTCCCAAATGCATCCATTATGTAAGTCCATGGAAAATCCATTTCCTTGTCGGTTAAACGGGGAATATATGCCTATTTTGTGGCATCTGCGTGAGGCTTGAAGAGGTCACATAGAGAACAGAGCCTGGGGCATGTGGTGAATAGCTAACTCTCTCCTCTCTTGTAGGAGCAGCAAGGTCCTCCTCTTGGCTGCATCCTGTCTGGGCTCAGCACACGCCCAGGCACTATGGCCCTTCCAACACTGACAGTCTGTGTGTGTCACAGGCAGGTCCTTTAGCACCCTCTACCCAAGCAGTGATGAGGAGTGCTAGGATGTCTTTTGAAGACATCTACCATGACCTGTTAGACAAACAAAGACTCTATGCCAGGCATACAATAAATATTAACCCTTCTATATTCAACTGTCTGAGTGAATGCTTAGGGAAAGGCAAGCTGAGAAATAACACCACAATCTGGTCATTTTTTGGTACGTAATAAAGTATAAAATATACTTAAGCATTTAGTTTGCTTTTAAACCTCATAGAATTCTGGAAAATGTAAATATCAGATTGAATCAACTTTAAAACTTAACTCATGGTTGAAAGCAATATATTACTCAATTTTGATCTGGGGCCAAACCACCTGGGATCTCCCACTTCCCAGCCTTGTGGCTTTAGGTAGTTACATAACTTCTTTGTGCTTCAGCTTTTCAATGTCTAAATGGGGAATGTAAATGACACCTACTTCACAGAGTTGGGTGAAGAGTAAGTACTGCCAATTGTGTCTGGTGCATAGTAGGTACTCAATAAAAGGCTATTGTTATTGTAGCCATTCCACTAAGGCCAGCTGAATAGCTGTTATGATCCCCATTTTACAGAACAGAACCTTGAGATTTGGTTGGTTTGCTCCAGGTTACACAGCTAGGATGCAGTGTGGGCAGAACTGGAGCCCAGTCCTCATAGGCTCTTCTCAGCTTCCAAGGCTGAGCTACCTCCTCACCCTTAGCCTCTCCTGCCCAGAGTGAAAACAAGTGCTGGGGATCTTGTAGGGAAGAGACCTTGTGCAGCAGCACCCAGCACATGCAGAATTCCTGATAGCAGCCCCCACTGATTATCCTGCATGGCCATTTTTTGTGTTTTCCCCACTAGGCTGAGAAGATCTAGAGGACAAGGGGAAACATCAATCTGTCTCTGTGTTCTTAGCACCACCCAGCACAGGATTCCACCCAAGTATGTGCTCAGTGCATGCTGGTTGAATGACTAGGGCATGGACTACCCCTCCATCCTGCTACATCTTTCAGGGAAAAATCTATCACCAGAGGCCACCTCACAAGGGAGGCATGAGGACATTCAGTCCTGGCTAGGGTTATATGCTATGTGGTGGTACTTCCATCTACTAGAAGCCTGTCCTTTTAAATTCATATTGCTGTTCCACACTCCCAGATTTGCAGACAAAGACCAACCATCTAGTTAGAACCCATTATCACAGGCACACACAGACATAAACAAGGAAGACTCCACAGACAGCCATGGCACACCCACACACAGCAGCATGTTTAAATGGCAAGTGTGGGCCTTAAAACTCACCGTCATGCACGTGCATGCCTGGGCAGACAGTCTTAGGCCCAACCAGACCTGAGTTCGTATCCCAGCTCCACCACCTGTTAACACCAAATCTCATGCTACTTATCTGCAACTTAAAGATAATAATATCTATCTTTTGGGATTGCTGTGAAGATTAAGTGATAAAATGTATGTAAAGTATTTAGCTAGATCCTAACAAATTATAAAGATTCAATGAATAATATAGATGACAAAGACAATGATGATAATGATGGTGATGCTGGTGGTATAGAAGATGGTGATAATGTCACATCCTCTGGACTCAGAAATGAAGAAAGTGTTCATTAAATGGATGAATTGATGATGAGCTTCAAAGGTGCCTGGAGTGGGGTGCAGAGATGTTGAGCAGACAGGAAGGTGACCCAAGCCACTCAACACTTTTACAGCTGCTTTTGAACTGTCTGAGATACAGGCTTCAAAGGCATTGCTTTGGCATCACATATTTTTGTTTTCGTGCTTCTGATTTTCATTTCAAGGTTGACCATTCCACGTGTCAAAATGAAGTAATAAACATCCTCCTCCTTTTGTTCTTCTCCTCCCCCTTCTCTTCTCTCCTCCTCCTCTCCAGACTATAATTCATGTCTTTAATGCTGGGAATTTCTGAATATAAAGGGACCTCATAAGTCATATTTAATTTGGAAAAGCCCTCGATACCATCCGTGCCAACTGGCTGCCAAGTTTTCTGCTTGCACACCCTCAGTAACAGGAAGCTCACCACTTCTCTTGGCAGGCTGTTAATTTTTAGGCAGGTCTATTGTCTAGAAGAATGAAACCTGCCTCCCTCTGCTGCACTGTTACTACCATCCTCTCAGAACTTTGTTCACAGTTCAGTTTTCTGGGGTCATTCAGAGGTCTGTCTTCTGTTCCCTGGGACTGGCCTGCAGGAAAGGGTTAGATGCACCTAAAGAAGTTAGAGCAAGGGAAAGAGCACTAACCTGGAGTCAGAAGACATGGGTTTGAGTCTAACCTATCAGGTTGTGATTCAGCAAGTCATTCCCTTTCTCCAGGCCTCAGTTTCCCCATCTGTAAAAGGAAAAGTTTGAGCCAAAAAAAAAAAGTCTCTTAGGGCCCTTCCATTTAACAAACATCTATTTTTCCAAGGTTTGTTTGTTTGTTTTTTTTCTTTTTTTCAGCCTAGTCTTGCCCCTTGTTCTGCAAACACTACGCACTATTCTCAGTTCTCACATCCTGGTTCAACATTGCCACTGCTTATGCCAGGGGACATTTAGCAGCCACATACAGTTTATAGAGCATCAGAAAGTATCTTAAATAATTGGTAGGTTTTTCCCATTAAGTGCTTACAACAGCCCTTAGATCTGAGTCTCACTTTATAGACAAAGAAACTGAGGTTCTGAGAGGAACAGTAGCATGCTTGAGATCATACAGCCAAGTAAGCAGTGGGGCTAAATTTGAACCCCAGCCTGCCTGATTCAGGAACCTGTAGTTAGCACCATGTTCTCAGAGCTGGGATTCAGGAAACCAGAGGCATTACAGCAAAGTCACCCCACCATGAGTCTTTATTCTGACTACAGCATCCTGCCTCCTTGCCCTGTAGTCCCCAGCAGTCTCCACTTCCTCGATTTGGCAGTCTCTCTGCTCCTCTCCACAGGGAGAACAACTTCATCAAGGACTTTCCCCAGCTGGCCGATGGGCTGTTGGTGATCCCGCTGCCGGTGGAGGAGCAGTGCCGGGGGGTCCTCTCCGAGCCCCTTCCGGACCTCCAACTGCTCACTGGTAAGACACATGTGCCAGACCCTTCCCAGGTTCCCTGACCACACACCTAGTCTCCACACCTAGTGCATATCAGTCTTCAGCAGATCCAAGATGGGCTCTGTCAAGCCTCCTCCTTCATGAGGAAGGGTATGGGAAGGAACTTACCCTTTCTTGGGCTCCTGCTATTGGCTGAGCAGAACCAGGGACTTCCCTGAGACCTCAGACTTGGGACTGCAGTCATCTTTGAGAGGAAGTTCCTCTGTGAGAACAGGAACGATTTTTCTCAGTGAGAGTTTTGCCTCTGTGAATGAGTCTCAAAACACTTTTCATTCTCATTGACAATTTTCTGGTATTTTTCCACTTTTAGTATTTTGTTTTCTTGGTTCGTTTTAAGTCATTCTAAAGTAAAAGAAGGGGACTCTCCAATCAGGAGCCCCTCCTACTTGAAAGCACTCGAGTTACACAGCTCGTTTTTGTACGTGGGCACTGTGCCATCTGTGGAGTGGGTATTATTTTTACCATTTGATAGATTAGGAAGCTATACTTAGAGAGGTAGAAGGGACCAGTCCAAAGTTACACAGCATATCTGCCAGGACTAAAACCTGGGTGCTGTAGCACCAAGTCTTTTGCCCTTCCCACTCCACTTTGCTGCTCCCCCACCCCTGCAACCACTTTCTCTCTCCACTGGGAAGTTGCCTTTTGCAGGCTTTCCTGAGACTCCATATTTTCTGTCCAACCCCAGGATGCTCTTTCCTCTTTTTCTGCTCCCAGTTCCTCTCCTACCCTTTTCTTAAGAAATTTCCTAAGATGTGAGGTTCTCGACTCTGCCTTTGTGATACTGTGGTTGTGTGCCTTATCCACTGCCCAGGGAGAATAGTCACGGGGGAATCGTCATGGGGAAGGATAATAGAGCTCTTTCACTGAGAGGGGAATTGTTCCCCAGGGAAGACCCCACAATCTCACAGACCTAGGTTGAAATCTCTGTCTGACTTCCCCATCACTTGCAAGCTCTGGGAAACCTCAAAAGAGTCATCTAACTCCCGTGAGCCTTTCCTGTAAAAGAGCATAGATGGAGGAGAGAACCCACATGTGCTTAAGGGGTCCTGGGGGCCAGGCACTTTTTGTGTGTTAAACCATGTAACCCTGCAAGGCCATTATTGTCCCCTTTAAACTTGTTAGCAAGGTCATGAACTAATCCAAGGCCATGTGGCTAGTCTATAGTCATGTCAAGATTTAAACAAAGTCAGTCTTGACTCCAAAGCTGATGGCATATCCACTATCTTACATCACCCCTGACCTGTGCTATTTCAAAGGGGGACCCAGATGTAGATCAAATGAAATGATGGATGTAAAAGACACCTTGTAAAATGTTACAAAAATTTCTATGCCTTCCTTAATTTTCATTTTTTTTAAGATCATAAAATTTCGGAGCTAACATGGACTACAAAAGGTGTCTAGTCTGATCTTCCTTCCTAATGAGGAATCAAGTCTATAATATCCTTCCTGAGTGGTTATCCCTCTTTGGATACCCCCAGTGATGGGGAGTTTACTACCTCCTAAAGCAGACATGTCCACGGTCTGTGAGCAGGTGCTGTGCTTTAATGGAAAGGCCCCTGAACCTGTCATTGATCCTGGTATGTCCTTGGACAGTTTTGCTCTCTGAGCCTCAGTTTCTTCCTCTAAAATATAGGGTATGGGCTGGGCACAGTGGCTCATGCCTGTAATCCCCACACTTTGGGAGTCCGAGGCAGGTTGATCACCTGAGGTCAGGAGTTTGAGACCAGCCTGGCCAACATGATGAAACCCTGTCTCTACTAAAGATACAAAAAATTGGCCAGGGGTGGTGGTGGGCGCCTGTAATCCCAACTACTCAAGAGGCCAAGGCAGGAGAATCACTTGAACCCAGGAGGCAGAGGTTGCAGTGAGCCGAGATCTTGCCACTGCACTCCAGCATGGGCAACAGGAGTGAAACTCTGTCTCAAAAACAAAACAAAACAAAACACAGTAACAAAAAAATAGGGTATGATAATTTTTTTTTTAGGATTCTAATGAGAAATAAAGATCATGTATATAAAATGCTTGGCACACTGTGGGTATCCATTAGTGGTTCAAATTGTTATGATCCTTTGTTTTGACTCAAGGATCCTTGGAGATTTCCTAATAAAGGGAACTGTTGCATTTCAAAAGATTTATTATTATTATTATTATTATTATTATTATTATTATTACCAGGAAAAATTCCTCCCTCCATCACATAGCTTCATTCCAACCATAATCCCCAGGTGGGGAGCTGGGATGGGGAGGGCAAGATGAGAGTCAGCGATAGAGTAACCCAGGGATGAGTTTATGGTTAGGAACAGAGTGAGAGTTAGGCCGCCAGTGGATAGGCATTTATTGAGAGGCTACTATAAGCCAGGCTCTCTTCTAGGCTCTGTAGAAGGGGAGGAATATAGACCGTGACCTTGACCTCAAAAAGCTGACATCCATTCCAGTGGAGAAGCTTTTATTTCAGGCATGAATCCAGGAATGAGCAGAGATGGAAGGAAGTGAGGGATGGAGTGAGAAGATGGTTTTATAAATTACTTGATACTCAGAAGGAGTTTTAAAATTTGTTTTGTTTTTATGTTTGGACATCATGCCACCAAGTGAAAGAGCTGCCTCTCAACAGCCTGCATCATTCTGCCTCCCTCTGTTGGAGATAGGCCTTGGCTGCCAATGCCCCCAGCAAGTCTGCTTTGAACATGAATGAGCAGTAATGGAAGGAGGAGAGACTGCCTTGTCCCTGGTGTCTGAATCTTCTTGTGCAGACATTTTCTCTGCCCTTAGTCAAAAACATAGCCCTCCCTTCCTCCCTCCACACAATCTCCTTTTCTCCCTAGCCTCTGCAAAGGAAGGACAGGAGAGGCAGAGCAGATAAACAAAGAGGATGTATTTATAACAAACAACCTCACTCCAGTGGACTTATCTTTGGGGATCATGAATATTTTACTTTAAAATGAAAGCCTCTAAAAAACTATTTTATTCCTGAAAAGGCTAAGGAGCATAAGGAGGAAAAAAAAAAAGTTGACAGTAATGGACAACTTTAATACTGCAGTAATGTCCAGGAAGAAATCATTTGTTCCGATGAGATTCTCATTTTAATCTTGGTATCAAATATCTCCTTAAGTGCCTACTCACCAGGGGACAAGAGAAAAGGATAGAAAATGTGCCTGCCATTTGCAGAGGCACAAGAAAGCGTGGATACATAAAAACAGTAATAATAACTGCTGATGTGACTAGCATCTTTTTAATGTATTTTTGTTCAGCTTATAAAAAAGAGAGTTTACAAAGCTTAGGGTAGAAAATTTAGAAAATAGATGTGAATATAAGTCAGAAAACAAGAATTTTTCATTTACCACCGCCCAAAGTTAATCATTTGCTAACTCTTTGTTGTGTCTTTTCTGTTTTTATTTCTTGTTTACACCAGTGTTTCCTGAAATTTATTCTATAAAACATGAATTCCAAAGGACCTTTCATACAAAAGGGGTTTTATGGTCAAAGAAGTTTGCACACTACTTTCATGCATATTAATATAATCAAGATGCTGAGAAATTATACAGTTAAACTTTGTTTTGCCTGTGCGTCTCAGTCTTACTTGAAATAGAAAGAGTTTATTTCTCTATACATATATTTTACATAATACTTATGAACATCCATGTTTCCATGTTAAGAAATGATAGTCTACATAGGGGTCAGCAAACATGAAGGGAAAGTTAATAAATGCATTAGCCTTTGCAGGTGGTTTGTATTGCAACTGCTCAACTCTGCTGTCATAGTGTGAAAGCAGCTACAGAAAATACATAACAAATAGGCTGTAGTTTACTTACCTGTGGTCTACATGCACAACATTTCTAGGTTACCAGAGGGCTCTCACTTCTGGTACCTTACTTGAGCCTCACAACATGCCTACGAAATAAGAGTATTAGAGAGAGCTACAGTGTCAGATGTGGAAACTGAAGTACTGGGATGTCTAGTGCCTGGTGGCAAGTTGCAAATGGGGTTAGGTAAGACATAGATCTGACCTGAGGTTGCTCTTGCTTGTAGGGTAAAGGGGACTTGCAAGCTATAGAGCAGAGAGAAAAATGAGGGGTAGGGCTGAGATTAGAGACCAGAAAGAGGCCTGGAGGGTGGGGTTCATAAAATTGTCAATCCCAGTGAAAGTTGTACTTCAAAGAGGTGTCTGTTTCCCAGAGCCAAGAGCTGCAGGGTGCGCGTTGTGGTGTGAAGCGTCTTAATTCTGGGCTCACGTGACCATCTTATTTTCTCTCCCAGGAGATATCAGGTATGATGAGGCCATGGGTTACCCCATGGTGCAGCAGTGGCGGGTCCGGAGCAACCTCTACCGTGTGAAGCTCAGCACCATCACCCTCTCAGCAGGTGAGGACCACTGCCTGGGCAGCCAGGGGACTTGGAATAATTTAACACTTGTTGCCAAGGACCTAGCATGTGCCAGGGCATATGAGAGCACTGGGGATGCTGAGGAAATGAGGACACATCCTCTCTGCCATCAAGGAGTCCTAGGGAGGGTGGGTGGACAGGAGTCTGACAGACAGTAGGGTCGATGCAATAATGGGGAAGCGGTGGCACAGAAGATGGAGCTAATCATTCTGGGGGAGCTAGAGAGGCTTCTTGGAGGAAAAGGTATCTGAGTAGGGTGTGGAGGGATGAATAGGAGAGTGGGGATAAACAGTATCTAAGTCATATTTATGTTTTTGAAGTATTTCAAGCTTGTGAATTATAAATTCTCTTCATACACCAATTTCTCTTTCTCTCCTGGCTAATTTATTTTCCTGTCCATCTCCGATACAAAAATCTTATATAACCCCCACACCCCCATCCCTTTACGTGCACCACCCACATTATATCCACATGAACTTTAAGCTCCAACAGATGGCAACAATTTATAGTGCCCAAAATGGTGCATGTTCTCTCATGCCACAGTGACTTTGCCCATACTGTTCCCTCTGCCTGGACCTGTTTGTCTTGGGAACATATACTATATTACTCTGTGATGCCTCCCCCATTCTCCATGCCCCTCAAAACAACTCACGGAATTCTCGGTGCTTGAATATCTATATCGAGACACTAATAAGTCCTTGATTTATATTGGAATCTTGTCTATGACCTGAGAACTGTGGGCGGGGCTTGGGTCTTATTTATTCCAGTATCTCCAAAACTAACAAAGATTAGCACGTTATTGGTGCTCATGTATGATGGAGGAATTTTTAAAAATAAATGAAAACTGAAAAATAAGGAATGAATGAAGGAATCTGGAAAGATGAGGCCTGACCTAGGATATTCTACCCTAACTCTTACTAATAACACTTTCACTGGTTTATTGTCTGAGTGTCCTCTAATTATCTATGAGGTCTTTTGTTCTCTTTTCTTTGTTCATCAGCAAAATGGAGCTCTTATAGCCTGGGAATTGGAGGATTTCACCCTCTGGGAAGTAGAATTAGTAATTATTGCTGACATCTGTTAAGCATTTTATAATATTTCATTTCTTATGACAGAACAGTACTGTGAGGAAGACATTATTTATCCCATTTTTCTTCAGATAAGTATACTGAGGGTTAGGGAGGTTAAATAACTTGCCCAAGGTCACACAGCTAGTAAGTGGCAGAGCAGGGAATGAATGAATCAAGGATTTGATTGCAGTTTTGTCTGCCTGGATAAGAGCCTCAGGGCATCTCTGTGGTATTATTTTTTATTACTTAACAGAAACCATCTCATTATTAACACTACTGTATTAATTACCCAGTTGTATTACTTAACAGGTTGATGGAGAGGGGTTGTTCTCATCAAACACCCATTCTTTGAGCCCTATTTTTGTTTTCTGCCCCCCACACCCCACACTGCATTTGTGAATAAGACTATGATGTTCCTATTAGAAGTACAAAGGTGCATCTGCTTTAATTAATCAATAATAATGCTCCTGGAAAACCCTTTTGTCAATCAAATGTTGGCAAATTGGAGCTCACTTTTAATGTTGGAGAGAAGCTTGTTCTTTTACATTTTACTTTGATGTGGCACAGTGTTGGCTGTTCTTGTAATAATTGTGGTTGGTGTGTTTGCTGTGTCCCAGGAACTGGGCCATGTACCCAGTTGGGGTGGGTGTGCAGGGAGGATGCATGTGCAGATATAGAGACAAATAAGGTAGAGCTTCTGACTTTAAGGTGGTGCATGTTGAAAGTGCAGACAGTAGGCACTCCTGTCCATGTTGATGTGAAAGGCTTCTTGGAGAAGAGGTGACTTCCAGGGGCCTTGAAGCATAGGTGTGACTTAGGGAGGACATAGGGAGGCCATTTCAGGTGTGTGTGTGTGTGTGTGTGTGTGTGTGTGTGTGTGTGTTGAGGGTAGTGAGAATGCAAGGAAAGATAGAATGATAGAAATTTCAGGTCACATTCAGGATAAATAATAAAACTAATTTGGCTGGAGCTAAAACTTAGTGTGGGTGGCTCATTAGAGATGAGCTTGGAACCTTGAATTTCTAAAGAAGGTCACTAGGCTTTGTCCAGTAGCAGGGAGGAGCTCAGGAATGCCCCTGGAAGAATAGCTTGCTCATGTGCCTGTTTGAGGAAGGAGAGAAAGAGGGAGCAGTTTTTACTGAGTGACTGCTGTGCAGGCCCCATGTGAAGTGCTGAGGACTTAGCCTAGGACTAAGAAATAGAGCAGCAAGAAGGCTCTGTGGAAATCTAGGGAGAGAGAACATACCGCTGTTAAAGAGAGGGAACAGCAGAGATATAAAGAAAAGCGATGCTACAGGAAGCTAAACCAGGAATCAGATTCATGGACTCAGAATACATGCTGACTCTGGGCAAATGTAGCCTTAGGATTCCAGCCATGGGCATTTCAAGCCCTGGTTTGTTTGGTGCGGTGGAAAATGCATGCAGTGTGCAGTGAGAACATAAGTGGGTTTGAGTCCAGCTTCTTTCTCTACCTGGAAGTTCAAGATAACTCAATTTTAGTCTCTCAGCTTTGACTTGCTCATTATACAATGGGGGTTGTTGTTGTCAAGTTATATATGATTGTGGCTAAGGTTAAGTTACATAAAGAGGGTGAAACATCTAACAGTTTTCCCAGAACACATTGGTTGCTCAGTGAGTAGATATCAGCTTTGACTTCTTGATTTATCTTTTTTAAGTTCCCATGGTCTACGTTGCTGAGTTTAGGCCTTCTTCTCCTGCAGATTCCCTCTTGGTCACCGTGTCTGATGTACCCCTCAGAGAGGGCATTCTTTGCTATTTAAGTGAGGGAATTATGTGTATGTTTGGACTAGTGCAGCCACCAAGCTGCCACTGTGCTGAGGGGTAAGGCACAAAATCCAGGTTGGGAAGAACTCCTGCCACTGTATAATTTGCTAGCCGCCAGCCTCTCACATCTGACCACCTCCACATGCTCCTCTCTTGTCCAGGCTTCACTAATGTTCTCAAGATACTGACCAAGGAGAGCAGTCGGGAGGAGCTGCTGTCCTTCATCCAGCACTATGGCTCCCACTACATCGCAGAGGCCCTCTATGGCTCAGAGCTCACCTGCATCATCCACTTTCCCAGCAAGAAGGTCCAGCAGCAGCTGTGGCTCCAGTATCAGAAAGGTAAGCCCAGAGTGCCTACTGGAGGAGGTGGCCAGGCAGGCTATAGAGGCAAGGGGTCTGGGAAGACAACTGAGCTGCCTTGGATCTAAATCCTGGCTCTGCCACGTCTAAGCTGTGTGACCATGGGCAAGTCCCTGCCTCTCTCTGAGCTTCAGTTTCACCATGGGCAGAGTGAGGGATCGTATAATGATTTTGCAGGATTCTCTCAAGTCAGGCATTTTCTGAGGCCTCAAGTTAGTGTTCTAGACTCCAGAACCCTTGCCTTCTCTTGCAGGTACTTTGCTTCCCACATCCTCTCTTTGAAACAACTGCCAGAGATCAGGTTGGGGGTCAGCAAGTGGTGTCTTCTTGACACTTTCTTCTCTCCAGGCTTCTTGGGAGAATCCAAGAAGATCTTGGGTTCTTCTCTCCCAAGAAGAACTCCCTTCCTTTGGAAAAACAATCACCTCATAACCAAGCAGACGGTTTCCATTCTGTCCTGTAGTGAGGCTTTTATCCTCAGGAAGGGCCAGCAGATTTCATTTCCCTCTGACTCTCAGCTATTATCAGAATTGGAATTCCTCAGACCAGGTGCAGGAGACCAGTCTCTGCCCACTCACCTTGTGAAGGTTATTCCTTTTCCACCTCAATTTTCTCTTCCTGTGAAATGGGTACGTAAGTAGCTATTCTTGTCTGCTTCTCACATTAAAGATAAGTGGTTTATGTAATAGCATTTTGAGAAAGTTAGAAATATCGCACATGTGTATACATGTGTTTTAATAGGTCAGTGTATTCATACTCCCATTTTACACATGAGAAAATGAGTCTCAGATATGCCACATCAAGTACTCATAGACACACAGCTAATAAGTAGCAGGGTCAGGATTGGAACCCAAGGCTGGCTGGCTGCAAAAGCCCATGTTCTTTCCCTCTTTCAACTATACTGAAATGCTTCTTGATATAGTTAATACTATTATTATCAACTATTTGTAAAAGAAAGTCTCTCAATTGGTGGAAAGGGTGAAGAGCAATGTTAAAAACATGCTTGCATCTTTTCATATGGCTCAGCCACCCTATCTCCAAGAACAAAAGCAATCATAACAAAAAACTACAAAATGTGGGAGCCAGGAGGGATCTGAAGGATCTCATTGAGCATAACACTCCAGTTTTGCAGTCGAGGAAACTAAGTCTATAGGGGAGAAGAAGGGAGCTTTCACACAGCTTTGCTTGGCAGGGCCAAGACCAAGTGGGGTGCTCTACACCTCCTGTCTAGTGCTTTTTATGCAGCCGCACATTCCCAACTGGATAAAACCGTAGTCCACCTGCCTTCCCAATCTCTAGATCCCTTCCCTTTTGTCCCTGGGGGCTTTGCATCCCCAGTCATGCTCTCAGCCCTTTCTGCTTCCTGTGTGCAACTGTGTGGGGCACGGGGTGGTTTATGGGCACAGTGGATATAATTGAGTTGTCTGGGAATAGCTCCGTTTTATGGCTGTGTCAATGACAGTCTTTAAGGAAGTGCATTAAATCAATAGAAGTCTCATTGTGCTACCCTACAAATAATGTGACACATCATTAAGCAGGGCAATAAGCTTCAGGACTTTGAAGTAATACAATTAGGTTATGTTTATAAAAACCTTCACTCACTGTGGCTACATAACTAATTTTCTTCATACCACGTTTGGGGCTTGGGACACTACTCTGATTCTAAATCCCACCCCTTCTCCATCCTTAGCTGTCTTCAGACTTTAGACTTGACTTTCTCATTCCAGAAAATCCCATTCCTTGTATGGTGGATCATGGAATCTGTTACAAGTAAGATGGGAGAGGGGGAAGAAAGAGTGCTGAAACAACAGCTGGAGGGGTCCCCCTCAAGACCTGGCTTTGCCGCAAACTTGTGGGGTAAACTTGGTGTTTTCCTTCCTGGGCTTCTAGTCTGCAAAGGCACTTTTCTTGCTTCCATTGTCCATATTGCTCCCAAGAAAAGGACAGAGGATGCATTGAGGTCAGCTTAACCATTCTGTGTGTGTTTCTTCCCCTCCATCTTCACCTGCTGTGACCACCTAGATGGTAGATCAAATACTCTGGTTTTACTTTTTATATTTGGGAGTGATG
The DNA here is from genome assembly GCF_028858775.2 of Pan troglodytes. Taxonomy (NCBI): domain Eukaryota; kingdom Metazoa; phylum Chordata; class Mammalia; order Primates; family Hominidae; genus Pan; species Pan troglodytes. The sequence goes on from NC_072409.2 coordinate 21,715,856, forward strand.
CTAGGGAATGGGGAGATGAGAAGCTGGGGATTTGCATCTGTAGAGTTGAAAGAAGCCTTTGGACTTAAAGATAGCTAGTATCCCCTTTTCTCCCTGGCCATGAGTTATGTGTTACTGCCATCTGCTAAACATTGGAAACCAGGCCAGGATGAATCTGGGCTTGGAGGCTGATAACTTGGTGGGCAGAACTTGTAAGAGGAGGAAAGATAGTGCAGTGCTGAAGTGGGATGGAGGGTGTTTCATGTCTTTACTCCTCTTTCTACACACCTGGCAGGTAACCTCAGGTAAAGGAACTTCTAAGTCTCAGTTTCCTCATGTGTTAAATGAGGGATAGTAATTCTCTTGCATGGCTTTTGGGAGAATAAAATGAGATGATGTAGGTAAAATGTCTGGTACATAGTAGGTACATAGAAAACAGTAGCTTGAAATAAAGTAAAAATTGTGGGCATCAGCTAAGGATTCTAGTCCCAGCTCCATACCTTGCTAATGTGTGAGCTCAACCCTCATTTTTTTTTTTTTTTTTTTTTTTTTGAGACGGAGTCTCAGTCTGTCACCCAGGCTGGAGCTCAGTGGCACGATCTCTGCTCACTGAAAGCTCTGCCTTCTGGGTTCACGCCATTCTCCTGCCTCAGTCCCCTGAGTAGCTGGGACTACAGGCACCCGCCACCATGCCCGGCTAATTTTTTCTATTTTTAGTAGAGACGGGGTTTCACTGTGTTAGCCAGGATAGTCTCAATCTCCTGACCTCATGATCCGCCCATCTCAGCCTCCCAAAGTGCTGAGATTACAGGCGTAAGCCACCGCGCCCAGCCTCAACCCTCATTTTTATCTGTGAATTACAGATGTCACTAGATAAAGACAATCCCTGTAAGTGTCATTTTAACTCTTAGTGAAAGGAGGAGTGGAGGGCCAAACTCGGTAGAGTAGGTTGGGGAAAATAGACCAAATAGGGCATGGATAACAACCATGAGCATTTGTACAGCCCTCTACAGTTTCCAGATGGCCTTCCTGTGATCTTCCCATCTACCCCAGAAAGCAAAGGAGGCAAGGGTACTCACTTCCCCCTTTACAGGAGGGAAACCTTCACTTACAGAGGCAAAAGGCCAAGAAGATGGTATTTGAATCCAAACTTGAGCCCAGTTCTTCCTTCACCCTAGCTCTGGTGTCCCTGGATATTAGAAACAAATGCCTTAGCCTTCCCAGGTTTCATAATGATGGGACCCTGGCCACTTTTATGATCTGGGGAAGCCACTGGAAATTACTGGAAAGCCAAGGGAGATGGGGTGAATGTGCCTGATTAAAATATTTCCCATGAGGAGTTTACTTTACTCTCATTCCCCTAAGTGTTTCTAAAGGTACATTGTGTGGGAAAATAAAGTCATAGTTATTCGTTACTTATCTGAACATTTCCCAACTGCTTTTTCTCTGTATTTTTTTTGTGTGTGTGTCAGATGTTGTGGCACCAAATAAAGAAGATATAGGCTCTGTTCCTACGTTGTTCATTACCAGCATGCCTTAGTCTCCCAATATTTCATCATTTTTGTTACAGACTTTTAAAAATCCACTGGTAGACAACTGGGAAGAGGGAGGAGGCCGACATTTCCAGGTTGATTGGAATGCCCAGTCACTATCATATTATGCTCTCTAGCTTTCATGTGCCAATTCTGATCAACTAGGGAATGGCTTGTCTAGAACACTATGTGTAAGTTATTGGGATCATTGAGATGATCAGTTGGTAATGTCTATTCTAGACACAGAAAGGAAGTATAGTGGTCTAGATCCTCTGTATTTTCTTCCCTGTAATAGGGCAAAAATAAAAGCTAGAATAACAGACCTAGTTTTTGATGTTGATTCCAGAGGGGGCACTGGGCATGCCAATAACCACTGGTAAGATCTCCAGGCAGGAAGGCAGAGTTTTATATCACCAGGTGGGAATTCTGAGCTTTCCAGCAGTCTGTAGGGGACTGGAACACCGAACAGGTCAATAAGGCAGAATCTAATGCAGGAAGAACTGGGCCTTAGGAAATAACTAGAGCAGCCAAACTCATCCCTGGAAGCTCTAGGTTCCAGGCATGATTAGCATGGAAGCTGTTTAGCCTGTCGGGTTTCTTTAGCCATCACCTCTGCTCCCGTGCCATTCCCCCAAGCAGTGTGTGAACTTCTGAGTCTCTTCCTCTAGCATAATACTTTCATTACATGCTTCTGTGCTCTTTATATCCCTGTATTTTGAAAAAACTACCTTCTTCCCACTGGGGCTCCATTTCACCCTTTGACTTGATATTCACACATTCTCCCTAGCTGTGATCATGATACATGAGCTTTATATCATGATGAGGGTTCACTGTATAAAGTCACCCTTCCTGTGGCTACCTTGGATAAATACTTTCTCATTTGGAGATAAAGCACAGGTTTTACAATCAGATGGATCTCAATTCAAATCTCTACCTCTTCCCAGATGTGTGATCTTGAGCAAAGTGATTCATTCTTTAAGATCAGTTTTTCCATATGCAAAATGCAAAGTCATTGTATAGATTGAATAAGAAAATAGAGCAATGGATGGACCCATCCAGCTCTGAGTTGAGGGCCTAATTATCTTGATCTAACCCATGCCCTCCACCCAAGGCTGCCACATCCACTTCGATTACTGTGTTCTCAGGTGTGTATGTTTGTGTGTATGTATGTGCATGAAGGCACACATGTGTGTGGGCAGGGGTGGGGCTTGCTAATTTGCTCTCATCCCTTGTCATCGTTGTGACCCAGGATCAAGGGCAGAGGTAGATTGTCCTGGGATTGGGAGGGGCCTCAGTGAGTTTAGCTACAGGCTTGGAGCCAGTGAAGGGAAAGAGCTGTGGAACTGGACTGGGGAGATATCAAAAGGAATCTGTAACTTTTATCATCCCCTGTCATTCTCTACTTAGGGAGGATAGTGATAGATGCAGGAATTAGAAATATAATAAGTTTTTTGAATTTTTAATTGCTTATTTTTTATAGAGAAACTGACTATGGAAGGTGACAGATGTGTGTATGTGAAAGAATTGTTCATTCTGTGTGTGTGTGAGCGAGAGAGGGAGGGACAGAGAGCTAGAGCAAGAAAGAGAGGAAAAGAAAGGCAGACAGAGAGAGAGAGAGAAAAGAGGGGAGGGGAGGAGGAGACAGAAAAACAAAGAGAGACAGACAAAGGCACACCAAAATCCACAAAGAGAAATGGGGAGATAAAGAGAGGCTAGAAGTGAAAGAATGCTATGCAATTAACATGTCTTTTCCAAGTGTACTGCCTAGGTGACCCCTGTGGAAGGACATTCTCTATGTGAAGTTTGCACTGCTCCTGAGTTTAGATTGGGAGAGTCCATGGTATAGAAATGTCCCCACAGATAAATACATGTCGCCACTTTTAAAAGGTGTCTTATCTCTATTATCATTTTCCTAGACTGTCCAAGGGATTGCATTTCTGCACTTCCATTTGAATTACAATGCGCTTTTGAATGTCAGCTGAAACATTCCCAGACTACTTTTTAAAGGAGTTTTTGGCTGTTTAAAAGGCATCTCAGGGGTTGTGGGTGGAGGAGGAGAAGGGAATGATTATTCAACTGTCGCCTTTTCTTTTGAGGACAGATGTGGCCAAGGGGCTGATGAGAGCTGGATAATTCTCCAGAGCCTTCAGTTTCCCGAGGGAACTTGCTTTTAAGATGGCAACAAGATATGAACAGAGTTGTTCTTAGGGTCTGAGACCGGCAAGGTCTTGGTTTACTTCCTCAGTGATTCAATATCCTGTGGACAGTTTTCGGGTTCCATCTTGCTTGACCTTTCAGTAGCCTTTGACAAAGTTGTCTGCTTCCTGTGTGAGGCACTTTCTGTGTTTGTTTCGGTGATACTAGATCTTCATGATTTTCTACTTCCCCTCTGGACTGTTGCGTCTCGGTCTCCTCTGCAGGTTCATCCTCTTCTGCAACATTAGTAAGTGAGGTTTCACAGGAGCCTGTCTTATGGACCCCTCTTTCTAGACTTGTTTCTATGGTCATGATCTCTGTTGTAATCCCCACACTGATGAGTTCTACTTTATACCTCCAACATCAAGCTTTCCTCTGATATTTGCTATCATTCTAGTTCTCTTGCCTGCCCAAACTCCACTCCACACAACCTAATACTTTTCTAGTGTTCTAGTGAGAAGCACCATTATCTGTTTAGAAGCAGAACCAGAAACCTAGGAATCCTTCTCAACACCCTCTCTCAAGATCTGAGAGCACTGACTTCAAACTGCTTGATCCCAGGACAGTTACCTCTGAATCTTAACTCCTTAATTTTATCCTAGGTGAAAAATCTCAGCCTGGCTGCATTTGTCTATGGTGGTGGGAGTTGGCTAACTATCCCTTCCCTCTCCCTTTGTACCTTAGTTTCTGAGAAGGTCTTCTGCTGATTTCCCCCACCCATTTCCAAACCATTTCAAGTTCTGTCAATTTTAATTCTCAAATAACTCTTAAATTTGCCCACTTTTTTCTTCCTCACTGTTGCCACCCTATTCCAAGTCACCATCATAGCTTGTCTGGACTCCAGCTTTGTTCTCTTGCCTGGTCAGCCTGCATCTACCCTGTCTCCCTGAATCCTAACCACACGGCAGCCCTGAGGATGTGTATTAGCCAGGATAACAAAATCAGAGAAACAGAACCAACAGGATGGATATGTAGTGAGAGACTTATAGGTAGATATATATATATATATATACAGATACAGGTATAGATATGTAAATATAGATATAGATGATATAGATTTATTATAATGAATTGTCTAACATAATTATTGAGGCTGAGAAGTTCCAACATCTGCAGTCAGCAAGCTGGAGACCTAGGAGAGCAGATGGTGTAATTCCAGTCTGAATCCAAAGCCCTGAGAACCAGGAGAGCCAATGCTATAAGTTCCAGTCCGAAGGCTGGCAGGCTTGAGATCCAAAAAAAGAAGATGTTTCCATTGGAGTCCAGAGGCAGGAAAAAACCAATGTCCTAGCTCAAGACATTCAGGCGGGTGGGTCAACCTTTTGGTTCTATTGGGGCCTTCAACTTACTTGTTTAAGTCCACTCACATTAAGGAGGACAATCTGCTTAGTCAGTCTACCAATTCAAATGTTAATCTCTCCAAAATCATCCTCACATACATAACCAGAATACTATTTGACCAAATAGTTTGATAACCCAGCCAAGTTAACGCATGAAATTAACCATTATAGGATGTTTCTAAAATAGAGATCCCATCATGTTATTCCTTGGATTAAAACTTCTAGGTGCCTTGTCACTGCCGTGAGGATAATTTGCAAATTCCTTCCCATGGCCTCAGGGCTCTAACAGTTCTGATCTGTCCTCAGCCAACCTCTTCAGCCCTGTGTGTCTCCGTGCTTTCTGCCGTTTTGTCATACTGACCTTCCTTCAAGTCCTAGAACAAGCTGCAATCCTTTTGTCACTTGGCCTTCTGCTGATTTTTTTTTTCCCATTTTTGCTGAGATCACTTCATATCACCCAACTCAAATGTCACTTTCTCAGAAAACCTTTCAAGAAGCCTCAGGCTATGTCAGGATCCTTTGCTACATTTTTATTTTCTTAGAATGATGTTCCTTTGCTACACATAACCTGTTTGTAAGTTCACATTTATTAGTTTACATCTTTCTCTCTTGCTGCACTATAAGCTCTGTGAGGGCAGGGACCATGCCTGCTTGGCTAATACCTAGCCAGTGCCTGGCATATTGATAGCATTCAATAATGTTTATTGAAATAAATGAGTGAGTGAGACTGAGTGAGCCTGGGAGGGTCATAAATGCCTTAGTGGTATAGGCAAAGTGTTGTTCATCTGCATTTGTGTTTTATTTGGGATGAAAGTATCCATAGCTTTCTTGTAGTCTCAAAGGGTTCTCTGACTCCAGAAAGGATGAAGACTACTGATGTATTAAAAGCAATTTGTTGAAAATTTGAGAGCACTGACTTTGAACTCAGATAAACCTGGCTTTTCTGATTCCTAGCTGCTTGACCCCAGGGCAGTCACCTCTGAATCTAAACTCCTTAATTTTATCCTAGGTGAAAAATCCCAGCCTGGCTGCATTTGTCTATGGTAGAGTCCCAGCATGGTGGTGAGAGTTGGCTAACTATCCCTTTCCTCTCCCTTTGTGCCTTAGCTTCTGTGCAGTTATTTGTAGGATCAATCTAGCTCTAGGGAAGTGTTTTCTTGCAGAAGGCAGAGAGACTGGAGGAGGTTAAATATGAGCTGGACACTCACTAGTCTACAGCACGCCAGAAGACAGAGCCAACTTATTTCTCCTCAGAACCATGCAAAAAGACGATACAGGATGTGGTTCATTAAACACAAATAGGCCCATGAGACTGCCGTTTCCACAAGATGAAATTACCAAAAAAAGCATTTGTTCCCCAGTTTAGATTGAGTCCATCTGGAACGGAACACCCTAGTCTTTTTCCTATTGGTGCATACCAAGAATAATAATCCTCTGTATGTGCTCAGTGCAGTGCATCACACAAAGCACTTTCACATACATTATTTCATCCAGTTTACTCCTCACAAAAAGTCTGTAAGTCAAGCATTGTTATCTGCATTTCATGCTTGAGGAAACTTAGGCTCAGAAGAGGAAAGTGACTTGTCAGGATTCACACCAGGGAATTTGGCAAAGCAGGGATTTGAACCCAGGCTGCTTAATCACGGAGTTGGTGTTGGTTCAGTCATACCACAGCAGCCTCAGAGAACTCTTTAGATGTTGGTATCAAACCCAAAGGTAAACATTTGCTCTCCTGTTGTTTCTCTTATCCACAGGTAAAAGAAATGAGGAAAGCTAAGACTTGGAATTTAGACCTTCAGCTTGAGCAGGGGTGAAAATATTCTCTTTACCACCAATATCTCCCAGCATAATCTGCTTCCGAATCTTAGCTTCAGGGCTGCATTATAAAGTAAAGTCAAACCTTACAAAGTCAGAGTGGGAAGAGGCATTAGCAATCACATAGTCAGGCCTGAGTTTTTCTTTATGTGCCCATTGTAATCAACTGCCTGGAATACTGCATTGAGGTTCTGGGCCAGGACTCTGCTCAGTGGAAAAGAATGCAGTGATTACTTAGCAATGTCTGTCATGGGTGTGACAGTAAGAAATAGTGACTTGTGTAAGGTGTTTTCCATTCTTATCTTGGTTAGCCATTCCCATTCTACAGATGGGAAAGATGAGGTCAGCTTTATGCAATCAATTAGAAATTGCAGTGGTGAAGGGAGAAATTTAATAACCAGGTAGAAACATGGTTTGACCTTCCCTCTCCAGAAAACTTAGAACAAATTCAAAGACTACCTTTTGCCAAAGCCTCCCACGTACTTATAAATGGCAGAGTCTTTGATTGGCAGACTGCTCATTATATTATTTGGGGTATATGTGTGTGCATCATTACCTAAAGCACTGGAGACCATCCCCACTCTCCGTCTTCCTAGGGGAAGTGACAAGAGATTGATACTGTTGTAAACTAGTTACTCTGATTCAAACAGGTGCAAAATCATACTCATTCCCCTGTCACAGTCACAGTCCCAGACAGAGATGCAGGCCTGAGGGAGCAGGATTGTTAGATAGGACCCTTTTCTCTCAGCAGTCTGGCACTAAGAATGTGGAATTTCCCTGGAG